>NC_135811.1:97806865-98106865 GCF_964213995.1 Mustelus asterias
CTGACTGATCGGCGGTGCGCACTGGCCCGTTCAGCGCGCTCCAGAGGGGATAGGCCCCGCCCCTTAGTTTTTAATCATATTCATGGGGTGGCCTCTCCAGTGCACAGAGTGTGGAAGGTCCTTGTCTGAACTCTCACTGAAAAAAACCAGCGTGAATTACTCCAATTTTCACATGAATTCGACACTTAGAATTTTTGGGGGAGAATTCCGCCCCACCATCTGGAGGTTCTCCTTCAAGTCACTCACAATCCTGACTTGGAAGTATATCGCCATCCTTCAGTGTCACTGGGTCAAAATCTTGGAACTCTCTCCCTAACAACACCGTGGGTCTACCTACACCTCAGGGACTGGAGCGGTTCAAGATGCTCACCACCACCTTTATCAAAGGCAACTAGGGATGGGCAATAAACTCTGGCCTAACCAGCAACACCCCATAAATGAAGTTTTTAAAATTGAGCCACTGCTAGAGTGGCTCAGGAAAGCTTTCTTGCCACAACCAACACAATCGAACAACAGATAATCTGGCCATTCAGCTCACTCACTGCTTGTGAGAATTTGGAGACGTCACTCTTTCCCTGGTCTAGTGATGAAACAGAATCCTGAAAAACCATTTTTAGATCGCCCAGTGGCACAGTGATTAGCGCTGCTGCCTCACAGCACCACAGGGACCCATGTTCGATTCCCAGCTTGGGTCGCTGTCTGTCTGGAATTGGCACATTCTCCCCGTGTCTGCGTGGGTTTCCTCTGGGTGCTCCAGTTTCCTCCCATGGTCAAAGATGTGCAGGTTAGGTGGATTGGCCATGCTAACTTCTCCCTCAGTGTCCCCAAACAGATGCCGGAGTGTGGCGACTAGGGGATTTTCACAGTAACTTAATTACAGTGTGAATGTGAGCCTACTTGTGACTAATAAATACATTTTTAAGTAACACTTTCAAGACTTTCAAGACCATAAGACATAGGAGCAGAATTAGGCCACTCAGCCCATCGAGTCTGCTCCGCCATTCAATCATGGCTGATATTTTTCTCATCCCCATTCTCCTGCCTTTTCCCCATAACCCCTGATCCCCTTCTTAGACAAGAACCTATCCATCTCTGTCTTAAAGACATTCAATGACCTGGCCTCCACAGCCTTCTGCTGCAAAGAGTTCCACAGATTCACCATTCTCTGGCTGAAGAAATTCCTCCTCATCTCTGTTTTAAAGGATCGTCCCTTTAGTCTGAGGTTGTGCCCTCTGGTTCTAGTTTTTCCTACTAGTGGAAACATCCTCTCCACATCCACTCTATCCAAGCCTCGCAGTATCCTGTAAGTTTCAATAAGATCCCCCCCCTCATCCTTCTAAACTCCAAAGAGTACAGACCCAGAGTCCTCAGCTGTTCCTCATACAACAAGCTCTTCATTCCAGGGATCATTCTTGTGAACCTCCTCTGGACCCTTTCCAAGGCCAGCACATCCTTCCTTAGATATGGGACCCAAAACTGCTCACAGAACTCCAAATAGGGTCTGACTAGAGCCTTATACAGCCTCAGAAGTACATCCCTGCTCTTGTATTCTAGCCCTCTCGACATGAATGCTAACATTGCATTTACCTTCCTAACTGCCAACTGAACCTGCACATTAATGTTAAGAGAATCTTGAACAATGACTCCCAAGTCCTTTTGTGTTTCGGATTTCCTAAGCATTTTCCCATTTAGAAAATAGTCTATGCCTCCATTCCTCCTTCCAAAGTGCATAACCTCACACTTTTCCACATTGTATTCCATCTGCCACTTCTTTGCCTACTCTCCTAACCTGTCCAAGTCCTTCTGCAGCCGCCGCTTCTCTTCCCCCCCCCCCCCGCCCCCGCTTCCTCAATGCTACCTGTCCCTCTACATATCTTTGTATCATCTGCAAACTTAGCAACAGTACCTTCAGTTCCTTCCTCCAAATCGTTAATGTATATTGTGAAAAGTTGTGGTCCCAGCACTGACCCCTGAGGCACACCACTAGTCACCAGCTGCCATCCTGAGAAAGACCCCTTTATCCCCACTCTCTGCCTTCTGCCAATCAACCTCTATCCATGCCAGTATCTTGCCCTTAACACCATGGGCACTACTAATTTAACAGTCTCCTATGTGGCCTCCTGTCAAAGGCCTTCTGGAAATCCAAATAAATCACGCCCACTGGCTCTCCATAAATAAAGCTCTCAATAAAGTTGTATTGTTCACAAAACAGTTAACAAAGTAAAGCAGGATCGTAAAGGGACGTAATTTTGGAAAGAAAAATAATGTAAAGAATCATAAACAAGAGCCTGCAATCCTAATGAATATTAAGAGTGTGAACATGATGTTTCAATGCTGCTCCAAATCTACACTTCGCCCTAGCTTCTATCCGGGCTCAATCAGTTTATATCTCACTCGCCAAAATGTCGCTGGAATATCAACTCCTGGTCTCAGTCCCAGAAGGGCCTCATATTCCTAACCTCAGCTCCTGGGACAAGTTTGATCCTGGCTTTCACCCACCGCCAGCTCTAAGGATGCTTAGCTTCTGTCTGTCTGTATCCACAATGACACTTCCTAGACCTGAGGGTCAGAGTAGAATGCCTCTGCTCTGAACTAGGCCTCACATCTTCCTCTCAGGCTGGCCTTCACCCCAGATTAGGGTGGCACGGTGGGTGGCACCATGGTTAACACTGCTGCCTCACAGCGCCAGGGACCCAGGATCAATTCCGACCTCGGGTCACTGTCTGTGTGGAGTTTGCACATTCTCCCCGTGTCTGCGCGGGTTTCCTCCGGGTGCTCCAGTTTCCTCCCACAGTCCAAAGATGTGCTGGTTAGGTGGATTGGCCGTGCTAAATTGCCGCTTAGTGTCAGGGGGACCAGCTGGGGTAAATGCATGGGGTTATGGGGATAGGGCCTGGGTGGGATTGTGGTCGGTGCAGACTCGATGGGCCAAATGGCCTCCTTCTGCGCTGCAGGGACTCTATGATTCTATTCTATGATTTAAATACCTATGTTATTGGTCTTAAGTTAGGCCGAGGAATACTTATCCCTTTGGGAATGCTTGTGTTCTCATTCTCACCTCCGGGAACCTCTCCTGATGGTTTTCCACATTCAGGAAACTTTCACTTTTTCAACTTGTGTCTCAGCTTCCAATGCCTCCAACTCTCTCGTTCCCTGTTTAATTTCGCAATGGCTTTTTCCACTCCCCGCCCCCTCCCCAACACCCACCCCCCCACCCCGCCCCCCCCATTCCGAAACAGCAGGTTAAATACTCCATAAATGTTTGCTAAAAGGAAAAAAAGTATGAGTTGAATAACTTTTTAGTTGTTACTCTCTTCCTCCCGAAGAGAAAACAGCCCACTTCAGTGTGATTTCTCTCTGTAGCACAGATAACTTTATTTATTAGTGTCATAAGTAGGCTTATATTAACAGTACAATTAAGTTACTGTGAAAATCCCCTCGTCACCACACTCCGGTGCCTGTTCGGGTACACTGAGGGAGAATTTAGCATGGCCAATGCACCTTAACCAGCACGTCTTTCGGACTGTGGGAGGAAACCGGAGCACCCGGAGGAAACCCACGCAGGCAATGGGGAGAAGGTGCAAACTCCACACAGACAGTGATCCAAGCTGGGAATCGAACCCGGGTCCCTGGCGTCGTGAGGCAGCAGTGCTAACCACTGTGCCACCGTGCTGCCCGCCCCTGGCGTTGTGATAACAATCTGTGTGTGGGAATTGTATGCCTATAGGATTTTTGTCTTCATGGAGTTGAACATTACCATATCAATCTGTTATGCTAACACACAGGCCCTGTTTACTGATTTATACTGAGATGTCTTAGACGATAGATTTTGATGAACTGGCAATGCAGCAATATTTTTCAAATTTCTGTCATAAAACCATTTCTGATTTGTTGCGACTTCTTTTCCAATATTACTAAGTGCAACAATTTGATAATTTTGCAAACTCAGACTCAACTGATTTATTAGAGTCAGAATTTATTTAGCAGTATTTGCTAACTAGAAAATATAATTAAGTAGAATGAGTGAAGGGACCAATAAGATGGGTTAAAAGTGTTCAATTTCTAGTCCTGTATATTTTTATAAAGAACAAAGAACAGTACAGCACAGGAACAGGCCCTTCGGCCCTCCAAACCTGTGCCGATCATGATGCCCTAACTAAACTAAACTTCTGCCCTTACTCGGACCGTATCCCTCTATTCCCTCCCTATTCATGGACCCATCCAGATGCCTCTTAAATGTTGCTAATGAGCCTGCTTCCACCACCTCCTCTGGCAGCGCGTTCCAGACACCCACCACTCTGGGACGTGCTGCCAGAGGAGATGGTGTGAGGACGTTGCTTAATCAACAGGGAGACGTTCCTGCCCTTCCATTGGCTATCTGCTGAAAGGATTTGTCGGCTGGTATTCGATGGCTGTGATTCTCCGCCCCCATTTCCGGTGGGCGGGAATGCCGGTGGGGGCGGAGGATCCAATGGGAGTGTCCAAACGGCTGACGCACTGGTGGGATTTCCCATTCCCATTGCCCCTGTCCCCACCCCACCGATGTCGTAAGGGGGTTCCCACCCAGAAAGGATGGGAACCCCAATATTATATACCAGCATATCATTAGCAGGCTTCACCGCTGCTGTCGTCCCCGCACGCTAGGGTTTCCCACCCGTCAGCTGATTTGACGTCACGACAGTGGGGTTTACAACTGGCCTGGACAAGTGGGGCCCAGCAAAGAGAACTCATTGGGGGCGCAAGGATAGGTACAGCCCTGGGGGGATGGGGGGGGCATGAAGTGCCAGGGCACTGTCCCCTGGCACTACCGGGGTTGGGGGGCTTCAGGTAGGGCGGTCCATGAGAGGTACTCCCTGTGTCCCAGGGGAGGGAGGGGGTTCTCCTTATCAGGGGGTGGTTGGGGGTTCCCTCTGTCCTGGAGGAGGGAGGGGGTTCCCCGCATCCATGGGGTTTCCTGTGTCCTGGTGATAGGCCACACACTCGAGTTCAAAGATCCTGGCCAGCGTGCTTGGCTGCTTTACGAGCACGCTTCCTGTGGCCATCAAGTGCTGGAGTGGGACTCGAACATGCACCTCAGCTTCAGAGGCCGGGGCATTCCCCACTGCGCTGCAGGGTAGCTTATAGTCAAAGTCCCTCTGAAAAGAAATCACGTCAGTTGAACCCAGAGCATTTTGTGAGCTACATGATTCTACCCTTCCAGGAATCCAGGAAACTTAGTACACACCCTGAAACCCTTCCCCAGTAATCCTTTCCCATTCTTTTTCTTTCCTAGATTTTTTTTTCCCCCCTTGTAACTGAATGGAACGAGGACATGCCTTCCTTACACAAGTGTCACTGCCACTACCAATATTTAGTATTCGATTCTAAATAGTGTCATATGATAGTAATCTTCTAATCCCCATTGATTTGCAGCGAGTTAATCCCCTCCATTTCGAACCTTGCATACTCTAATTGCTGCTAAAGTGTGCAAAATAGTGGGGTTTTATAACCTCACTAATCTCAACTCCTCAACCAACTAGCTTTGCAGAAACACTTAGCACATTTTAGCAAATAAATATGCAGGCACCATTCCTTCACTTCCCTCACAGCAAGGCAATGGAGCGTAATGATAATGCCACGACACTAGTGCAGAAAGTGCAGAAAGAGACCATTCGGTCCATCATGTCTGCCCCAACTCACTGAAAGAGCATCCCAACCAAACTCTCCCCATCGCCCTATCCCCGTAACTCCGCACGTTTGGCTAATCCACCTAACTGGGCAACATCGGTACCGTGCAAACTGTAGCCAGTAGATTTGGTTACATGCCTGGCTAATTAAATGTAAACGTAAGCACTTCACTCCACAGTGTCAATACGCTACATTGCATAGTCGCATAAATGCATTCTGGGTGTTTCCTGGTTCAATCGACTCTCCTATAAAGTGTTTAAATACCAGGCATCAACAACGCTGTGGAATCTCTCTCCCTACTGAGTTCTATTTGGTCAAATGTAACCCTGTTCCATAATAGCAACCCCTTATACCATGGAAGAATCATAGAATCTATACAGTGCAGAAGGAGGCCATTTGGCCCATCAAGTCTGCACCGGCTTTCTAACAGAGCATCTTACTCAGACCCACCGCTCCACCCTATCCCCATAACCTTCTCATTTATCATGGCCAATCCCCCGAACCTGCTCATGTTTGGACACTAAGGGGCAATTTAGCATGGCCAATCCACCTAACCTGCACATCTTTGGACTGTGGGAGCAAACCGGAGCACCTGGAGGAAACCCATGCAGATACGGGGAGAACGTGCAAACTCCACACAGTCACCCAAGACTAGAATCAAACCTGGGTCCCTGGCGCTGTGAGGCAGCAGTGCGAACCAACGTGCTGCCATGCCGACCTAGTCCTATGCTTGGGACACCCTTGGGACACATGATGAAATCCCATCATGGCAGCCGGTGCAATTTAAATTCAATTAATAAAATCTGCAATTGATGGCGAGACTCCATAATGGTGACCTTGAAACTGTCAATTTTTTGTTGTTGAAAACCCATCTGGTTCACTCAAGTCCTTTTGGAAAGGGAATCCGCCATCCTTACCTGGTCTGGCTGACATGTGACTCCAGACCAGGCGGTTGATCCTTAAATGGGGCTCGGCTGAAGGGCAATTGGGGTGGGCAACAATGCTGGCCTAGCCAACGAGGCCCACATCCTGTGAAAGAACAGGAAAAAAACAGCTCCTTTCCAACCAAATTCCTGCTCCTGCTGTCCAGCCACCTCAATGTCCCCACTCAACCCGGCTGAGAATCACCCTTGCATGCTTTAAGTGCAGGCCAGAAGTCAGAATTGTCTGCACTTCACACCAGCACCGCTGAGGGTATCTCTCACTTGCTGCAGCTCCACACACCACACTCCTCGGTTAAAATGGGGACTTGTCAGCCTCTTCTTTTCACATAGCATCTGTCTTAGACCAATGGAGTGTTAACAGAAGAACCATGAGTGTGCAACATGGTTCAATGAGAAGGTCTGTGCCTCCCATCTTATTAGTTTATTTACAGTTAAAATTGATAGTTTCAAGGTCACCATTACGGAGACTAGCCATCAATTTCAGATTTTATTCATTGAATTTAACTTGCACCAGCTGTCGTGGTGGGACTTGAATGTGTATCCAGAGGGTGTTAGCATAGGACGAGATCAGCATGGTGGCACAGTGGTTAGCACCGCTGACTCACAGCGCCAGGGACCCGGGTTCAATTCCAGCCATGGGTGACTGTGTGGAGTTTGCACGTTCTCCCCATGTCTGTTGTGGCTCAGTTGGTGGTACTCTTTTCTGAGGCACAAGGTTCTGGGATCAAGCCTGACTGCAGGATCTGAGCATGGGCGTCACAGGCAATGTCAGCATTTATTGCCCATCCTTAATCACCCTTTAACTGAGTAGCTGACTAGGCCATTTAAGAGGCTGACACTTCATGCAGTATTAAAGGAGTGCGGCACTGTTAGAGGTTAAACTGTTTGCTTGGCTTGATGTAAAACAAAATTGTTGAGGAATATTTGGAAGAAGGGTAGGCACTACATGTGACATATAGGTTTTCGTGCACAACGCACGCGCATCCCCGGCTACAGCACACGCGCGCCCTCGAGCACAACACACGCGCGCCCTCGAGCACAGCGCACGCACGCCCTCGGGCACAGCGCACGCGCGCCCGCGGGTATAGCGCATGCGCGCCCTTGGGTACAGCGTACGTGCGCCCTTGAGCACAACGCACGCACGCACGCCCTCAGGCACAGCGCACGCGCACCCTCGGGCACAGCGCACGCGCACCCTCGGGCACAGTGCACGCGCGCCCTCAGGCACAGTGCACACGCGCCCTCGGGCACAGCGCATGCACGCCCTCGGGCACAGCGCAGGCGCGCACTCATGCCCTCAGGAACAACGCATGTGCGTGCTCATGTACAGCACACGCACGCCCTCAGGTACAGCACACATGCACCCTCGGGCACAGCGCACGCGCGCCCTCATGTACAGCGCACGCGCGCCCTCGTGTACAGCACATGCGTGCCCTCATGTACAGCGCACGCGCGCCCTCGTGTACAGCACATGCGTGCCCTCGTGTACAGCGCACGTGCGCCCTCGAGCACAGCACACACGCGCCCTCGTGTACAGCGCATGCGCGCCCTCGTGTACAGCACACGCGCACCCTCGGGCACAACGCATGCGCGCCCTTGGGCACAGCGCACCCGCATCCTCGAGCACAACGTACGCGCGCCCTCGAGCACAGCGAATGCGCGCCCTCGAGCACAGCGCGCGCGTCCTCGGGCACAACGCACACGCGCCCTCGTGTACAGCGCACGCGTGCCCTCATGTACAGCGCACGTGCGCCCTCGTGTACAGCGCACGTGCGCCCTCGTGTACAGCGCACGTGCGCCCTCGAGCACAACGCACACACGCCCTCGGGCACAACGCACGCGCGCCTTCGGGTACAGTGTACGCGCGCTCTCGTGTACAGCACATATGCGCCCTCGTGTACAGTGCACGTGCACTCTTGGGTACAGCGCACACATGCCCTCGTGTACAGCGCACATGCGCCCTCGTGTTCAGCACATGTGCGCCCTCGTGTACAGCGCACGCGCACCCTAGGGCACAGCGCACACGCGCCCTCGGGCACAGCACACGCGTGCCCTTGAGTACAGCGCACGTGCGCCCTCGGGCACAGCGCCCTCAATTTACAGACTCTCATCGAGCCATAGTTCACAGATTAGAAGATTCGATACCCAGTGAATATCCGACGTGTCCAATTTCCTACAAGTTGCTTCCAACTCGAGCACTTCCCCATTGTTATTCTGTAAAGTGAAAGACATAATCAAGTGAAACAATTTCTGTTGATTGGATTCACTAGTTTGGGCCTGATCTCCTGCCCAATGTCAATCCTTCAATCAACATTACAGATTATCCAGGCACTATTTGCTGTGTATAAATTGGCTGCCAGGTTTCCTACATTACGATAGTGACAATTCAAAAGCACGTCATTGACTTAAAAGGCCTTGACATGGCCGGTGGTTGTGAAAAGCACGATATAAAGGCCCGTCTATCATTTGTTTCTACTGACCTAACTGAGGTCTGGAACTGAGAAGGTGTGTGTGTCCTCGGAGACAAACTGCAATTGCGTCGATGTCGCACTGAGCGCAAAAATACGAAAACTGAATCCTCTGGGCATTCTGCAGAATCATTCTGATGAGCACTTGAAGCCAAGGACCAAGTGCTGGAAAATGGGATTAGAATGGATAGGTGCTTGACAGTCAGCACAAACCCAGTGGGCCAAAGGGCCTCTCTTTTTGTGCTGTGAAACTCTGTGACTTCTGACTATTATAAAGAAACACAGCTCTGGAAGAGCATTTGAGCTGGAAGGGAACATCAAAAGAAATCTGCCAAGAGCTTGACTTGCTCTTTGTGAAAGGAGCAGATTAACCCCGAGGCTTGACTCTGAACTGCATCTACTATCTTCGTTTCATCGTAATTAGTTTTACCAGTCATTAACTCTGAGCGTTGGAGCTGCAAACTCATTCTGAAAATTGCCCTTCCTCTGGTATTTAGCTTCAGCACCGATAACACAGTGGCGCTTGTCTGGAGGACCACCTGCACACACAGGTATATAGTTACCAGCAAATGAGGTCCAAACAATGCATTATTGACTCCAACTCAAATCTGTGGTAAAAAGCGGTGGAAGGTATGTTACCCTTTTTCTGGTGCCTGTTTTGTGATTCCCAGCAGTGGTAAAACTTTGGTTCATTTTTATTTTTCAGTAAATTGAGGTACATCATACCACTGAAAGTTTTTTCAAACTCTTGTTTAACATGTTTTCAATCCAGTTTAAAGTTTTTTTTTTAAGTTTATTTATTATTGTCACAAGTACATTAACACTGCAATGAAATTACTATGATGTGAAAATCCCCTAGTCGCCACACTCTGCCGCCTGTTCGGGTTACACTGAGGGAGAATTTAGCATGGCCAATGCACCCTAACCAGCACGTCTTTCGGACTGTGGGAGGAAACCGGAGCACCCCGGAGGAAACCCACGCAGACACGGGGAGAACGTGCAGACTCCACACAGACAGTGACTCAAGCCGGGAATTGAACCTGGGTCCCTGGCGCTGCGAGGCAGCAGGGCTAACCACTGTGCCACCGTGCCAGCCCCCACTTCTGCATATTGCAAGTTCCTGAATTTATAACACACTTTCACAGAGAGAGGAAGAAATAAAGCTGAAGATTCTTTTAAGCCTTTGACGCTCTTGTTGTGCAGGCGTGTCAAAAGAAAAAGCCTGCCCTGTTGGGTAGACATTGGTAGAGGCTCAGATTAATAGCATGGAGCCACATGTGTTTGTGAGGTTGTGCGTGGCCCTTGAATGGAACCCATACACCAGCTAAGTACTTAATGCCAATTTCTCCAAGCAACATTAACAGAGATTTCAGTCTTTACACACTGCAGTGTGGCATGTCACAAAATCCTGTGTAAATCCCACAGTAAATAAAAGAATATCACTCTCTCTCTCTGCACGCCACTGCATACTGTTGATATTTGATCGTTAACTTAATTTGCACACTTAACCCTACCTGCCGATAAAGACTACCGGATATCAGTCCAGTCGGTTTCATGGACAGGTTTTGGTGTAAATAACAACGTGGGATAGATTCTTACTCTTTACTGACTGTAATTGTTGTGTTTCCTGGCTTGCTGACGTGCAGAGATAACACATGAGTTTCTATATCTGAACAAGTTTCATCTGCAATGTTTCTAAAATGGCCACAGTAGCCATTAGCTTCCAGCTTTTTTTTTAAGTTTCTCTTTCTCAGTCACCCATACTGAGGCCTAACTAACAGCACACAGAAACAAAGAGTCAACAGACACACATAATCAAACAACGAACAATTGACTACTACTTGACTTAATTTTAAATACCAGCATTGATTGTGAACATGTGAACACCTTCTGAAGAGATGCTTGCTCAATTGGTACTCTTAGTGAATTTAATGGTCCTCCAACAGATTCCACCCCGCCCCCCACTCCACTGCTCCATATAAGCTCCTCCAGCACTACAGAAGATCTGTGCTCCCCTAATTTCTGGCCTCAAGAACTTCGTAAGAGTTTTAACAACACCAGGTTAAAGTCCAACAGGTTTATTTG
This sequence comes from Mustelus asterias, assembly GCF_964213995.1. Classification (NCBI taxonomy): domain Eukaryota; kingdom Metazoa; phylum Chordata; class Chondrichthyes; order Carcharhiniformes; family Triakidae; genus Mustelus; species Mustelus asterias. The sequence goes on from NC_135811.1 coordinate 97,818,030, forward strand.
GTAGCAAATACCATTAGCTTTCGGAGCGCTGCTCCTTCTCGAAGAACTTCCCCAGTTTTACTCAAGAACTTCCCCAGTTTTACTCACTCCAGCATTGGTGTCTACACCTTCAGTTGTCTGGGCCCTAAGCTTGAGAATGCCCTCCCTACACCTCTTTGCCTCACTTCCCTCCTTTAAGATGCTGCTCGAACCCGACCTCTTTGGCCAAGCTTTTTGGTCATCTGACCTAATGTCCGAAATTCTCCCGTCTCACACGCCGCTCAGCCAAATTCCCATTCACTGCAGCAGGACCGGAGAATCCGAGCTGTGGGCAAGATCGGGGATTTCCAGCCAATATCTCCTTCTGTGACTCGGTGTCATATTTTGTTTTGTAATGTTCCTGTGAAGCACCTTGGGATGTTTTGTGTCGTTTACCAGGTGCTATATAAATACAAGTTATTTTCTTTTAGTTTGATTTAAATCATTGCAATGACAATGTCAAAACAGCTTTATTTCACTGAAAACTTCTGGCATTTTCATAACTAAAGTTTATTTATTAGTATCACAAGTAGGCTTACATTAACACTGCAATGAAGTTACTGTGAAAATCCTTTAGTCGCCACACTCCAGCACCTGTTCGGGTACACTGAGGGAAAATTTAGCATGGCCAATGCACCTAATCAGCACTGTCTTTTGGACTGTGAGAGGAAACCGGAACACCCAGAGGAAACCTGCGCAGACGTGGGGAGAACGTGCAGATTCCCCACAGTGACCCAAGCCGGGAATCGAACCGGGGTCCATGGCGCTGTGAGGCAGCAGTGCTAACCACCCGTGCCACCCTAACCATACCCCACATGTTGGAAAACCTCCGTAACATTTGAGTGCTTGAGAAATGCGAAGGAACACTGTTGAGTGCGAGTATATTCTCACAGCACTGTCAACAGAGGAGCTTGAATGGTAATGTTGAAGAAAGAGGGGTGCAGAAAGCGGCATGAAGGGTTACAATTGGTCATGCCGCTTAACCGAGAGAAGGATACAAAAGCAGATTGTTGAAGTAGATCTGTGAAAAAGCATCACTTTTGAGGCAAGTTGAATATTTCCCCCCGATTTAAGAATTCTGAGCTCATTACTCGTTGAGAGAGGGACTGCTTTGATGGGAAATATTCTCAAGTTTTGTTCATTAACCACCAACTCACATGATGTGATTCACGAGGGGCTGAAGATGCGTTGTCCAGATTAAAAAAGAAATGTTGCTTCACTTTACTACCTTGTTACCACTGACAGGATTCATGCGGGGGGAGCAGGCGGTGGCACAGCGGTTAGCACTGCTGCCTCACAGCGCCAGAGACCCGGGTTCAATTCCTGGCTTGGGTCACTGTCTATGTGGAGTTTGCACGTTCTCCCCGTGTCTGTGTGGGTTTCCTCCGGGTGCTCCGGTTTCCTCCCACAGTCTGAAAGATGTGCTGGTTGGATGCATTGACCCGAACAGGCACTGGAGTGTAGCAACTAGGGGAATTTCACAGTAGTGTTAATGTAAGCCTTACTTGTGACTAATAAATAAACCTTAACTTTGCTTTAACTGTCCCTGCTTTTCACTTTAATGCCGTATGCTACATTAGCTTATGCGTGAGGTTATTTTTCAGATTTTTGCTCTTGCGTTGTGCCTGAATAAACACGTCTGAATTTCTACACAAAGGAACCTAGAATCACAACGTGGAGTTTAAAGTTTATTTATTAGTGTCACAAGTAGGCTTACATTAACACTGCAATGAAGTTACTGTGAAAATCCCCGAGTCGCCACACTCCAGCGCCTGTTCGGGTACACTGAGGGAGAATTTAGCACGGCCGTTGCACCCTAACCAGCATGTCTTTCGGACTGTGAGAGGAAACCAGAGCACCCGGAGGAAACCCATGCAGACACAAGGAGAATGTGCAGATTCCGCACAGACAGTGACCCAAGCCGGGAATCGAACCCCGGGTCCCTGGCGCTGTGAGGCAACAGTGCCAACCACGGTACCACCGCGATACATCACAAATTATGGTGCTATTCTCTCCATAACTAACATTTAACAATAAGTCTCAGTGAACCCGGTGCAATGCTGAATAACTATTTTATAGCTTCAATAAGTCTTCAAAAACTGCTGTCCTTTAGTGTCTCAGTCAGAATGCTGTAACTTGTTGGATCATAATTGCTCCTTTGATCTTCTGATTTCATACTTCTGACATCTGAAGATGAAAGGCATAGCCACTGGAAGTGTTAAACTCAGACAGAGCTTCAAAGCCCTTTCTTTTCTGTTCTATAATACACGTGTAGGGTTGACTATAACAAGATAGTTTTGATCTTTCCTATTTGAAACATGTGCCATCTTTCCCTCTCGCTTCTGTAACGCTGCTGACGGGGTCTTTTTCCATATTAAACGACTCTTTGCCAACTTTAATAGACGTCGACGCCCAAGCAGGGAGTGTGCAACCCCACAACATACCAGCTAACCACATGTAGAATTAAAAGCACAAAAGCGCTGGAGACACTCAGCAGGTCAGGCAGCATTTGTGACGAGAGAGAGAGAGACATGTCAACGTTTCAGGTTGATGGTCTTTCACCAGATGAAAGGCGCCAGACCTGAAATTCTGGCCAGGAATTCCTTGTTGGGGTTTTCCGGTGGCAGAGGTGGGTTGCCATCGGCCGGCCGGTTCCCAGGGTGGGGGAGGGGGGGGGTACAGCCGGGGAGCCACACAAATGACCATTGACTTTGGTGGGAACGGACGATCCAGTCAAAGGCGAGCCTCAGAAAACCCGCCGCTGGGTGGGAGTAAAACACCGTCCAATATCTATTTCTCTCTTCCAGTGAATGCTGTACGAAGTTTAACAACACCAGGTTAAAGTTGGCTACCAAATAAACCTGTTGGACTTTAACCTGGTGTTGTTAAACTACTGTGTTTACCCCAGTCCAACGCCGGCATCTCCACATCAGTGAATGCTGCCAGACCTGTTGAGTATTTCCAGCATTTTCTGTTTTAATTTCTGATTTCCAGCATCTGCACTATTCAGCTTTTATATTCGAGCAGGTATCATTGCAATCCTGACAGGAGGCCATTCACCCCATCGACCCTGCACCGATGACAATCCCACCCAGAGCCTATCCCCGGAGCCCCACATATTCACCCTGCTAATCCCCCTGACATAAGGGGCAATTTATCGTGGCCAATCCACCTAACCTGCCCATCTTTTGACTCTGGGAGGAAACCGGAGCACCCGGAGGAAACCCACGCAGGTATGGGGAGAACATGCAAACTCCACACAGACAGTCACCCAAGGCCAGAGTTAAACCCGGGTCCCTGGCGCTGTGAGGCAGCTGTGCTAACCACTGTGCTACCGTGCCATTTGGTTATTTAAATTGTGCCTTGATAACCTTCTGTATAGTATTCTGTTTATTGTAAGCCTCTTTTGTAGCGTCATCAGGCATTTATGGCGACACGTAAAATCACATTGAATAACCACTGGATGCCTGATGGGAAACAAAACAATATTCAATCGCTACAAGGAACTCAAGTCAATGAATTCATGTCCAGATGAAAGGCGTAGGTAGAGGTTCTCTCCTTGCTGTGAATTCTGCCCCCAGGGGAGAGCAGACTGGTTTCATGGTAAATGGAACAGGTTTCTGTGTCTAATGAATGCTGGGGCCCTTTGACAGGTTTCTCATTGAAACCAGCCCCATTCCAAACTGCTGTTAGAGGCTGGATTAGAGCCGGAATCTATCTAAAAGTAGCTTAAATTCTGGGAGGTTTTCTTTTTTTGAAACAGTCTTGGCTTTCAGGAAACCCAACACTTGGAGAATTTGCTCACTCGGACTAATTAGAGTTAAGGCTCTTTACGCATTTCCTTATTTTGTGACTCGGTTAACCCATCCATATCTCAGAAGTTGAAGCGAGAACACAAATCGAATTACTTTTGAAGCAATTTGTGTTGGCAAAAAGGGCAACCGTTTATTGTGCACCTATCCCACCAACAGTAAGAAAATTACTAGCTCTGACAAAGGGTCATCCAGACTCGAAACGTTGGCTCTATTCTCTCTGTAAGAGTTTTAACAACACCAGGTTAAAGTCCAACAGGTTTATTTGGTAGCAAATGCCATTAGCATTCGGAGCGCTGCTCCTTCATCAGATGGAGTGGAAATCCACTCCATCTGACGAAGGAGCAGTGCTCTGAAAGCTAATGGCATTTGCTACCAAATAAACCTGTTGGACTTTAACCTGGTGTTGTTAAAACTCTTACTGTGTTTACCCCAGTCCAACGCCGGCATCTCCACATCATGTCTATTCTCTCTCCACAGACCGGCTGAGATTTTCCAGCATTTCTATTATTGTGTGCGTAATAAGATGACTGATCAGTTAATCTGCTCTCTCATTGCATTGCTTGACTCGGGTTGCCAACTCTGTTTGGAGATTTGATCTGATTTATTATTGTCACGTGCTGTGATACAGTGAAAGGTGTTGTCTCTTGCGCGCTATACAGACAAAGGATACCATTCATTGAAAACATAGAGAAGAAGGAAAAGGAGAGGGTTCAGAATGTAGTGTTGCAGTCATAGCTAGGGTATAGAGAAAGATCAACTTAATATAAGGTAGGCCAAAAGTCTGATCGCAGCAGGGCAGAAGTTGTTAAGTTGGTTGGTTCGTGATCTCAGACTGTTGTATCATTTTCCCAACGGAAGAAGGTGGAAGAGAGTATGTCTGGGGTACATGGGGTTCTAAATTATGCTGGCTGCTTTTCCGAGACAGCGGGAAGTGTAGGCAGAGTCAATGGATGCGAGGCTGGTTTGCATGATGGACTGGGCTACATTCACAACCCTTTGTAGCTTCTTGTGGTCTTGGTCAGAGTAGAAACCATACCAAGCTCTGATACATCTGGAAAGGTGCATCTGTAAAAATTGGTGAGTGTCATAGCGAACATGGCAAATTTCCTTAGCCTTCTGAGAAAGTAGAGGCTTTCTAACTAGCGTCGGCGTGGAGGGGCCAGGACAGGTTGTTGGTGATCTGGGCACCTAGAAACTTAAAGCTCTCGACCATTTCCACTTTGTCCCCGTTGATGTAGACAGGCGATGTTCTCCACTACGCTTCCTGAAGTTGATGACTATCTCCTTTTATTCACATTGAGGGAGAGACTATTGTCACCGCACCAGTTTGCCAGATTCTTTATCTTTTTCCTGTACTCCGTCTCATCATTGTTTGAGATCTGATCCACTACGGTGGTGTCATCAGCAAACTTGAAAATGGAGTTGCCGTGGAATTTGGCCACACAGCCATAGGTGTATAAGGAGTATAGTGAGGGGGCTGAAGACACAGCCTTGTGGGGCACCGGTGTTGAGGATGATCGTGGAGGAAGTGCCATTGCTTATCCTTACTGATTGCGGTCTGTGGGTTAGAAAGTCTATGATCCAGTCACAAAGGGAGCTGCTGAGCACCAGGCCACGGAATTTGGAGATGGGTTTTGTCGGGATAATGGTGTTGAAGACTGAGCTGGAGACTTGATCACATGATGTATGATCACATGATGTGTGCCCAGAGTTTCTAAAAGATTGCATTTATCTTATAACTATTGGGTTTCCTGGAACTTTGACTGAAATGTTAATTTGGATTCTCTCTCTGCAGATTCTGCCTTACGTACTGAATATCTCCAGCATTTTCTGTTTTTACTCCTCAGGGTGAGGTTCGTCCCCTACCAGTATATTCAAAGGCGGGGAGCCCATAAAATTCCCCGGATTGCCTTCCCAATGCCCTCTCTCCCTGACTGCAGTGTTATGGAAAGACAAGCCAGGCCTTGGCCAGCCCACCCATCCTTGACCCAGTTGAGGCTCTTAAGTGGCCAATTAATGATCTCTTCCACCCCGCCTCAATTTTCAAGCTGACGGGAGGGGTTCAGCAGCTGCAGGGAAGTCTGAAGGGTCACCCTGCTCAGGTCTTGGGTGGGAGGAGGGGCCAAACCTCCATCAGCAGCCTCCTTCCAACATCACTGTCCTCGTTTCCCCTCCCCGCCTCGCCCCCTCCCCCCCAAATTTTCTGCTCCCCACGGGTACTCCCTCTTCCCCGGCCTCCCTATCGACACCCCACCAACTCCACCTCCCCAATCCCTCCCCCACTTACCTACTCTTGGACACTAGAGGTGGGATTCCCCACAGTCTCGTCTGTGGCCTGGCCCGTTACGAGTGAGAGTGGAGAATTTGGCATTCCAAGCAAAACTCCATTCACTTTCAGTGACACCGGAAAATCCCAGCCGCGCACGAGGAGACGAGATTTCGGCCCAGGACTTTGACAGCGGAGACTGCTTGGAGTTCCAGCAGTGGCCACTACGATATTTCAAACACCAGAATTCAAACCACGATCAAACCCCCATGCTCATCCTTATCCTGCCCCGTGATTATAGCATCGGCAATTCCTTTCAACACATCTACTGTTCAATCACTGCATTCACCTCCCTACTGCCTGACTGTTTGCACTTCCACATATTACCAACATTCCCAAGTAAACCATTTATTTGGCCTTTATGAGGCACGGTAGCACAGTGGTTAGCATTGCTACCTCACAGCACCAGGGACTCTGGTTCAATTCTGGCTTTGGACTGTGTGGAGATTACACGTTCTCCCCGTGCCTACGTGGGTTTCCTCCGGGTGCTCTGGTTTCCTCCCGCAGTTCAAAGATGTGCGGGTTAGGTGGACTAGCCATGCTAAATTGCCCCTTTGTGTCCATAATATATATGTTAGGGGAATTAGCGGGGTAAATATGTGGGGTTATGAGGATAGGACCTGGGTAGGATGCTGTACCGGAGTGTTGGTGAGGACTCAATCGGCTGAATGGCCTCCTTCTGCACCGTAGGGATTCTATGCCACACCTACTTGCAAGTAAGAGGGTACAAAATAAACCTGCAGACCTGTTGACAGAGAGCAGATCTAATTGGCAGTTCCGATCCCCGTAACAAGGACAGTTATATTTGACCCAGATCGTCAGAATAAAATTTCCTCTGGGTTTAACCCAGAAAGCTTTAAACGTTCATGTCAATTAATGTGTCCCAAAAAAAAACTGTGCTAATTGGTATCTTGAGTAACAACCCCAGCGAGAGCCAAAAAATAATAAATCAAGTTATTTAGGGGCGGCACTGTGGTTAGCACTGCTGCCTCACAGCACCAGGGACCCGGGTTCAATTCCGGCCTCAGGTCACTGTCTGTGTGGAGTTTGCATGTTCTCTCCATGTCTGCTTGGGTTTCCTCCGGGTGCTCCGGTTTCCTCCCACAGTCCAAAGATGTGCGGGTTTAGGTAGATTGGCCATGCTGAATTGCCCTTTAGTGTCCCAAGGGTTAGGTTGATTAGCGATGCTCAAGTGCCCCTTAGTGTCAAGGGGATTAGCAGGGTAAATATGTGGGGTTCTGGGGATAGGCCCTGGGTGGGATCGTTGTCGGTGCAGGCTCGATGGGCCAAATGGCCTCTTTCTGCACCGTTGGGATTCTATGATTCCATGAAAATCATCGTCCGAGACACACACACACACACACACACGCGCACGCGCACACTCGTGGGTTTTCCTGGACGGTTTTGAAAATTGTCATCTAGTTTTAATTCAAAACGATTGTACGTTTTTCAGGAGAGGGTTGATTTTTAAGGGATTATCGCAAATGTCATTCATGCAAGGATAAAATTCAGGAATCGGGATGAGCTGTGAATTAAATTAGATTTCCCAAACCGGCAAGGTTTGGGATGATTTAGAGATGGATGGTATTTGTCTCATTCTCATCCAGTTTGGGTGAAGAAATCCTCTGTACGTTTGATTTAAATCAATGGAGCAAAACTGTCCGAATGATTTTACATTGAAAATGTATTTGGAGGGGGGGAAGCTTGGTATTTAAAGAGGGCTCTTGTAGATTTGGCACAGCAATAACGTGTGCACTGTCACAATGTTTTCAAATTAACCAGACAGTAACAAATAGGCAGCCTGAAGGTTGGCATCCAGTGAGTTGAGGCAGCGTGGAGAGGGAAACGCTGCAGCAATTGGGTCCTCAAGCGGAATGGTCGCCCGCTTCAGTGAGCAGCTCCTGGAGTTCCTTGTGGTGGAAGTAACGAAGAGCGAGGCCAGACCTCTTAGGAGTGGCACGGAGCATCAGAAGCGGCACAATCACCAGGTCTATCCATTCCCTTGGAGCCAGTCAGTTTTAACAACCCAGTGTGTGAGAGGGTTGCAAAGTGACTGCGACTGTCGCTGCCAGAAGCAGGCTGTGGCCATCACTTCACTAAGGTGTTGGACAACTGGGTATAATCTTTTCGATACACAACTCCCGTTCAGAAGACAAGATTTTTGACCATTCAAGTGGACATGTGAACATCACTGGGAAACCTTGCGACAATACGGCTGCTGATTTGTATGGACATAGATCCATTTATTATACCCGTATATAATGGGTGGCACAGTGGTTAGCACTGCTGCCTCACTGCGCCGGGGGACCCGGGTTCAATTCCCGGCTCGGGTCACTCTCTGCGTGTGGAGTTTGCACGTTCTGCGTGGGTTTCCTCCAGGTGCTCCGGTTTTCTCCAAAGATGTGTAGCTTAGGTTGCTTGGCCAGCCTAAATTTCCCCTCCGTGTCAGGGGGATTGGCAGGATAAATACAAGGGGTTACAAGGATCGGGCCTGAGTGGGATTGTTGTCAGTGCAGGTTCGTTGGGCTGAATGGCCTCCTCCATCACCGTAGGGATTCTATTCTATAATATAAATATATAGCTAGAATTTATGGATATGTATACATAATACACATTTTATATATATATTTATAAATGCAAAAATGCTCCTGGGTAAAGAAAAAAGAAAGTGAACTGAGGGGGAAATAAAAAAGCCCATGGCATGTTTCCCGACAGTGGAGTCAGCTCATTAGTTTAAGTTTATTTATTCGTCACAAGTAGGCTTACATTAACACTGCAGTGAAGTTACTGTGAAAATCCCCAAGTCGCCACACTCCGGCGCCTGTTCGGGTACACTGAGGGAGAATTTAGCATGGCCAATGCACCCTAACCAGCACACCTTTTGGGCTGTGGGAGGAAACTGGAGCACCCGGAGGAAACCCACGCAGACACGGGGAGAACGTGCAGACTCTGCACAGACAGTGACCCGAGGCCGGAATTGAACCGTGGTCCCTGGCGCTGTGAGGCAGCAGTGCTAACCATTGTGCCACTGTGCCGCCCGTGGTTGGCTGCCTCTTTATACAGTAAGAAGCCTCACAACACCAGGTTAAAGTCCAACAGGTTTATTTGGTAACAAATACCATAAGCTTTCGGAGCACTGCTCCTTCGTCAGATGGAGTGGAAATGTGCTCTCAAACAGTGCAAACAGGCACAAAATCAAGTTGCAGAATACTGATGAGAATGTGAATCCCTACAGCCAGCCAGGTCTTAAAGGTACAGACAATGTGGGTGGAGGGAGCTGTTCTGTCTGGAGACAATACACATCTCTTTAACCTGTGTTTAATGCTCCCTCCACCCACATTGTCTGTACCTTTAAGACCTGGCTGGCTGTAGGGATTCACATTCTCATCAGTATTCTGCAACTTGATTTTGTGCCTGTTTGCACTGTTTGAGAGCACATTTCCACTCCATCTGATGAAGGAGCAGCGCTCCGAAAGCTTATGGTATTTGCTACCAAATAAACCTGTTGGACTTTAACCTGGTGTTGTGAGACTTCTTACTGTGTTCACCCCAGTCCAACGCCAGTATCTCCACATCATGCCTCTTTATAAACAGCCTCACAATTGCTATTGTCCAGTGGTTGCTCCAGAAAATAATGCAAAATAAAACCCACTATAAGGTCACTGCAATGTTATTTAAAGGAAAAGGTGTTTCAATCTCCTGCGTGTTGCTGCCTGTGCCGGTATGGTCTCAGCACAATAGCCTGGAGAGCCTCAGCAGTAAAGGTCACAGCCTCTAATGCCCCAGGAAATGGACAGTTATGGGACAGTCTGTTTACATACCAATAGAGGGTATTCACCGACCCATTTCTCAAGAAAGAAGAATTCCTTTAACTGCACAGTCATTTGTTAAAAATCCAAAGCAGCCGAACGCATTTGCTGTTCTAACATGCTGAGTGAAGGGGAGAGAAGGAAGATTGGCAGGTGCGCTGCCTGAAGCCATTCCTCTGCGCCTTCAAGCTGCCAGATCAGGAGCAATGTAGCAGAAGCCTGGGAAAAGGTCATTATCCTACCCAATCATTTGGGTTTTGCTTGCAGCGGAGAGCACCCAGAATAAAAGGGAGAAAACTTTTAAAACTACAGGTAAGCAGAGAAACAAGGAATGCCAGAAAGTGGAGTTAAAATGAGGGATTGCTACAAGTGAGAGCAGGAGAAAATTCAATATCGGTCCTAATGTTTGTTTTTCAGAATACCAATGCACTATTTTGTTTTTATTAGTGTCACAGGTAGGCTTACTGCAATGAAGTTACTGTGAAAATCTCCTAGTCGCCCCACACTCTGTTCGGGGTACACTGAGGGGGAATTTAGCATGGCCAATGCACCTAACCACATGTCTTTCAGACTGTGGGAGGAAACCGGAGCGCCCGAAACCCACGCTGACACGGGGAGAACGTGCAGACTCCGCACAGACACTGACCCAAGCCAGGAATCGAACCCGGGTCCCTGGCGCCGTGAAGCAGCAGTGCTAACAGCTGTGCCACCTTGCCACCCTATCCATTCCTTAAACTTTGAATTGCCGGGTGCGAAGAATAGTCAGAAAGATTAACATGCTGCTATGGTTTGAGTCATATATTGATTGAGGCTTAAGGTTTGTAGGTATGTAGCAATAAATTAATCCCCCTGATTAACAAGAACAAAAAATGGAATTTTGGTCTGGGGTGTGCCAAATAGAGTTTGGGCGGGATTTTCCCACCTCTCTGCGGCGTGTTTCCCAGTGGCGGAAGCGGCTCAACATTAGCCACTGGTGGGATCTTCTGTTGGTCCCACCAATGTCTACAGCATTTCGCGTGGCTTGCCCATTGTGTCTCCGGGAATCCCTCCCTGGTGAGGGGAAGGGGGTTGGATTGTATGTCGCCTTCAGTGGGACCGAAAGATCCTGCCGGTGGGAATGGCCAGAAAATCTCACCCTTTTTTTGATGTGCGAAATGACAACGAGAATTGATAGTATATTGAGCAGATTGAATTGTCTCAACGTCCTGTGCTCCTGCACCAGGAGGTGGAGAGGAGCTGGAACAGCTAGCTTTGTGGAGCCAACATCCTGGATATCCTGAAATTCTGCCCTTTGTGTTTTGGAGCACTAATCCCTCAGGATCTAAAAGGAATAGAATCCAAACCAAAAGGAAATTGGATGGGCACTTGTGGCAAGTAAGCTTTGTAGGGCTACGAGCATAGAATGGTCGGGGGAATGGGAATGATTGGGTTGCTCTACAGAGAGTGAGCAGGGACTCAATGGGTTGAGTGGTCTCCTTTCTGTATATATAACAAACGCACTTTCTCAAACCTGCTTTCATGGAGAGCATAACGACAAACTTCACAACTTTATATAACAGTTCTGGTGAAATCAAAATCTTCTTTTCATTATGCTGGCTGAGCTAATTGGTTGTTGTGATACACACTCAAAAAGGTGACCAAGAAATTTGCTCCTGGAGTGTATGTAAATAGTGGTTGGCTGAGGACAGGATTGGGTTTGGTTACGATGGTTCCCACATGAAAACAGGCAAATGCAAGTCTCTCTCTCAAGACTCAGAAAAGAAACATGGCCACTTGGGTGGGGCGTCAAGGCTAGTAGAACCATGGCTCAGCATGCATGAGTGTCTTCAGGAGAGATGGACGAGGAAGAAAAATGAATATCGGAAAAGAGAAGAAGAAATATAATTTTTATCTGGCAATGTAAACCAAGAAATTTAAGAGAGAGAGCAAACAGCTTCGGTAGCCTGTTACGATACAGAATAGTCTTGAATCTTTCTTCTGCTTGGTAAACACTCATAAAGGATGGCACGGTGGTTAGCACCGCTGTCTCATAGTGCCAGGGACCCAGGTTCAATTCCACCCTCAGGTAACTGTCTGTGTGGAGATTGCACATTCTCCCAGTGTCTGCGTGGGTTTCCTCCGGGTGCTCCAGTTTCCTCCCACAGTCCAAAAATGTGTGGGTTAGATTGATTGGCCAGGATAAATTGCCCCTTAATGTCAGGGGGATGAGGTGGGTAAATATGTGGAGTAACGGGGATAGGACAGGACCTGGGTGGGGCTGTTGTCGATGCAGGCTCAGCCTCCTCCTGCACTGTAGATTCTACTCTGTTGGCTGTATATTCCCGAGAAATGCTACTAGACCACGTCTGCTGCGGTCATTTTTTTAATGACAGATAGTTGCATTTTGACGTCTCATCTTGGACACATTTGACAATTTTCAGGATAATATAAAGCCAATGGGAGATGGAGATCTTTCATCTCAGCAGGAACCTGAGTGTCCTTTCTTTCCATCCCATTTGGTAGAATGCAGGTTTTATGTTGGAGCAGTCTCCATCATTTTTCGAGGGTTTCGTTTTCTTTAAAAATCTAGCCAAAAAAGAGAAAAATTAGAAATTGCATCTTTAAAAAAAAAAGCACTCATATTTGTGGCTTTAATGGATGGCACGGTGGCACAGTGGTTAGCACTGCTGCCTCACAGCGCCAGGGACCCGGGTTCGATTCCCGGCTTGGGTCACTGTCTGTATGGAGTCTGCAAGTTCTCCCCGTGTCTGCGTGGGTTTTCTCCGGGTGCTCCGGTTTCCTTCCACACTCCAAAAATGTGCAGGTTAGGTTGATTGGCCAGGATAAATTAGAAATCATAGAAACCCTACAGTGCAGAAGGAGGCCATTCGGCCCATCGAGTCTGCACCGACCACAATCCCACCCAGGCCCTACCCCCACATATTTTACCCGCTAATCCCTCTAACCTACGCATCCCAGGACTCTAAGGGGCAATTTTTTTAACCTGGCCAATCAACCTAACCCGCACATCTTTGGACTGTGGGAGGAAACCGGAGCACCCGGAGGAAACCCACGCAGACACGAGGAGAATGTGCAAACTCCACACAGACAGTGACCCGAGCCGGGAATCGAACCCGGGACCCTGGAGCTGTGAAGCAGCAGTGCTAACCACTGTGCTACTGTAATTGACCCTAGTGTTAGGGGGGGTTAGCAGCGAAAGTGTGTGGGTTACGGGAATTGGACCTGGGTGGGATAGTGGTCGGTATGGACTTGATGGGCTGAATGGTCTCCTTCTGTACTGTAGGGGTTCTATGAAACAATGTGTAATATTCTTGTAAAGTCATAGTTTTACACCAAAGACGATATCCATTGAAAGCAACACGACCCACGTCAGAGTGAATTGTTGATCCCTTGCATTCCCTTTCAATTATTTATGTGAGGCTAGAGTCCTAGTAATAAAGAGATAAGTGTGCTGAAATAATGGTCTTGGTGCAGATTAAAGCATTTAAAGGTGATGATGTCTTCCGGCAGTATTTCACAGGGAATGGGATGTCACTGGTTGACATCGTCAGTCTCGCTTTGAGGATGTGTATCCTCTAATCTTGTGTACATAGTGGAATAGATGCTGTTGCTGATATGTACTTGGATGTACTGTATTATTTGAATGCAAGTGAAGGGTGGAAACAAAGGTCAGAAGGATTGCGATAACACAGCCAAGCCTGTCCATTTTAGCATTTAATTTTTCATTAGTGAACTGACTTTGCCAAGGCATTTGCAAAAGAACAAAGAACAAAGAAAATTACAGTACAGGAACAGGCCCTTCGGCCCTCCAAGCCTGCACCGACCATGCTGCCTGACTTAACTAAAACCCTCTACGCTTCCGGGGACCATATCCCTCTATTCCCATCTCATTCGTGTACTTGTCAAGACGCCCCTTAAAAGTCACCACCGCATCCGCTTCCACTACCTCCCCCGGCAACGAGTTCCAGGCACCCACTACTCTCTGTGTAAAAAATCTGCCTCGTACATCTCTTTTAAAACTTGCCCCTTACACCTTAAACCTATGCCCCCTAGTAATTGACTCTTTCACCCTGGGAAAAAGCTTCTGACTATCCACTCTGTCCATGCCTCTCATAATCTTGTAGACTTCTATCAGGTCTCCCCTCAACCTCCGTCGCTCCAGTGAAAACAAACCAAGTTTCTCCAACCTCACCTCATAGCTCATGCCCTCCATACCAGGCAACATCCTGGTAAATCTTTTCCGTACCCTCTCCAAAGCCTCCACATCCTTCTGGTAGTGTGGCGACAGAATTGAACACTATATTCCAAGTGCGGCCTCACTAAGGTTCTATAAAGCGTCAACATGACTTGCCAATTTTTAAACTCAATACTCCGGCCAATGAAGGCAAGCATGCCATATGCCTTCTTGACTACCTTCTCCACCTGCATTGCCACTTTCAGTGACCTGTGTACCTGTACACCCAGATCCCTTTGCTTATCAATACTCCTAAGGGTTCTGCCATTTACTGTATATTTCCTATCTGTATTAGACCTTCCAAAATGCATCATCTCACATTTGTCCGGATTAAACTCCATCTGCCATCTCTCCGCCCAAGTCTCCAACTGATCTGTATCCTCTGATGGTCCTCATCGCTATCTGCAAATCCACCAACCGTAGATTTGCAGATGTGCAAACTGGCCGTGTTGTCCTGGGATCTACCCCATTAACTTGCCGAGTTAACGGTATCATTTAAATTTTCAGTTTCTCTTTAATCTGTGTGGCGCAGACTGATAATGAAAGCTATTTTTTAAAATCTCACATGAATTGATCTTATTTGGGGGAGGCGATGGCCTAGTGGTAATATCGCTCCACTATTAATCCAGAAACACAGCTAATGTTCTGGGGACTCGGGTTCGAATCCCGCCACGGCAGATGATGTAATTTGAATTCAATAAAAAATATAGAATCCCTACAGTGCAATGGAGGCCATTCGGCCTGTCGAATCTGCACCGACAACAATCCCACCCAGGCCCTATCCCCATAACCCCACATATCTACCCCGTTAATCCCTCTAACCTACGCATCCCAGGACACGAAGGGGCAATTTAGCATGGCCAATCAACCTAACCCGCACATCTTTGGACTGTGGGAGGAAACCGGAGTAGACACGGGGAGAATGTGCAAACTCCACACAGACGGTGACCCAAGCCGGGAATCGAACCCAAGTTCCTGTGTGAAAGCAGTGTTAACCACTGTGCCACCCTGCCACCCACAGGAATTTAAGAATCTACCGATGACCATTAAAGCCATTGTCGATTGTCGGAAAAACCCATCTGGCTCATTAATGTTCTTTAGGGAAGGAAATTTGCCATCCTTACCTGGTCTGGCCTACATGTGACTCCAGAGCCACAGCACTGTGGTTGACTTTCAATTGCCCTCTGAAATGGCCTAGCAAAGCCATTCAGCTCTATGGGAAATTATGGATGGGCAATAAGTGCTGGCCCAGCCAGCGACGCCCATGTCCCATGAATGCATTAACACAAAACTCAGTCCACACGGTAAATCAATCCACAAGGTTAAACTCACTTAGGCAGCAGCAAAACTGCTAATCCCTCGCTGAGCTAGATCAAAGAACAAAGTAAACTGCAGGTTAAAAAGCTGAAATACAGTGCGGCCCCGTTATAACGCGATGGTTGGGGTCCATAAAATGTTATCGCGAAAAAAGCGGGGTCGCGCTAAATTTGCCAATCATGAGCGGAAAAAAGGGTCCAATGATTCATCGTGTTGTATCCGAATTCGCGCTAAATCGGGTCGCGTTAAATCAGGGTTCGACTTTACTTTCCAGAAGGAGGACTAAATTAAAGAGATTGGCCCTGCTACAATTTATGGCCTTCGTAAATGAAAAAGAAAAGAAATGGCTTCAGGTGGTACGTAGTGCAGTGAGTGACTGACATGATGCACAAGAGGTTCTGCTTAGGTCTGGAGACAAAACTGATTTAAATCTGCGATATTTTCCCGACTGTAAATATCACTTCTATTTTCTAATTGAAGCAGGTGTCAAGACTGGAGGTTTTGTATCCACATATTATCCACAGGATTACTGGGAGTTTAGCTTTTGATTGGGCCCACAGGTTTTGTGTTTCTCAGAGTTTGTTTTAAATGAAAATGGAACTCTTGCTTTTGAAACAAGTGCGTAAATCTTTAATAGTGGGTTTTACAAGGTTATAAAAACAAGGCGTTTAATATAAATAAGATTTGAGGTTTTCATTCGAGGGGCACTGCATGTGAGAGCAAATCTGTCATGATGACTGTACAAAATGATGATTAGGCATCAGCCTGGAGGATTATGGTTGGTTTTTGAGTTCCTCACTAGAGGAGGGTTATAATAGGCCCAGAAAAATAGTACAACAAAAAAAGATTTTCCAGGGTGATACCAGGGATAAAGGCAGTGATTTCTAAGCCCCAAATGTCAGGATGCGTTTGGATCAGATGGGAGGTTAGAATGTTTTAAATCTGAAACAAGAATAGGGGCGGCACTGCTGCCTCACAGTGCCAGGGACCCGGGTTCGATTCCCGGCTTGGGTCACTGTCTGTGTGGAGTTTGCACGTTCTCCCCGTGTCTGCGTGGGTTTCCTCCGGGTGCTCCAGTTTCCTCCCACAGTCCAAAGATATGCAGGTTAGATGGATTGGCCATGCTAAATTGCCCCTTAGTGCCCCATGATTCGATGGATTAGCCATGGTAAATGTGTGGGCTTATAGCGATCGGTCGGGAAAGATGGCCCGGGTAAGATATTCTGTCAGAGTCAGTGCAGACGCGATGGACTGAATGGCCTCATCTGCGCTGTAGGGATTCTATGAGAAGGGAGGATTGGACCAATCAGTGCCTTTATAGCACTGTTTGTGGGCCAAGGGGTGCTGGTCCTACAAGTTTACCTGTAAGCACCAACCATCTCCATAATCTCCCTCTGTACCAACTCCATCTCCAACCATTCCTTATCATCCTCAAACTACCCATCACCAGTGCCCAATCTCCCCGCAATCTCCAACCCTTCCCTTATCCCCACCCATCTCTCCCCGCAATCTCCAACCCTTCCCTTATCCCCACCCATCCCTCCCCGCAATCTTCAACCCTTCCCTTATCCCCACCCATCTCTCCCCGCAATCTCCAACCCTTCCCTTATCCCCACCCATCTCTCCCCCAATCTCCAATCCTTCTGAACCAAACCCAACACCGATCACAAACTTCCAACACGCTGCCACGATCATCCCCAACAGCAACCCAATCCAGTGATCTCGACCCCCCCCCAAACAACCACCAGCTCCTGCCAACTCTCTGGCACGGACACAGTGAACAGGATGGCTTCCTTCTGTGTAATTTGCAGTGAAAGTTCACCTGATCCTAGACGGTAGCCTTTTCCAGAGCCTTACGCTCACCTGACAGGCAGCGAAGTCTGCCAGTCAAGACAGGCTTCTAGGCGGGGCATCTGGCAAAATGCCACGGAGTCCCTGGCCTTCCAGGATTCCAAACTCACCTCCCCGTGTCTGCGTGGGTTTCCTCCGGGTGCTTCCTACTATAGTCTGAAGGATGTGCTGGTTAGGTGCATCGGCCATGCTAAATTCTCCCTCAGTGTACCCGAACAGGCGCCGGAGTGTGACGACAACGGGATTTTTCACAGTAACTTCATTGCAGTGTTAAGGTAAGCCTACTTATGACACTAATAAAGAAACTTTAAAGCTAATATCACTTTGGCAGCTAACGAAACCTGGAATTTGATAGAAAAGATATTTTCTATGTCCGTGACTCTATAGGCGGCACTTGGTGTAGAGGGGGACGGGGAAGGCGGAGGACCTCCTCGTGAACCTGCTCCTGGGCCTGTTGAAGCTTGCCATAAACTGGTCCAGGCAGCGGGCAACCGAGGGGTTGTTTGACCCGACTGTCTGCCCCTCTACCTCGGCCACATTCACGGTACGGTGTCCCTGGAGAGGGAGCATGCGGTGTCTGAGGGCACTGTTGATACCTTCCATGCCTGCTAGGCACCGCAGGGACTGGGGCATATTATCAACCCCTTTAATCACATTTTAGTTTGATGTTTTAAGCTTCCTTTCTACCTTGTCTTTTGTTTCGGGCGGCTCCCTTTTTGTGGGCTGCCCCTATTAATTTGTCCCTCAGTCAATTTGATTTAGTTTAGTCAAAAAGATTAACTCTGTGGGCAGGATTTTATGGCCTCGCTTGTCCCGAAACCACAAAATGCCACCTGAGGTCTGCAGACCTTTCTGTTGTCCGCCCCTCGCCCGCTCCGATTCCTGTGGTGGGTGGGACGGTAAAATTCCGGCCCACAACTCTACGGATCCTGGAATTTGATAGAAACGACATTTTGGGGCCAGATGACAGTGGAGAAGCAAATGGTGCATAAAGATAGGCGATGGCCTAATGGTATTATTGCTAGACTATTAATCCAGAAACTCAGCTAATATTCAGGGGATCAGGGTTCGAATCCTGCCACGGCAGATGGTGGAATTTGAATTCAATAAAAAAAAATGTCTGGAATTAAGAATCTACTGATGACCATGAAACCATTGTCGATTGTCGGAAAAACCCATGCAGTTCACCAATGTCCTTTAGGGAAGGAAATCTGCCGTCCTTACCTGGTCTGGCGTACACTACCAGAAGGATGTGGAGGCTTTGGAGAGGGTACAGAAAAGATTTACCAGGATGTTGCCTGGTATGGAGGGCATTAGCTATGAGGAGAGGTTGGAAAAACTTGGTTTGTTCTCACTGGAACGACTGAGGTTGAGGGGCGACCTGATAGAAGTCTGCAAGATTATGAGGGGGCATGGACAGAGTGGATAGTCAGAAGCTTTTTCCCAGGGTGGAAGAGTCAATTACTAGGGGGCATAGGTTTAAAGTGCGAGGGGCAAGGTTTATTGTACGAGGCAAGTTTTTTTACACAGAGGGTGGTGGGTGCCTGGAACTCGCTGCCGGGGGAGGTCGTGGAAGCAGATACGATAGTGACTTTTAAGGGGCATCTTGACAAACACATGAATAGGATGAGAATAGAGGGATATGGTCCCAGAAAGGGCTTTAGTTCTGTCGGGCAGCATGGTCGGTGCAGGCTTGGAGGGCCGAAGGGCCTGTTCCTGTGCTGTAATTTTCTTTGTTCTTTGTTTTTTTGTTCTTTCATTGTACATGCGACTCCAGAGCCACGGCAATGTGGTTGACTCTCAACTGACCTCTGAAATGGCCTCGCAAGCCACTCAATTTAAGGACAAGTAGGGATGGGCAATAAATGCTGGCCTGGCCCATGTCCCACGAATGAATAAGAAATATTTCCTGGTACAGATAGGATCACATTGACTGAGATACTGTTAGTTTAACTTGCATAATCTGTGGAGGGAGAAAGCCAGAATGAATATTTATGCGGTACGTTACATTTCAGAAATGGATTACATGCTGCTGACTGTAATTGTTTTCTTTTGTCAGGGAGAATTCAGTTCATCGCAGCATTTCCATCTGATTAGTGCAGCCTTTGAACAGAGATAGGTTTTTGGCTAATTTACTGTCAGGCTCCATTTCAGCAAATCTTTATTTTTACAGTATTTGTACTGAGGCTGCTAACTAACTTCTGGAACAAGGCTGAGGTGGGGGAGGTGGGGCGGGGGGGCGGGGGCGGCGGGGGGTGGGTGGGTGTGTGTGGTGGGATATGGCGGGGAATAAAAAAGGCAAGCGGGTAGCGAGATGCAGCCAGTCTGTAGGCTGACAATTCTGTAGTCACCTGCCCGGCCTGGTCCGAGAATGGAATTCGGAGCTCTGATAATGGTTTCACTGTGCAGACGTGTGCCTCAGAGACCGATGCACCTGCCTTTGTAATTAAAGACATTGAAAGGCAATCCGATATTGCCTATTTATGTTGGGAGGGGAAGAAAGGGGCTTGGACCGAGCAACCAAACAGATAGCCCTGTGTTCCACAGGAGCACAAAACAGTATCTGTATTGTGGGCTGCAGTCTGCCGGAGGGTGAAGGCCTCCGTAAAGGCAGCAAGTGAACGTCGGCTATTGTTAGCTTAGATTAAGGGCGGCGGTATGTTACCTTTCGCACAGGAAGTCCGAGTTGCTGCGGCAACCTGAACATTGTAGTCTGGAGCTATGGATAGATGGTAAAGGCTCTAACATGCTGTCCATCAGGTGGCTGATCCACTTGTACCACCTTGTGTGTTGGGAGGAGGTACAGGCCGATACTGTATGTGTGTCTGCTTTATTAATGTAGAGACCTTGGTCATCAAGGCCTGGAGTGAACCTTGAACCCAGAGCATAGAATCATAGCATCATACAGTGCAGCAGGAGGCCATTCAGCCCATCGAGTTTGCACCGACCACAATCCCACCCAGGCCCTATCCCCATAACCCCATGCATTTACCCTAGCTAGTTCCCCCGAGATTAACGGGCAATTTAACGTGGCCAATCCACCTAACCAGCACATCTTTGGACTGTGGGAGGAAACCGGAGCAGCCGGAGGAAACCCACGCAGACACGGGGAGAACGTGCAAACTCCACACAGACAGTGACCCCCAAGCCGGGATTCGAACGCCAGAACCCTGGCGTTGTGAGTCAACAGTGCTAACCACTGTGCTACTATGCCACCCTACACATGCTTCTGCTTCAGAAGCGCAGACACTATCCACTGCACCACAAGACTTCCTCTTATTGAGAGTGACTCGGTGTAAAAAGCAACCGTAGCACAGTCTTCAAACTCTTCTCAGATGCTTTGTTTCGTTCCCCCAAACACTTGGAGATTTTTGTCCGTGTCCGCGACCCCCGCTCCCCTCCAGCCATCCTCCCATTTCTACCTTCTCCGTGGGAAGATGTTACAGCTCCTCGCTGGGCTTGTTTCCAGGTGGCAGGGGAAACATATAAAATACAAGGGGTGGCAAGCCGACCACCATCTCTCCCACCCACGAGTTGTTCCCCCGTAACATGTAGGTGAGCTGGTGTGAAAGTAATGATCAATTGAACATGTTGCCAAGCTGACTGATTGGAATGATATGGTGTCAAGCCACAGAATAGTGGGAGTGGGCAGGGGGGAGTGGGCAAGAGGGGAGCCAGCAGGCAGGAGTGGGCATGGGGGAAGCCGGCAGGTGGGAGCAGGCAGGGGGGAGTAGGCAGGCCATTTTTTTAAAAAGGAAGTTGCTTAAAAAATGGGAAGGAAGGAGGGGAGATGACTCAAAATGTTGGCTCTATTCTCTCTCGGTAAGAAGTCTAACAACACCAGGTTAAAGTCCAACAGGTTTATTTGGTAGCAAAAGCCACTAGCTTTCGGAGCAGGCTGTCCCTTTGTCAGGTGGGTGGGGGTTCTGATCACAAACAGGGCACAAAAACACAAACTCAATTTACATGAATAATGATTGGAATGTGAGTCTTTACAGCTAATCAAGTCTTAAAGGTACTGACAATGTGAGTGGAGGGAGCATTAAGCACAGGTTACAATACACCCGACGAAGGAACAGCCTGTTCCGAAAGCTAGTGGCTTTTGCTACCAAATAAACCTGTTGGACTTTAACCTGGTGTTGTTAGACTTCTTACTGTGTTTACCCCAGTCCAACGCCAGCATCTCCACATCTGTTCTCTTTCCACAGATGCTGTCAGACATGCTGAGAGTTTCCAGCATTTTGTGTTTTTGTTCCAGCCTAAATTTATGCTGCTATTGAATGGTTCATAGAATCTACAGTGCAGAAGGAGGCCATTTGGCCCATGGAGCCTGCACTGATAATAATCTCACCCAGGTACTGTCCTTTTTCTCTGTAACCCCACATGTTTACCCTCCTGATTCCCCCTGACATTAAGGGGCAATTTATCATGGCCAATCCACCATGTTGGGGACCATGTGGTCAGTATTAACTTAAGCCTCTGGATTGCTAATCCAGTGACGTTACCCACTACACCATTACCTCCCCTTCAAGCCACTCACCATCCTGACTTGGAAATATATCGACATTCCTTCACTGTCGCTGGGTTAAAATCCTGGAACTTCCTCCCTCACTGCACCGTGGGACGTACCTACGGCACCATACGGGGCTGCAGCGGTTCCAGAAGGCAGCTCACCACCACCTTCTCGAGGACAATTAAGGATGGGCAATAAAGACTGGCCTAGTCAGCGACACCCACATCCTGTGAATTTTGTTTTAATGATATGGTGTGTTCATTGGACAAAAGATTTGGAAAGAGTCCATCGAGTAATAATTATCTGTTTCAGACTTGGTCCAGGTAGATCTAAAATGTCCACATAACTTTACAGAAATGCCTTTTGATTGTGGGATGTTTCCCATATACTTAACGTAGGTTTATGTTACAGCTTCTCCCTTCTGACATGCTTCAATGGAGAAAGAGAACCTTAGTCCTGTGGACCCAGTGTTGTTTGTAAGGATAACTTTTCCTTTTGAAGGTGGGAATCCCATCAACCTTAATTAACTCAAATATCAAAGTAACAATAAACTTTTACCCTGTGACATCATAATGTTTCCCCTGTGATTAACATACAATAGCCCAGGGTGTAAACTGGATACAGTTGAAGTGGAATCCTTTAACAAATATACAATAGTTTAATTTACAGAGGAACTGGAGTACTGAGCAGTTCACACCCTGGAGACTGCTATAAGCACCATATAGACTCATTGCATAGAGTCATAGAATCCCTACAGTGCAGAAGGGACCATTCGACTCATTGAGTCTGCACAGTCTGACTTCAGTCGACACAGACTCTCCGAAAGAACATCTGAGCCAGGCCCCCCCACCCACCCACCCTCCCTATCCCCTTAACCCCACACATTTCCCATGGTTACTCCATCTAATCTCCACATCTTGGGACATTTATTAGTCACAAGTAGCTTATATTCACACCGCAATGAAGTTACTGTGAAAATCCCCTAGTCACCACACTCCGGCACCTGTTCGGGTTACACTGAGGGAGAATTTAGCATGGCCGATGCACCTAACCAGCACATCGTTCAGACTGTGGGAGGAAACCGGAGCACCCGGAGGAAACCCACGCAGACACAGGGAGAACGTGCAAACTCCACACAGACAGGGATCCAACATGGGAATCGAACCTGGGTTCCTGGCGCTTTGAGGCAGCAGTGCTAACCACTGTGAGTCGACTGAAGTCAGCAGAATGCATGGCCCCTTCTTATTAGCCTGAGCTATTTCACTGACCTCATTAGCAAGCTAACGTAGGTTTGTCAACTCTCCAGGATTGGCCTGGAGTCTCCTGGAATTGAAGATCAATTTCCAGGACACTGCTGTGTGCAACTCTGGAGGAAAATCATCAGCAGGACATTAAAGAAGAATGATTATCTTTGTCAATTTCTTTGAGCATTTCTCTTTACTCGATATAAAAATATTGAAAATGAGGAAAGAGGCTGTATGACAGTCATCCAATTGGGTAATGAGTCTTTCCGTTTGTTTTTATTCAATCCTGAGATGTGGGCGTCACTGGCTGGGCCAGTGTTTATTGCCCATTTCCTGAGGGCATTTAAGAATCAACCACATTGCTGTGGATCTGGAGTCACATGTAGGCCAGACCAGGTAAGGACAGCAGATTTCCTTCCCTAAAGGACATTGGTGAACCAGATGGGTTTTCACGACAATCAACAATGCTTTCATGGTCATCGGTAGACTTTTAATTCCAGATTTTTTTTAATTGAATTCAAATTCCATCATCTGCTGTGGTGGGATTCGAACCCGGGTACCCAGAACATTACCCTGAGTCTCTGGATTACTAATCCAATAACAATACCATTGCGCCACTGCCTACCAATGTTGATGAAACCTCCTGGAATACATTTAATCACAGTTGGCAACCCTAAGCTGCCAGTGAGTGGGTACTGGGAGATCATTGAGAGAGGCTAGGAAATCAATTGGCCACTAAAGTAAGCCAATCAGCAGCTTAGGCCTAAAGTGTTCCCAGGGGGCAGTGCTACCCTCAGTGGGAGGGCATGTCCAGACACACAACTGTCTGTCCTGGCATATTAAATAAAGGAATTTTCAAATTGCCCAGGTCATCTGAGGCGGCACGGTGGCACAGTAGTTAGCGCTGCTGCCTCACAGCGCCAGGGACCCGGGTTCGATTCCCGACTTGGGTCACTGTCTGTGCGGAGTCTGCACGTTCTCCCCGTGTCTCCATGGGTTTCCTCCAGGTGTTCTCATTTCCTCCCACATATGCAGGTTCGGTGGATTGGCCATGCTAAATTGCCCCTTAGTGTCAGGGGTACTGGGGTAAATGCATGGGGTTATGGGAATAGGGCCTGGGTGGGATTGTGGTCGGTGCAGACATGATGGGCCGAATGGCCGCCTCCTGCATTATAGGATTCTATGATCTGTGAGTGTGTTTGTTTGATTTATTATTGTCACATGTATCAGTATACAGTGAAGAGTATTGTTTCTTGTGCGCCATACAGACAAAACATACTGTACATAGAGAAGGAAAGGAGAGGGTGCGAAATGTAGTGTTACAGTCATAGCGAGGGTGTAGAGAAAGATCAACTTAATATGAGGTAGGTCCATTCAAAAGTCTGATGGCAGCAGGGAAGAAGCTGTTCTTGAGTCGGTTGGTACGTGATCTCAGACCTTTGTATCTTTTTCCTGACGGCAGAAGATGGAAGAGAGAATGTCTGGGGTGCTTGGGGTCCTTGATTATGCTGGCTGCTTTACTGAAGGAGCGGGAAGTGTAGACAGAGTCAATGGATGGGAGGCAGAATTGCGTGATGGACTGGGTTTTGTTCAAAACCCTTCGTAATTTCTTGTGGCCTTGGACAGAGCAGGAACCATACCAAGCTGTGATACAACCAGAAATAATGCTCTCTGTGGTGCATCTGTAAAAACTGATGAAAGTCATAGTGGACATGCCAAATTTATTTTGCCTTCTGAGAGAGAGGCGCTGGTGGGCTTTCTTTAGTGTCAGCATGGAGGGACCAGGTTGTTGGTGATCTGGACACCTAGAAATTTGAAGCTCTCGACCATTTCCACTTCGTCCCCATTGATGTAGACAGGGGTATGTTCTCCACTATGCTTCCTGAAGTCAATGACTATCTCCCTTCTTTTGTTGACATTGAGGGAGAGATTACTGTCGTCGCACCAGTTCACCAGATTCTCGATCTCTTTTCTGTGCTCTGTCTCATCATTTGTTTGAGATCCGACCCAATATGGCGGTGTCATCAGCAAACTTGAAAATCGAGTTGGTGGGGAATTTGGCCACACAGTCATAGGTATATAAGGAGTATAATGAGGGGCAGAAGACACAGCCTTTGTGGGGCACCGGTGTTGAGGATGATCATGGAGGAAGTGTTGTTGCCTATCCTTACTAACTGCAGTCTGTGGGCTTGGAAGTTCAGAATCCAGTCGCAGAGGGAGGAGCCGAGCTCCAGGCCGCAAAGTTTGGAGATGTGTTTTGTAGAAAAATGGTGTTGACGGCTGAGCTGTAGTCAATAAATAGGAGTCTGACGTAGGTGTCTTTGTTATCCAGGTGTTCCAAGATTGAGTGTAGGGCCAGGGAGATGAAGTCTGCTGTGGACTTTCTTTAATGGCTTCTCCTGTTTCAGTTTTTGCTTCTAAGCTGGGAGTAGGAGCACAGCCTTGTGGTCTGATTTGCCAAAGTGTGGGTGGGCGATAGAGCGGTAGTTATGTTTGATATTTGTGTAGCAGTGATCAAGAATGGTTGGGCCTCTGGTGGAAGAGGAGACATGTTGGTGATTTCTTGGTAGGACGCTCTTGAACTTGGCCTGATTAAAGTCATGATGTGGAGATGCCAGCGTTGGACTGGGGTAAACACAGTAAGATGTTTAACCTGGTGTTGTTAAACTTCTTACTGATTAAAGTCCCCAGCCATGATGAAAAGGCCATGGGGTGTTTCGTCTCAAGGCTATTTGTGATGGTGTATATTTCGCCCAGCGCAGTCTTCACGTCTGCATGGGGTGGGATGTAAACTGCTATCAAAATAACAGAGGTGAACTCCCGCAGGAGGTAGTGAGACACATCAGGGCAATGCAGGTGAGCAGTCAGCCCCCCCACCTCCCTGGTTTTCAGACAACCTTGTGGCAGCAGTGAGTGCCAGGTGGGACATCCTAATACAAGTGGAGGCCACTCCCACCAAACCAAGAAAGCAGTGATGGCAGCTGAGGTCAGCAGGCATGACGTGCTGCGTTCACATGGATACAGTGTTGTAAAATGTTCAATGGTCTGCGCATGGCAAGAGTGAGCACTGAGTTAGCAGGGTCCAGTGTGGAGGGGTGGCCGTCCTTAGTGGTACTCAGCAGAATCGGAGTCTCCGAACACACTTCTGCCTGTATGTGTTCAGGCTGGAGATAAGACTTGGTGCTCTGGGTCTATCTAAAGGTCAGGTGTGCGGAGATATTGGGAACATCAACATGATTCGAGGGGATGGAGGGGCTGTTGGAGATGGAGGGTTGATTAAAGTCTAAAATATATTTATTGGTGTTGCAAGTAAGGCTTACATCCACACTGCAGTGAAGTTACTGTGAAAATCTCCTGGTCGCCACAATCCGGCACCTGTTCGGGTACACTGAGGGAGAATTTAGCATGGCCAATGCACCTAACCAGCACGCCTTTCGGACTGTGGGAGGAAACCGGAGCACCCAGGGGAAACCTACTCAGACACGGGGAGAACGTGCAGACTCTGTGCAGTGACCCAAGCCGGGAATCGATCCCGGGTCCCTGGGACTGAGGCAGCAGTGCTAACCAATGTGCCCCCTTTTAGCAGCGTTATACTGGAGTTTTCGTGTCACAAGCCACTGTAGCCTTAAATGCATCATCCAAATTCGAGACTATTTAGCTTTGGTTTATTGGTGATAATCAAACCACTGCTTCCTGGACTTGGCTCCCTTGGTCAGGCATTAGTGCCTTATTCTATTGCCAAAATCATGTTCTGTTCCTATAAAGTGAGGATAAGTATATGTTCCATTTCTAAGGGCACATGTGAATTTTTACCCAATATAATGTTAACCACCTACAATTCCCTTAATTAAAAGAAACATTGGTCTCGAATTTGCTGCCAAGTTTAATGGCGCTCATCATTATTTAATTTGTAAATTGCCCAGCAACTTGTGTTAATGACGTCTAAAGATGTACATTCGTCTGCTGCCAAGGAAATTCCAACCTAACGTTACCCCTGCTGACCACAAGAGGGTTAGAAATCGAGAAATAGGCCTCCAAGAGAAACAGCAGCAAGTGGTAACATTCCAGACATTGGGTCAATTCCCTATCAGCGTTAACTCCAGACCAAAGAGTTTGGATCAGTGATTGTTAGGCAGAAGGTGTCACCCCTGCCAGAATGGAGCACCCACTAAGCAGACACCATCTAGTACTTGCTGACACAAGAGGAAAGCGCTCATTTCACTGACACCTCAGGTCTTTGATCATCACACGATGAAGACCCAAGGACACTTCCAATGGCTTGTGAGAGGTTGACCCACCCCAGGACCCGCTTCGAGACCACTGGCCCATCATGGCAATCACAACCAAGCATTCCAGCAAAGTGGTGAACGGTTGCACAGACACTTAACCTGTAAGCAGAGCGGCACGGTCGTACAGTGGTTAGCACTGCTGCCTCACAGCGCCAGGGACCCGGGTTCAATTCTGGCCTCGGGTGGCAGTCAGTGTCAAGTTTGCATGTTCTCCCCGTGTCTGCGTGGGTTTCCTCCGGGTGCTCCAGTTTCCTCCTACACTCCAAAGGTGTGCAGGTTAGGTTGATTGGCCATGCTGAATTGTCCCTTAGTGTCAGGGGGATTAGCAGGGTTAACATATGGGGTTAGGACCTGGGTGGGATTGTTGTCGGTGTAGGCTTGAGTGGCCTCCTTATGCACTGTAGGGAATCTACGATTCGGGGGACTCTTGGATGGTGACGGAGGTGGCAGAGCCAATGTAATTTTTTTAGTCATTTGTGGGACATGGGCGTCGCTGGCTGGCCAGCATTTATTGCCCATCCCTAGTTGCCTGAGGGCAGTTGAAAATTAACCACATTGCTGTGGCTCTGGAGTCACATGTAGGTCAGACCAGGTAAGGACGGCAGAATTCCTTCCCTGAAGGACATTAGTGAACCAGATGGGTTTTTCCGACAATCAACAATAGTTCTTAATTCCAGATATTTTTTATTGAATTCAAATTCTGCCATCTGCCGTGAATTCGAATCTGGATCCCCAGAACATTAGCTGAGTTTCTAGTTTTTTTGTCCTGTGATAATACCACTAGGCCATCGCCTCCCCCACAATGTAAAGTAAATGCAAATGTAAATATCTTGGACATATTTAACCTGTTTTTAAAAAAAAGTAGATTGTATATTTGAGGGGTGTTGCAGTGCAATGGGTTAATAGAATAGATAGGCCAATGAGTGATATGGACAATGGTGTTTCTGTGGCTTCAGCAGTTATGTGCCACAGGCTGGAATTTTACCGTCCCGCCCGGCACAGGAATCGGAGTGGGCGAGGGGCGGACCATGTAAAGGTCCATTGACCTCGGGTGGGATTTTCCAGTTTTGGGGCGAGCAAGGCCATAAAATCACGTCCACACACTCAGTACAGCAGACATGCAGCAGGTGAATTGTCTACTCAAGAACCCATCTTGAGTATATTGTGCGCAGTGTTAAACAAAGCAGTTTTGAGAGACTACTTGGGTCAGGCTACAGTCCCCCTTCATAACTTACATAACCTCACACATCCATCAAACACACACGTGACTTGCAGATTCACAGCAATGCGATTGGCTCTTAACTGTCTTCCCAAATAGCGTAGCGAGCCATTCAGTTGCAACAAAATGCTACAGAAAAAGGCACTGTGAGCTTACCTGTGCCACTTGGACAACAGCGGATCAAAATGGTGGCTCTACATCACCTTCTGAAGAGCAATTAGGAATGGGTAACAGCTGCTGGTCTAGCCAGCTGCCTTCACATTCCAAGGACAAATACTTAGGATAAAGGGTCAGGGAAGAAGTCAGCCAGGACATGCCACAAGGTGCCCCACCCCACGGAACTCGGACCATTGGTTGCTTTAAGTGCTAAAGACCAGCTCACCAGTTGTGCCACACACTGCATTAGCAACAGTCCAAAGGTTAATTAAGTGATAAATGTATAATTAGGAATACCTGAATTTATGAGGCGTTAAATAAATAAACGTTGTGGTTCAAGGGAAAGGTATACCTCGTGGTCGGCAGCCGTTTATTGCAAAGTACATGTGGGTTTCCTCGAACACTTGTCACTTTTATATTACACGTTTCCGATTTATAATGAAGATAAATAGTGACGGACCACCTGATTTGCAATGATTACATTTTGTAAGGAAAAGAATGTATTCTGGCACTGTTGTGGCTGATCAAGGAACAAAAAGCACAACTCCAAATCTTCTTGGAAGGGCATGAGGCAAGATTTGCCCCTAGGGTGTGCTAGGAATTTCAGACAGAGCCAACTTGAGGAGCAGCCATTGCGTGCAGTGTAGAATTGAACGGTTAGCTTCCATCTCAGTACTGTGTGGGTATTATATTCGACCTTGCCGTAGCTGTTGTGGATTTTAGGAAGGGGAGAGCATTTGGGCAGTGGGAGGAAAGGCATGTTCAACACTTGGTGCCTACTTGGGCTTTACCTGAGAACTTTGGTTTCAGACCCCTCCCCCAGGACATCTGTTCTGTGGGGTCAGTTCTGTGGAGATCTGTCTTTGCAATGTCTGCTTCACAAGGCAGCCTTGTTCCGCTATTAGCCAGGACATTATTGGCAAAGAAAACCTCACACAGGGATGGCTCTTCCCACAGAGAAGAAAAATCAACCTTTTGTGCCATTGGATCTTTTCAAACACCGGTGATGACTATTGTCACATCTCATCGACCAGCAAAAAGTCCGTTGACTTTTGGGTGGGAATTGACGCTCCCACTGTGGGTGGGGCCAGAAAATCCCACCTGCAGTTCCTGTTGTAATGTAGGGAACTCAACCCCATAATGGTCAGTTTGTGTGGTGTTGTTGAAGGATAAACACTGGCCGGGACACCAGAGAGAACTCCCCTGCTCTTCTTCAAACTGGGCCCCAATGGGGGTGTGGTCTTTTACATCTACTTGAGTTGGGGTCTCGATTCAACATCTCAAATAAAAGACAGCACTTCAGTACTGCACTGGAGTATGAGCCTTGATTTGTATAGACAAATCATAGCATCGGCCTTGAACCTAGAACCTTGTGACCATTGGTGGCGCCACAGAGGTTTCTGCGCAAACACCCTGGCTGGAATTCTCCAGCCGTTCATGCCCTCAGCTGCTGCCAGCAACAAACATAGAAAATAGAATCAGGAGTCAGTCATTCGGCCCTTCGAGCCTGCTCCGCCATTCATTTTGATGGTGGCTGATCATCAAATTCAATATCCTGATCACATCTTCCCTCCACATCCCTTGATCCCTTTAGCCCCAAGAGCTATATCTAATTTCTTCTTGAAATCACACAATGTTTTGGCCGCAACTGCTTTCTGTGGTAGTGAATTCCACACGTTCACCACCCTCTGGATGAAGAAATTTCCCCTTACGTCAGTCCTTATCCTCAAACTGTGACCCCAAGTTCTGGACTCCTCCACCATTGGGGACATTATTTATTAACCTACCCTGTCTAATCCTGTATTAAGTTTGTATGAGATCCAAGAACAAGGGGGAATTTGGCACTCAGCTAAATCTCCGCTCACTGCAACGCGTCTGGAGAATCCTAACTGCAAGCGAGATTGGAGAATCCAGCCCCATCTATGGTATGGAGAATGGAGGCCCTTGAGTTTTCAACCATCTTGTGAGAAGACACGAGCAAAGCCTGGGCATTCCCATCCATTGAAGGCAGAAGTGCGGCACGGTGACACAGTGGTTAGCACTGCTGCCTCAGCAGTGAATTATACACCTGGGACCTGCCTCAGGTTCGATTCCCGGCCCGTCTGGGCGGAGTCTGCACGTTCTCCCTGTGTCTGCGTGGGTTTCCTCCAGGTGCTCCGGTTTCCTCCCACAGTCCAAAAGATTGTGCTGGTTAGGTGCGTTGGCCATGCTAAATTCTTCCTCAGTGTACCCGAACAGTTGCCAGAGTGTGGCAACTGAGAGATTTTCACAGTAACTTCATCGCAGTGTTAATGTAAGCTTACTTGTGATGAATAAATAAATATACTTTAAATTTAAGTGCAGACAATCTGTGTGGCACAGACAGGCTGTAAAATATGCAGCTGATCCAATCTATTCTATCTCCCACTGAGAGAATCAGGTTAAAATTATCCCATGGGGAATTACACCTGGGACCTCCAAGACTATCTTGGGGTCCGAGTTCTTAGGACGCTCAAAGCAGCTGTGCAGGTTGAGGCTGTGGTTAAGAAGGCGTATGGTGTACTGGCCTTCATCAATCGAGGAATTGAGTTTAGGAGTCGTAAGATAATGTTGCAGCTATATAGGACCCTGGTCAGACCCCACTTGGAGTACTGTGCTCAGTTCTGGTCGCCTCATTACAGGAAGGATGTGGAAGCCATAGAAAGGGTGCAGAGGAGATTTACAAGGGTGTTGCCTGGGTTGAAGAGCATGCCTTATGAGGATAGGTTGAGTGAGCTCGGCCTTTTCTCCTTGGAGAGACGAAGGATGAGGGGTGACCTGATAGAGGTGTATAAGACGTTGAGAGGTATTGATCGAGTGGACAGTCAGAGGCTTTTTCCTAGGGCTGAAATGGTTGCCACAAGAGCACACAGGTTTAAGGTGCTGGGGAGTAGGTACAGAGATGTCAGGGGTACGTTTTTCACTCCGAGGGTGGTGGGTGCGTGGAATGGGCTGCCAGCAATGGTGGTGGAGGTGGATTCGATAGGGTCTTTCAAGAGACTTTTAGATAAGTACATGGAACTTAGTAAGATAGAGGGTTATAGGTAAGCCTAGTAATCGCTAAGACAGGGACATGTTCGGCACAACTTTGTGGGCTGAAGGGCCTGTTTTGCGCTGCAGTTTTTCTATGTTGCTATGACTCAGCGTCTGAGCTACATGTTGCCTTTGCCAATACAGCTGGCAGGGGGAACCTCTTTCGTTGCACCTTTTCTCTCTGTTTCACTTTTAAAGTGATAACACAGTTTATTTTGTAACATTGAACCAAGTTACCATGCTTTTTTAAATCAATATTTTTAATTGCAGATGGACCCAGTTCAAAAGGCAGTGATAAATCACACGTTTGGCGTTACATTACCACCAAAAAAGAAGCAAGTAATCTCTTGCAACGTCTGCCACCTGAGGTTCAACTCGGAGGTAAGCTGCCTCTTTCTGAGGGAACCACCTGAGCTATCACCCGTGTTTGTGCAATACTGCAGTTCCAAAAAGGAACACGTTTACCAGTCAAACGCAACATGGAATAAGGGCCCTTGGGTTTGGCTCCAGGAGTAAACTACCTTCAACCCCACCTCTCCCTGGTGAAGTGGGGATTACTTTGGGCACTATCGTCAGACCAGATGCACAACATTATGCTGCTTTACCAAATTGGTCAGCTGGTTCAAGCTTCCCCTCAAACTTGTCTGCATAAACTCCAACATGCAATTCTCTGTGGAGTCGTACAGTCGGGCATCATTTTCGAATCTAACATCTTTTGGAATTCACATTTTTAAAAAATCATTGCCGGATTTGTGACCTGGTGTAGTTTAATTATTCCAACTGGAAATAAGGTTATCACAAGAAGCACGCATTTTTAATAAGACTGTCTCATTCACCCCCATGAGTAATGTTATTTTAAGTAACTGCTTTAAAAAAACTATGCAGAACCACTTAATAGTTTCATTGGTATCAGTATCTCATGGGTGTTAGTGTGTTATAAGCTAAATAGTTCATTTAAGCCTTTGAAACTTTTAAAAAGTGCCAATTAGTACTCTTGCACCTAAACAAAATGCTTAAGAGCCCCCTTAAAGGCAAGTAAATAGAGACAATTAACAGTTGTAGTTTGAGGATATGGGGCTGAAGTAAGGAGAAATACCTTCACCTAGAGATTGGTGAATGTGTGGAATTCATTACCATAGAAAGTAGTTGAGGACAAAATGTTGTGCGATTTCAAGAAGAAATTAAGATATAGCTCTTGGGGCTAAAGGTATCAAGGGAAATCAGGGGAAGGGGGGGGAATCAGGATATTAAGTTTGATGATCAGCCGTGGTCATAATGAATGGCGGAGCAGGCTCGAAGAGTTGACTGGCCTACTCCTGCTTCTAGTTTCTATGTTTTCAATAAATGCCATGCTGATGAATGTGATCTGGAAGCAGGAAACGGCGCTCCTGTTTTCGGGGAACGCAAGATCAGTGGCAGCAGCAGGAAATCCCACGGGATTTCTCATTCCGATTGTCCCTATCCCCCCGCCAATAACCCCCCCCCCCGGGCCAATGATATAACTGGCAGCGCCAGGGAGCAGCGCTGGGCTGTGTTCCATAGTAGGTGTTGGAAGGGATGGAGTTGTGGCATGGATGTGTGTTCCATGAAGGGGCGAGGAGGGGTAGGTTTCCGTGGGGTGTTCAGGCCCATCCGGGGTTTGGAGGGGGGGGATCGATTTTTTAATTTTTGTGGGCGCCCCAATCTTTTAGAACATGAGTTGCTTATGGGAATGAGTCATTCAGAGACCCCCCCCCCCCCCCCATTGCTGCCAGCATGGCGTTGTGAGACCCGCCCCTTGGAATTTTGTTTCCAATTCCCTGACAATATGATGGGGGAAACCACCTTTGGGGCTGGCCGTTTCCTCTCCGGTTTTTTTTTCCACCCCGCCCACCGCCTGTTGTTGAAAAAAATTCCACCCAGATGTAACATTACGTGTCCGACGTGACTAGTCTTGCGATAAAGAGTCACGTTAGACTCAGCATTAACTCTGTTTCTCTTTCCACAGATGCTGCCAGACCTGCAGAAATCTGGCAGTAACTCTAACCTCAGTGAGTTTTGTAATCCTAACTGTGCTAACAGAGACACCCCAGGCATGTCCTGAGGTGGCATCAGTCAGCAGAGCATTTCCTTGTCAGACAATGTCAGCTGAGGCAGTTCCATGGGCAGATGTGGATATTTTCCGATGATAGTGCAAAGTGACGGCAGCCAGTCCTGAACATTTAACAATTTCTCGTTAAGCGCTGTGCGTTAAAAGTGAGGCTATTTATAATAACACCATAGGGAACAGAATTCATTCCTCGTGTGAGCAAACCTGGCTTCCTCCCAAGTGGAATAAATTATCTCCTGCTTAGTCACTTTGCACGAAACGTCATGAATAATGCATTAAACTGAAATGTTCAGTTGATTCAGGTTCTTCCCAGGGTCCATGTCGAGGGGATATGGCAAATTAGCAGAGGTCATGATGGAGGCATGTGGAGGCACTCTGCTGCCCCGGGCATGCTCTTTTTACTTTGGAAGCATTAATAGCTGACTTCTTTCCAAATCAAGTACATAACCTATCCGACAGGAGTCAATTCCCAGCTCTTGCACTCTGTCTATTCTCTGTGATGTTCATAAAGTATCCCACCCCTAAATGTGTTCAGCCTGTTCAGAACTGGACTGTAAGAGGTACACACCCATGACTTTCCAACACATGCTGGTCACACCCCTCTCCTGGTGGCTCACTTCGCCTGCTCTTGAATCCAACTGTAGGCGGCAATTCAACCAGGGGAGTCGGAGGGTGGGGCATGTTGGGGGTGGGGGGGTGGTGGTGGTGCATGGGGGCATTGGGTGACAACATGAGAGGGGTGGGCAGAGGATGTTGAGACAACAATAACGAGAGGGGAGGGGGCATTAAGATCAACTAAAACTTAGAATTCACCTTCTTAAAGTTAAGTTTATTTATTAGCGTCACAAATAAGCTTACATTAACACTGCAATGAAGTTACTGTGAAAATCCCCGAGATGTCACACTCCCCCGCCTGTTCAGGTAGATTGAGGGAGAATTTAGCATGGCCAATGCATCTAACTAGCACATCCTTCAGACTGTGGGAGGAAACCAGAGCACCCGGAGGAAACCCACGCAGACACCGGGAGAACGTGCAGATTCTGCGCAGGCAGTGACCCAAACCGGGAATGGAACCCGGCTCCCTGGAGATGTGAAGCAGCAGTGCTAACCACTGTGCCACTGATCAAGTCACGACATCATCATTCCTCTGCTGTCTGACTCAGTCGCTTACTGACTTCGGCGCCTCCCAGGACCATTCTCCCACAGGCTGCCCGACAAGTACAGTTGGGTGGCAAGGTGGCACAGTGGTTAGCACTGCTGCCTCAGAGCGCCAGGGACCCGGGTTCGATTCCCAGCTTGGGTCACTGTCTGTGTGGAGTTTGCACGTTCTCCTCGTGTCTGCGCGGGTTTCCTCCGGGTGCTCCGGTTTCCTCACACAGTCCGAAACTTATGCTGGTTAGGGTGCATTTAGCTGAACAGGCGCCAGAGTGTGGCAACTAGGGGAATTTCACAGTAACTTCATTTCATTGTTAATGTAAGCCTTACTTGTGACTAATAAATAAACTTAACTTTAACTTAACTTATGCCCTGTCTCACCAGTGGGACAGACCAGCAGCGGTGGTGACACAGTGATATACAGTCAGGAGGGAGTTGCCCTGGGAATTGTTAACATCGACTCTGGCACCATGAAGTCTCCTGGCACCAGGGCAGACATAAGCAAGGAAACCTCCTGCTGATTACCACCTACCATCCTGACATGGCTGGTGAAATAGTACTCCTCCATATTGAACATAGCTTAGAGGAAGCACTGAGGGTGGAAAGGGCGCAGAATGCCCTTGTGGAGACAAAGTCCCGTCTTCATGTTGACGATACCCTCCATCGTGTTGTGTGGCACTACCACCATGTTAAATGGGGAGGCGGTGGCCTAATGGTATCATCACTAGACTCTTAATCCAGAAACTCAGCTAATGTTCTGGGGACCTGGGTTCCAATCCCGCCACGGCAGATGGTGGAATTTGAATTCAATAAAAGATATCTGGAATTAAGAATCTACTGACGAACATGAAACCATTGTTGATTGTCGGAAAAACCCATCTGGCTCACTAATGTCCTTCAGGGAAGGAAATCTGCCATCCTTACCTGGTCTGGCCTACATGTAACTTCAGAGCCACTGTAATGACTCTCAACCACCCTCGGGCAACTAGGGATGGGCAATAAATGCTGGCCAACCAGCGACGCCCATGTCCCAGGAATAATTTTTTTTTAAAATGGGGTAGATCTCCAACTAAACTAGTAACTCAAAACTGGGTATGTATGAGGCTCTGTAAGCAGCAGCAGAATTGTATACAACCACAATCTGTAACCTCATTATCCGGCACATCCCCCACTCTACCATTACCATCAGACCAGGGGACCAACCCTGGCTTAATGAAGATTCAGGAGGGCCTGCCAGGAGCAACACAGGCATACCTAAAAATGAGGGCTACCTGGTGAAGCCACAACACAGGACTACTTGAGTGCCAAACAGCAAAAACAGTAAGTGATAGACAGAGCTAAGCGAGTCCACAACCAATGGATCAGATCCAAGCTCTGCAGTCCTGCCACATCCAGTCGTTAATATTAACTACACAACTCACTGCAGGAGAAGGCTCCACAAATATCCCCATCCTCAATGATGGAGGAGCCCAGCACGTCTGTGCAAAAGATAAGGCTGAAACATTTGCAAGAATCTTTAGCCAGAACTGCGATGACCTATCTCGGCCTCCTCCGAAAGTCCCCAGTTTCACAGATGGCAGTCTTCGGCCAATTTGATTCACTCCTCATGATATCAAGAACAACTGAAGGCACTGAATACTGCAAAGGCTATGGGCCCGATTTTACCATCAGGTTGTGCCCATTTACAGGGGCGGAAACTTGGTAAAGTCGGGCGTGAGGCGAGTAGCGTGACCCATGCCCGTCTCCGCGCTGGTTCCCCCTTTACCAAGACCCGAAAATGGCCATAATCAGGACAGTGCCCGAAATGGACGCGATGGCCATTTGCATGCATTTAAATTGACTTAAAGGACTTCACGCCCAACCTTACTGCCACTTCCCCCTTTACCACCACGTTCGCCCATTCAGATTGGTGTGAAACAGATATGCTCTACAAAAGTCTGGTTCAGGCGCTCCAGTTAGTGAGGAGGTAAGTGGCGAGCGTCCAACGGCTCCCTGCTTGAGATCGGTGGGGGGAGGGGGGAGGTCTGCTGCACTCTGCCTGAGATCGGTGGGGGGAGGAATGGGGGGGAGGGACCCGCGATCAGTCTGGGTGGTGGAGGGGGATAAGGGGTCAGTGATGTTTTGGGGGTGGGGCAATGTCTGTGGGGGCCAGGGGGAGGCATTATCCGGCCCGGG
Organism: Mustelus asterias; assembly: GCF_964213995.1. Lineage (NCBI taxonomy): Eukaryota > Metazoa > Chordata > Chondrichthyes > Carcharhiniformes > Triakidae > Mustelus > Mustelus asterias. The sequence continues at coordinate 97,855,291 of NC_135811.1, forward strand.
AGGAATGTGGCAGGCGTGCGGCATTCTATCATTTTTTTTCTGCGCATGCGCAGTTGGAGGCGCCAATCGGAGCTGCAGGGTTTTGGGCGTGTTAAGCCCCGCCCACAGGCTTGTGCAGCGCAATTCGGAATCGCTGATATTTTTGCAGGCAGAGTGCGTATGAGCGCGCCTGAGAACGGGTCTAAAAGTGGGATCTGAAACACTCCCAGTTTCAAGTCCGCCCAGCACTTAGAATCAAAATGGTAAAATAGGGTTCTATGTGTCCGGATAATATTCCATCAATGGTACTGAAGATGTGTGCTCCAGAACCTGTGGCACTTCAAGCCAAGCTGTTCACTACGGCTACAGCACTGGCATCTACCCAGCAATGTGGAAAACTGCCCAAGTATGTTTTATACACAAAATGCAGGACAAATCCAACCCGGCCAATTAGCGCCCTATCAGCCTACTCTCAATCATCAGCACAGTGATGGAAGGGGTTGTTGACCGTGCCTTCAAGCGCGCTTGGTCAGCAACAACCTGCTCACTGACACTCAGCTTGGGCTTGACCAGTGCCACTTAGCTCCTGACCTCACCACAGCCTTGGGTCAATCATGGACAAAAGAGCTAAGCTCAAGGGGTGAGGGGAGAATGACTGCCCTCAACACCAAGGCGACATTTGACTGAGTGTGGCATCAAGGAGCCTCAGCAAAACTGAAGTCATTGAAAATCGGGGAGGGAAAATTTCCACTGATTGGAGTTATAACTAGCACAAAGTAAGATGGTGGTTGGAGATCAATCATCTCAGTTCTAGGAGATCCTCAGGGTGGTGTCCTCGGCCCAACCACCTTCATCTGCTTCGCCAATTACCTTCTCTCCATTATAAGGACAGAGGTGGGGATATTCACTGATGATTGCACAATGTTCAGCACCATTTGTCACTCCTCAGATATCGAAGCAGTCCATGACAATGTGCAGCAAGACCTGGACAATATCCAGACTTCAGCTGATCAATGGTAAGTAGCATCCGTGCCACTCAAATGCCAGGCAATAATCATTGGCAATAAGAGAAAATTCAACCATTTCCCCTTGACATACAATAGCATTATCATTGCTGAATCCGCCACTATCAACATCCTTGGAGTTATGTTTAACCAGAAACTGAACTGGACCAGCCGTACAAATACGGTGTCTACAAGCTCAGGTCAGAATCCAGAAGTTCTGGGCAGAGTAACTCACCTCCTGACATCCTAAAGCCTGTTCACAATCCACAAGATACAAGATAGAAGTGTAATGGAATATGCTCCACATGCCTGGATAAGTTCAGCTCCAACATTCAAGAAACATCTAAACCATCCGAGAGATAGCAACTCGGATTGATTGGTGCCCCATCCAGCACCTTCAACACCCAGTCCCTCCACCACAGATGCACAGTGGCAGCAGTCTGTGCCATCCACAAGATACATAGCAACAACTCACCAAGGATTCCTTCAACATTACCTTCCCAGATCCACGACTACTGCCATCTAGAAAGACGAGTTCAGCAGACGCGTGGGACGTTCCCCTCCGAGCCACACATCATCCTGAATTGGAACTATATCAAGGTTCCTTCACTGTCACTGGGGCCAAAACCCGAGAACTTCCTTCCTAACAGAATTGTGGGTGTACCTGAACCACAAGGACTGCAGTGGTTCAAGATAGAAGCTCATCACCACCTTCTCCAGGGCAATTAGTGATGGACAATATAAACGCTGGCCCAGCCAACAACATTGGCACAGGCTGGCACCAGCAAATAGCCGGAGATGGGCCACCTACAGGAAGATGGCCCAGAGGTGGGGATGCATTAGCCTGCCAACCCAACGCCAACATCTGTGAAATTCATCTCCAGCCTTTCTTTCAAAACGAGCCCGGGAAGATTCCTCCTCTCCTGTTTGTTGCCCGCCACGAACAGGCACTCCGGAATTTCAAACCACCAAGTATATTTCCAAGAGCTTTCATACTTACTTGTGCCAGTGAACATGTAACTGTGGAACACCAATTGATACGGCTGCAGAAATCTCATTTCTTAAAGAAAAGTAGGGCAGGAGTTTATTTCAGCTGTGTATAAGATGCAATTGGGGCTTTTTTGTCCCCTGTTAAATACTAGGCAATGTCAAATAAAGTCTTGATGAATCCTACTGAGGCCATTCTGATTCTAAATGAGAATGTCGCTGAAAAGCAGCGAGTTCCATTTAACCTTTTCGAGTAGAGATATTTTCGGACGTTGTTTTAATAAAGCTAGGGGTTATCGACTTCTTTTAAACAGGGGACTTCCCCCAACCCAGATAAGCAGTTCATGGGCTAATGGGACGCAGCTGAATTTCTACCTGCCGAACGCCCTTTATTCATTAATTTTATCCTTTATCTTTTTCTTATTTTATTCCCCTTGTTTTTCACAGAATCATAGAATCCCTACAGTGCAGAAGGAGGCCATTCGGCCCATTGAGTCTGCAACGACTCTCCAACAGAGCATCTTACCCAGGCCCTATCCCCGTAGCCCCACGTATTTACCCTGCTAATTCCCCTAACCTATACCAAGGGGCAATTTAGCACGGCCAATCCACCTAACCTGCACATCTTTGGGCTGTGGGAGGAAACCGGAGCACCTGGAGAAGACCAGCGAGAATGTGCAAACTCCACGCAGGCAGTCACCCAAGGCCGGAATCAAACCCGAGTCTCTGGTGCTGTGAGGCAGCAGTGCTAACCACTGTGCCATTCTTTTAGGGTTGCTAGGCCACTCGCCCTTGAGTGTCCCAATGCCTTAAATAATTCCTGGATGGGATGGCATGCCGCTGGCACCCAAGTCTTTGCCGGTGCCGCACAGTGTGAGCCTGACAGAATGCTTGGGACCAGCACGGAGATGTATCTGCCCCTCTGATTTCATTCCCTTGCATGCTGTGGAGCATTACCTTCCCTCCCCTGATTCCCCAACAAAATCACAAGCTTTGTTCTCCAGGAACAAAGAGCAGAACCTGACATGTTCCTAACTCTCTAATATAGTTTATCAGCGTGCCAGAATGAATTATTGACCACCTCTGTTGCAAAACCTGACTTCATCCACTTGTTCTCAGTGTTCCTCCGACAAGTGTGTTCACTGGAACATCATGTAGGAAGACAGACTGTTCCACATCAATAAACTCCAACATTTTTACTGTGGACAACACCAGAGTGCCCATGATGGGTGACATGGAGGGTGGAATCTTCATTGTCTCCTGATCAGTCACATGCAATTGTTCATGAACATTATGTTGTTTTGCATGATAATATAACCAGTATTAAAAGCATGGAAAATACTACAATTAATTTAAAGGCACAACTTCGCCATGAAGTCCTGCTGGATGGACATTTATGATGTTTACAAACCAGGGGCGGCATGGTGGTACAGTGGTAAGTGCTGCTGCCTCACAGCGCCAGGGACCCAGGTTCAATTCCGGCCTCAGGTGACTGTCTGTGTGGAGTTTGCTCATTCTCCCCGTGTCTGCTTGGGTTTCCTCCGGGCGCTCCGGTTTCCTCCCACAGTCCAAAAGATGTGCGGGTTAGGTTGATTGGCCATGCTAAATTGACCCCAGTGTCAGGGGATTGGCAGGGTAAATATGTGGGGTATGAGGATAGGTGTTGGGTGGGATTGTTGTCGCTGCAGGCTCAATGGGCTGAAATGGCCTCCTTCTATACTGTAGGGATTCTACGATCTCCCTCCCAGATGCTGGATATACACCTTCTTTTGATGTCAGCCTTACAACTGAAGCAATAACAGGAATTACACAGAGACACAGGGCGGAATTTTCCTGTCCCGTCCACCACGGGAATCGTAGCGGGCGGGACACAGGCCATGTAAAGGTTCGTTGACCTTGGGCAGGATTTTCCAGTCTTGGGGTGAGCATGGCTGGAAAATCCTGCCCACAATCTAACATGAAGTTTGTAGCTGCCCTCGATACCAGCAAGTCCGTTTTAGGTATTTTTGCCTTTCCCATCACATAAAACCAGCCCTCCCATCCATTGACTCTGTCTACACTTCCTGCTGTCTTGGCAAAGCAGCCAGCATAATTAAGGACCCCATGCACCCCGGACATTCTCTCTTCCACCTTCTTCCGTCGGGGGAAAGATACAAAAGTCTGAGGTCACGTACCAACCGACTCAAGAACAGCTTCTTCCCCGCTGCCACCAGATTTTTGAATGGGCCTACCTCGCATTAAGTTGATTTTTCTCTACATCCTAGCTATGACTGTAACACGACACTCTGCACTCTCTCCTTTCCTTCTCTATGAACGGTATGCTTTGTATAGCGCACAAGAAACAATACTTTTCACTGTATATTAATACATGTTACAATAATAAATCAAATCAAATCAAATCACAAACCCTATACAGATTTAACCTGGTGGCTTTGAAGCTTTCTGTTAATGTGGCCATGAGCTGTTCAGAGTTAGCCGGGAGAGTGAGTGAAACAGAGAAAGAGACAGACAGTGCTACTGATCCCTTGTCTTTGGGCATAACTTCACTCACCGTCTTTGGGGAACAGTGATGCAGTGAAAATTGCTTTTATGAGTCGATCCATTTTTGTCTTATTGAAGTTCCACGGTTAAACTTGCTGTAGAATTTGCATTTTAATGGTGCAAATTAAATTTTGTGGAATTCTAATAAAATCTGATGAAGTGGAGCGACAAAAGAATGAACGGGCAATGGGATAAAGAATGTCAGGAATCTGTTTCACTGAACTGTAGTAAATTTAATGACAATAACTAAAGTGAAAATCATTAATGATTTCTATCTTTCACTGGGAAGAAAATTGTGTTCATTCTTGACATTTGCAAGATATAGTGTTACATAATTTCTTTTTCGTGTTTCTCAATCTACTATTTGCACAGTCAGTTATTCGATATCAGATTTTTAAAAATGAACATGCCCCCCAACATCTAAAACTCCATGTAGCTTAATGGAGCAAGATAAATATAAAAACAAGGTAATGGAGGCGAGGAACCTGATGGTGAGCTAAAATTGGAAACTAGGTTAGGAGATAGCAAGGGATATTAAAATATTGATCAAGAATTCATGGAAAACATGAATTAAAGGTAATAGTGAGGACATTGAAACTAATGTTATATCTACAAAGGCGGCACAGTGGTTAGCACTGCTGCCTCACAGCGCCAGAGACCCGGGTTCGATTCCCGGCTTGGGTCACTTTCTGATTTGATTTAATCTATTATTGTCACATTGTTATGAAGCGAAGGTGGATCTCTCTCCCCCGCTCCCCTCCGAGAACCAACGCCGAACCTCTCAAAGAGGAGTACCTCTTGCTCAATGCCGCAAGAACATGTACTGGCATATAGTGAAAAGTATTGTTTCTTGCGCACTATACAGACAAAGCGTACCGTACATAGAGAAGGAGAGAATGCAGAATGTAGTGTTACAGTAAAAGAGCTAGAATAAAGTTTTAGAAACATAAAACAAGAGTAAAAGATAGGATTAGAGGGTATGCTGGGCACAGCTTGCAAGAATCATAGAAACCCTACAGTGCAGAAAGAGGCCATTTGGCCCATCGAGTCTGCACCGACCACAATCCCACCCAGGCCCTACCCCCACATCCCTACATATTTACCAGCTAATCCCTCTGACCTACGCGTCTCAGGACACTAAGGGGCAACTTTTTAGCATGGCCAATCAACCTAACCCGCACACCTTTGGACTGTGGGAGAAAACCGGAGCACCCGGAGGAAACCCACGCAGATGCGAGGAGAATGTGCAAACTCCACACAAACAGTGACCCAAGCCGGGAACCGAACCCAGGTCCCTGGAGCTGTGAAGCAGCAGTGCTAACCACTGTGCCACCGTGCCGTTGCCTCGCTCCGGCGCCATCTTGGAAGAGACTTCACAAAGTCTGCACGTTCTCCCCGTGTCTGCGGGGGTTTCCACCGGATGTTCCGGTTTCCTCCCAGAGTCCGAAAGACGTGCTGGTTAGGTGCATTGGCCATGCTAAATTCTCCCTCAGTGTACCCGAACAGGCGCCGGAGTGTGGCGACTGGGGGATTTTCACAGTAACTTCATTGCAGTGTTAATATAAACCTCCCTTCTGCCATCAATCTGGTTGTAGGCCCATCAAACAAATTCCATCTTCCACTGAGGAACCCGCAAGCCAAGGGAAAGGCCATTGACAGTGGCGGCACCATAAGATCCCGCCACTGCAAAACATACTGTGGGAGGGCGGGGACTGTGGCCTGGACACCTGCTGGGTGGGAGGAAACCATTAATTGGCCAATTGATTGCAATATAGGCCCTAACTGATGTACAGGTGAGTGAGACCCCCAAACCTCCCCCAGGGTTGGCGGAATACCAGCAGCAATGGGTAGATGATGGCATGACGCCACAGCAATGGTGCTTATTTTTGTTAGACCTCTCCTACCGGCCAGCACACTCCTGAGGGAGGGGAGCGTAACCTTCCACCCTGAGAGAGTATAGTTATAGTGTGATTGCAGGTTGATGCAGAGCAGCTTGTGTGTACATCATAGGAGAAATGGCAGCACAGGGTGAAAACTGCTTGCGTCACTCATGTCATACACATGGTAGAGAATTTTCACCCTCCCTGCCTGCTGTTTTCCAACTGTGATGGGCAGCAAGCCAGCTCGTTCTCCTGGACCACACTGAGAGGAGCAAAGCAGGAGAGCGATTAGCCCTGTACCTCGGGAAACCAGAGGATGCACTGAAGTGTGAGGCCATCTCACATGGGTTTGAGTTCACACCAAGTGCAAGGGCAATCCCAGCACAGCAACACAGAGTAAGATTCACACTGCAGCTGAGCATCTCAGCCAGAGGAGCAGCACTGAGCTGTAAATAACATACAAAACAGGAACAGGAGTGGATCAGAAAGATGGGCGGCACGGTGGCGCAGTGGTTAGCACTGCTGCCTCACAGCGCCAGAGACCCAAGTTCAATTCCGGCCTCGGGTCACTGTCTGTGTGGAGTCTGCATGTTCTCCCTGTGTCTGCGTGGGTTTCCTCCAGGTGCTCTGGTTTCCTTCCACAGTCCAAAGATATGCGGGTTAGGTGGATTGGCCATGCTAAATTGACCCTAGTGTCAGAGGGATTAGCAGGGTAAATGTCAGGTTACCGGAATAGGGCTTGAGTGGGATGTGTTTGGTGCTGACACGATGGGCCGAATGGCCTCCTTCTGTACTGTAGGGATTCTATGACTTCACCACTTCTTATTTTGTTTATTGATGAACTTTTTCTGTGGGATATAAATATCTACTTTCTTCTGCTTACAAAGTTCCTTTTATTTTGCAGGTAATCTGTTTCTTCAGCTCCCTCTCTTTGTTTCAGCAACTTAATTTTCATTCTATATTGCAACAGTGACTACACTGCAAAAGTACTTCATTGGCTGTAAAACATTTTGGGAAGACGGTTAGTTGTGAAGAAGCTGTATAAACACAAGTCTTTTTTATTGGCTTTTGAGGAACCTTTCTCTCCAAGGTGACCATTCAACTGCATATACCTGACTTTTTACCCTTCCAAGTAATCCCCTTAACCTGCCCTTTCCAATCTTCTTATCTGGAATGCATTTGGTCTTGTCAGTGTTTTAGCCCATCGTCCCGTAACTCAGTTTTACAGGGATTGCGACAGTCATCTTCAGGGTGGTAAATACTCTAAGTGGAATTTTCCCCGTCCCCCCGCCACGGGAATTGTAACGGGCCTGGGCGGACCTTACGAAGGTCCGTTGACCTCAAGTGGGATTATCCAGTTTTGGGGAGAGCGCGGCCGGAAAATTCCGTCCCTGCCTCACGTGAATGAAATTCCAATGGGGAGCACTGCATTGAGCCGGGGTGAATATTATGGCTGGACAGTGGAACACAGTAAGAAGTTTAACAACACCAGGTTAAAGTCCAACAGGTTTATTTGGTAGCAAATGCCATTAGCTTTCGGAGCCCTGCTCCTTCGTCAGATGGAGTGGATATCTGATATGGACACTTGAACATAGACACTTCAGGATTGCAAAGGATGGATATTTGTGGAGATAGGTGAAAGGGAAAGAACTTAAAAAGCAGATATGAATTTCATCCGGTTCACGGATCATTAAAACCAAGTATTAAAAAAAGGCAAATTCTACTCTTGCATTCACATGACACTGGGGTGTCTGCTGATTTATTTATAGAGCAAGTTCGAAGTTATCCTGGAAAAGCAATAGAGGAATTAATTGTATATTTAAAACATCAACTTGCATTTATATGGTGCCTTTAATATTGCAAATCATCACAAGGCATCTCATAGGAGGATTATGGAACAAATTTTGACACCAAGCCACAAAAGGTGATATTAGGACCATAAAGCTCGGTCAAAGTGGTTGTAGTGTTGTTATAATGATATAAAAACATCAATCACTCAAAAGGGATTGGGTAAACACGTTGTCGTTCGTTTATTGAGACTAGGCACATGGGTACCTATGTACAGAGGTATCAATCTTGAAGACGTCATCAGCAGAGCTGTGTGCTGCTCAAAATTGCAACTAAACAAGGGTTGTGTGAACTTCCCTGCAAGTTATGTCATGTGCAACCCTAGGGGATTTTCACTGCAACTTCATTGCAGTGTTAACATAAGCCTACTTGTGACACTAATAAATAAACTTTATTCTGAGAAACTCTTTGCTGCAGAAGGCTGTTGAGGCCAAATCATTGAGTGTCTTTCAGACAGAGATAGATAGGTTCTTGATTAATAAAGGGATCAGGGGTTATGGGGAAAAGGCAAGACAATGGGGATGTGAAAAATATCTGCCATGATTGAATGGTGGAGCAGACTCAATGGGCTGAATGACCCATGTCTTGTGGTCTTATGGTCTTTAAACTTAAAGGCATTTTACAACAGTGGTAGGTCCTAAGGTGCTTCCTAAAGGAGAAGAGAGCGGGAGCGATTCACGGAGCGAAGTTTAGAGTTCAGTGCCCTGACAGTTCAAGGTATGGCCACCAATGGTGGAGTGATGTAAATCAGAGATGCACAAGAGGCTAGAATCAAAATCTGAGGATTGTAAGGGCTCTAGGAGGTTACAGATGTAGGAGGAGTGAGCCCATAGAGAAAGTTGAATACAAAGATGAACATTTTAAAAGCAAGGCATTGCCAAGCGGAGAGTCAGTGTAGGTCAGTGAGGGCACATGTCTTGTCATGACAATTACTCTGTTTGATAACCCTGGTATTGCCGAATCTTACAGCATCTTGGGAACGTGCTAGCTGATCGCAAAAATGCTGATTTCAGCAATGAAATTAAATTTAGCCTCAAATCAAATCAAGATTAGCTGCAACTGCTAAGGCTAATAGTGCAGTTTACTTTAGTTTAATCATTGCAAATCATAATCAGGCTTTTGAATCTAAATACCACTGGGAGCTTTTTTAATTAATGATGCTCGTTAGCTATTAAAGCGTATCACTCCCCATGGAAGGATTTTTCTGTTGTCTGCAGGATTTGACAACTTAGGACAAGGTTCAATAAAATCATTGGAACACAGTACAGGATGCGAATTACTGGATAAATAACATTTTATGCCCTTTAAAATCTTTTGAAGATTACTCGGTCTTTTATCCTGACTGTGTGGAATTTTCCAGCACTTCTGGGAAATCCAAGGATTCTGGCACAAATCAAAACTCTCATCTCAGTGACACAGAACGATGCGAGAAGCAGCATTGAAGGGGAAAATCACCAAAACCCTCCAGATAAGACCAGCTAAAGGAGCAAAATTAGGCCATTCAGCCCATCGAGTCTGCCCCACCATTCAATCATGGCTGATAAGTTTCTCAACCCCATTCGCCAGCTTTTTCCCCGTAACCTTTGACCCTCAGACCAATCAAGAACCTATCTATCTCTGTCTTAAATACGTTCAGTGACTTGGCCTCCACAGCCTTCTCTGACAATGAACTCCACAGATTCACCACTCTCTGGCTGAAGAAATTCCTCCTCATCTCGGTACTAAAGGGTCGTCCCTTTATTCTGAGGCGGTGCCCTCAGATCCTCGTCTCTCCTACTAATGGAAACACCTTCCCCACGTTCGCTCTATCCAGGCCTTTCCATATTCTGTAAGTTTCAATGCAGTTCCCCCCTCATCCTTCTATACTCCATCGAGTACAGACCCAGAGTCCTCAGACGCGCCTCATATGTTATGCTTTTTGTAAATTCCTTCACGGGGTCACTGAATATTTTTAAGGCAGATGTAGATGGATTCTAGTTGGGCCAGGGAATCAAAGGTTATCAGGGGTAGATGAGAATGTGGAATTTAAAACATAAACAGATCAGCCATGAATGTAGGCCCCTTACAGTCAGAAATGGAAGAATTCATAACGGGGAATAAAGAAATGGCTGAGAAATTAAATTGTGCTTTGCTTCAGTCTTCACAAAGGAAGACATGAATAATGTACCAGAAATGCTGAAAGAAACATGTTTAGTGAGGAGCTGAAGGAAATCAGCATTGGTAGAGAAATGGTTTTGGAGAAATTGATGGGATTGAAGGTGGATAAATCTCCAGGTCCTGATAATCGTCATCCCAGAGTACTTAAGGAAGTGGCCCTGGAAATAGTAGATCCATTGGTGGTTATTTTCCAAACTTCTTTGGACTCTGGAATAATTCCTACAGATTGGAGGGTAGCTAATGTAAGCCCACTATTCAAAAAGGGAGGTAGAAAGAAAACAGGGAACTATAGACCAGTGAGCCTAACGTCGGTAGTGGGGAAGTTGCTAGAGTCCATTATCAAGGATTTCATAACTCGGCATTTGGAAGGCAGTGGTATAATCAGACAAAGTCAGCATCGACATATAAAAGGAGAAATCATGATTGATGAATCTATTGGAATTCTTTGAGGATGTAACTAGCAGAGTTGACTGAGGAGAACCAGTGGATGTGGTTTATTTAGACTTTCAGAAAGCTTTTGACAAGATATCACATAACAGACTACTATGTAAAGTTAAAGCACATGGGATTGCAGGTAATGCCTTGAGATGGATAGAAAGCTGATTAGCATGATTGGCAGTCAGTGACTAGTGGGGTTCTGCAGGAATCTGTGCTAGGACCCCAACTGTTTTCATATAATAATGATTTGGAAGAGGGAGCTGAATGTATTATCTCCAAATTTGCAGATGATACGAAGTTGGGTGGGAGGGTGAGCTGTGAGGAGGATGCAGAGATGCTTCAGTGTGATTTGGACAGGCTGAGTGTGTGGGCATCTGCATGGCAGATGCAGTGTAATGTGGATAAATGTGAGGTTATCCACTTTAGTAGCAATAATAGGAAGACAGATTATTATTTGAATGGGTGTAAATTGAAAGAGGTGGATACTCAATGAGACCTTGGAGTCCTTATGCATCAGTTACTGAAAGTAAGCACACAGGTAAAGCAGACAATAAAGGCGGCAAATGGTATGTTGGCCTTCATAGCGAGAGGATTTGAGTGTAGGAATAGGGATGTTTTGCTGCAATTGTATAGGGCTTTGGTGAGGTCACACCTGGAGTATTGTGTGCAGTTTTGGTGTCCTTACCTGAGGAAGGATGTCCTTGCCATAGAGGGAGTACAGCGAAGACTTACCAGGCTGATTCCGGGGATGGCAGGTCTGTCATATGAGGAGAGACTAAGTCGGTTAGGATTATATTCACTGGAGTTTAGAAGAGTGAGAGGGGATCTCATAGAAACTTATAAAATTCTAACAGGGTTAGGCAGGGTAGATTCAGAAAGAATGTTCCCGATGGTGGGGGAGTCCAGAACTAGGGGTCATAGTTTGAGGAGAACTGAGGTGAGGAGAAATTTCTTCACCCAGAGGGTGGTGAATGTGTGGAATTCACTACCATAGAATGTAGTTGAGGCCAAAACATTGCCTGCTTTCAAGAAGAAATTAGATATAGCTTTTGGAGCTAAAGGGATCAAGGGATATAAGGGGAAGGGGGAATCAGGATATTGAATTCGATGATGGAGCCATAATCAAAATGAATGGCAGAGCAGGCTTGAAGGGTCGAATGGCCTACTCCTGCTTATAGTTTCTATGTTTCTATGAGCTTATTGAATGGTGAAGCAGGCTCGAGGGGCCGAATGGCCTACTTCAACTACCTATTTTGTTTGTTTGTCTGTGGGCATTCCTGGCAAGGCCCGTATTTGTTGCCCATCAATAATTGCCCTTGAACTGAGAGGCTTACTCGGCCAATTCAGAGGGCAGTTGAGAGTCACCCACATTGCTGTGGGTCTGGAGTTACATTTAGGCCAGACCATGTAAGGACGGCAGATTTCCTTCCCTAAAGGGCATTGGTGAACCTGATGGGTTTTTAAATAACTGATGACGGTTTCGCGGTCATCATTCCAGAGACTAGCTTCATTTTCCAGATTTATTAATTACATTTTTAAAAAATTCCACCAGCAGCTGTGGTGAGGTTTGAAGCCATGTCCCCAGTGCATTAGGCTCAGTTTCTGGGTTACTAGTCCAGTAATGTTAGAACTACACCATCATCTGCCCTTAACTTTCGACTGAGGCCTCCACCATAGGGACTCTGGAGAATCTATCTGGCATTTAAGTGTGTAGTCTGCTTGCTGCCCATTCAGTTTGACATTGATTCCTCCATTGCGCTCCCTTTGAAATAGGAGTGGGAAATAATGCCCAACCTGTCACTCCATGGTCCAATGCCAACAGATAGTGCAATCACTGCTTGTGCATGGATCAAATTATTAATAACCTATTGATGGAAAATGTACAGCTTGGCTTTTCATTGATGTGTAAGTGACAGCATAGGGCTGGATTTTAACATGGTAGCCTGGCAGTCTATTGACTTCTGGGTTAACTGATGGAGAGGTCCCGCGGGAGGGAAGTGGGGGCAATCCAGAGCAGGAGGGGTCAACCTTTATTAAAAACATAAAATGCTGGATCAACTCAGCAGGTCTGGCAGCATCTGTGAGAAGAGAAACAGTTAACGTTTCGAGTCCAAGATGATGCTTCTACAGAGGGATAGAACTGTTAATAACTCAACCTTTCCTTCTGCCTCGCAGAGGAAAGCTTCAGACCTACCAGAAGGGCCTCTGTTGCTTCTGGACCATCTTCACCCTTGGGAGGAAGCTGCTGTAATCTCCCAGCTCTAGCTTTGGTTTAAATTTCAGTGTAGTCTTAGTTCTTTTTAATACCTTTCGGTACTTTATTTCTAATCAAAAAATGCCAATTCAGATCAAGTCCAATCATGGTCCCCACATGAGGGGATATACCAGATCAAATCCAACAAAACAAGACTTTGCATCCCATCTTGGGCTTGATCAAACAAGACCCAAGCTGACAGGATGAGGCATTGCACCCCCTCCCGGGCTTGATCTAACGCTCCATCTTAACCAAAAGGCCGAGGTGGCTTTAAAAAATTGCATCAGTATTGGCGTAAAGATGTTCAGGTTGATGCGCGATTGATTCACACGGGAGGCTAGGATGTACCCGGGAATAAAGGCTTTTATTCACAACAAGATTGGAGCACACTACTTAACAATATTATCCCAGACTAAGGGCTACTAGGAAGTAGCAGTGACCTTTATACTCCGAAGTAGCAGTGACCTTTATACTCCTGTAAGAAGGCGGAGCCGAACGGAGTGTACCACATAAACAATAATAACAGGTGGAACACCCAAACCCTAACCCCAACAGTAACAAGAGTAACATATGTACAAGTACCCATAGTGGTAACCATCTATGGTTCACCACATTCACCCCTCCTTTAAAACCAAAGGCCGGTGGGGTAAGGAGACAATACGAACTGTCCACATGTTCACAAGTTCAGCCGTATCGGGGGTCCACACCGTCTCTGCGACCTCCGCAGCACTGGCTCCAGTGCCGGTTCTGGTGACCGTGGTGATGACCCTCTCTCCGAGGTGGTGTCCACTGACTCCTCCAGTTCCTCACACGCCTGTCGACCTCGAGGTGGCGACAATCTCCTGGACTCAGGCAAGCTGTACACGGGAGTAAGAGGATTAAGTTGAGGTCCCGATGCTGCCCGCGCCGTGTCAGGAGGGGAGAGAATGGGCAAAGGAATCCTAACCAGGGGTGCAGGAGTGACGGGGGTTTCCAGGTCCCCTGCAGGCGCCAGATCTCTGATAGAGACCGTGTCCTCTCGCCCGTCAGGATATGCCACATAGGCATATTGAGGGTTGGCGTGGAGGAGATGGACCTGTTCAACCAAAGGGTCGGACTTGCGGGCCCTTACATGCTGCCGCAGGAGGACAGGTCCTGAGTACGTCAACCAAGACGGCAGTGAGGTCCCAGAGGAAAACTTCCTAGGGAAGGTAAACATCCGCTCATGTGGGGTAGCATTGGTTGCCGTACACAGGAGGGACCGGATTGAATGGAGCGCATCAGAAAGTACCTCTTGCCAATGGGTGACTGGAAGACTCCTAGACCTTAGCGCCAGTAAAACAGCCTTCCAGACTGTAGCGTTTTCTCTCTCGACCTGTCTGTTACCCCTGGGGTTGTAACTCGTAGTCCTACTTGAGGCAATTCCTTTAGAGAGCAGGTATTGCCTCAAGTCGTCGCTCATAAACGACGAACCCCTATCACTGTGGATATAACTGGGGTAGCCGAACAGGGTAAAAGGACTCCGCAGGGCTTTGATGACCGTGGCAGAGGACATGTCAGAACAGGGGATGGCAAAGGGGAATCGGGATATTCGTCAACCACGTTGAGGAAATACACATTCCGATCTGTCGAAGGAAGGGGCCCCTTGAAGTCGACACACAGTCGTTCAAAAGGGCGAGTGGCCTTAATGAGGTGTGCCCTGTCAGGCCGATAGAAGTGCGGCTTGCACTCTGCACAAACCTGGCAGCTTCGAGTTATCGACCTGACATCCTCTATGGAGTAGGGCAGATTCCAAGCCTTTACAAAATGGAAAAACCGAGTGATCCCCGGATGGCAGAGATCATTGTGGAGGGCCTGTAACCGGTCCTCCTGCACTCTGGCACATGTTCCACACGACAGGGCATCTGAGGGCTCATTGATATTCCCCGGACGGTACATGATATCATAGTTGTAGGTGGAGAGTTCGATTCTCCACTTCAAGATTTTATCATTCTTAATTTTTCCCTTTAACGTGTTGTTGAACATGAACGCCACAGACCGCTGGTCCGTGAGCAGGGTAAACCGTTTGCCAGCCAAATAATGGCGCCAATGCCATACGCCCTCCACAATGGCCTGAGCCTCTTTCTCCACAGAGGAGTGCCGAATTTCAGGGCCTTGGAGGGTGCGAGAGAAAAGGGCGACGGGCCTGCCCACCTGGTTAAGTGTGGCGGCCAGGGCGAAATCAGATGCATCACTCTCCACTTGAAAAGGGATGGACTCATCAACAGCGTGCATCGTGGCTTTCGCGATGTCGGCTTTTATCCCTGCAAAGGCGAGGCGAGCCTCTGCTGTCAGGGGAAAAGAGGTAGATTTTATGAGCGGACGGGCTTTGTCCGCGTAATTGGGGACCCACTGTGCATAGTACGAGAAGAAGCCTAAACATCTTCTCAGTGCTTTGATGCTAGTGGGTAGGGGAAGTTCAAGGAGGGGACGCATACGGTCTGGATCGGGGCCGATGACCCCGTTTTCCACCACATTTCCGAGGATTGCTAGGCGGTGTTTGCTAAATACGCACTTCTCCTTGTTATAGGTCAGGTTCAGGAGAGACGCAGTGCGTAAAAACTTCTGGAGGTTTGCGTCGTGGTCCTGCTGGTCATGGCCACAGATAGTGACGTTGTCCAGGTACGGGAAGGTAGCCCGTAGCCCGTTTTGGTCCACCATTCGGTCCATCTCACACTGGAAGACCGAGACCCCATTAGTGACGCCGAAAGGGACTCTTAAAAAGTGGTAGAGACGGCCATCTGCCTCAAAGGCCGTGTATTTGCGGTCCTCTGGGCGAATGGGGAGCTGGTGGTAGGCTGACTTCAAGTTGATGGTGGAGAACACCCAGTACTGCGCAATCTGGTTGACCATGTCAGATATGCGCGGGAGAGGGTACGCGTCCAGCTGCGTGTACCTATTAATGGTCTGACTATAGTCTATGACCATCCGGGGCTTGTCTCCAGTCTTAACCACCACAACGTGTGCTCTCCATGGGCTAGTGCTAGGTTGAATGACCCCTTCCCTGAGGAGCCGCTGAACCTCAGATCTAATAAAGATCTGATCCTCAGTGCTGTAACGCCTGCTCTTAGTCGCGATGGGCTTGCAGCCTGGCACGAGATTTTCGAATAGGGAAGGCGGGGTAATTTTGAGTGTTGAGAGGCCGCATGTGGAGCGCGCTGGGCAATTTGGAGGCTGCTGTTCTCCCACTGAAAGTGGAGGGAGTGGCCCATCGTACTGCAGGGTCACACTCTTCAGGTGGACCATAAAGTCTAGCCCCAGGAGTACCGGAGCGCAAAGGTGCGGTAACACGAGGAGCCTGAAGTTCTCGTAGACTGTGCCCCGCACCGTTAAGGTTACCACACAGCTCCCAAGAACGAGGACGGATCGGGACCTCGACGCCATGGAGATTGTCTGCCTGACAGTTTGCACACGGAGAGCGCACCGTTTTACTGTATCCGGATGGATGAAGCTCTCCGTGCTCCCGCTGTCAAACAGGCAATCCGCCAGGCGCCCGTTTACCTCTATGTCCATCATGGACTTGTCGAGTCTGTGAGGCTTGGCCTGGTCCAGGATGATTGACGCCACTGTTGGATCCCGAGCGTAACTGCAGGCAGCTGAGATAGCCGACGACGAGGACCCCTGCTGGTCTTCTGCGGCCGGTGTCGACCAATCGCACGTGGTCGATGATGTTGAAAACGGCGGCACGCGCAGGTCGCACGTGGCTTGCGTCATCATCATAGGAAATGGCGGCGCCCATGGATCGCACATGGCTGAAGACATCGACGAGGCCGGAGACGAGGAGATGGATCCTGGGGAGTCACACGCAGCACTGCTGGGCTTGGAAGGGGTCTTTGCTCGGCACACTTTTGCATAGTGCCCTTTCTTTCCACAGGCGGAGCAAAACACCGTCCTGGCCGGACATCTCTGGCGAGGATGCTTCGCCAATGCCCAGAAATAGCACCGTGGGCCTCCAGGAGCTGCCGCAGCCGTCAGGTCTGAAGTTGGGAGCATTATCGCGCAGTTCCGAGGAGCCGCCGAGTACAGTTGAGGTGGTGGCTGTGCTTGCCACGCTGTTCCCACGTGGTCGGTGGGGTAGGTTTCGAGACTTCTGGAGGCCGTTTCCATTGCATCGGCCAATTCTACCGTCTTAGCCAGGCCCAGGTTACCCTGCTCTAGCAGCCGCAGGTGAATATAGGATGAGCCGATTCCCGCCACGAACGCATCCCGAATAAGGTCGTTGGTGTATTGAGTAGCCGACACCTCCTTGCAGTTGCAGGCTCTGGCTAGCTGCTGAAGTTCGCGCAGGTACTGTCCCGTAGTTTCGCCGGGCTGCCGCCGTCGAGTGGCGAATAGGTGACGAGCATGAATTTCGTTCGGCTGTTTATTATACAGCTTCTTGAGTAATTCGATAGCATCTTTGTAATTTTGGGAATCGTGAATTGTTGCATACACAGTGTCGCTCACCCTGGCGTGGAGGACCCGCAATCTATCGGCGTCGGACTGGACTGCTGTCGAGGCCTCAACATAATCCTCGAAGCACTTCAACCAATGGTCGAAAGTATTCGACGCCCCAGCGGCACGCGGATCCAAGGTTAGCCGATCGGGCTTTAGCATCTGCTCCATTTTTTTTTTGAACAAAATTTTCAGTGTTTTGTTGTGAATAAAATTGATGCGCGATTGATTCACACGGGAGGCTAGGACGTACCCGGGAAAAAAGGCTTTTATTCACAACAAGATTGGAGCACACTACTTACCAATATTATCCCAGACTAAGGGCTACTAGGAAGTAGCAGTGACCTTTATACTCCGAAGTAGCAGTGACCTTTATACTCCTGTAAGAAGGCGGAGCCAAACGGAATGTACCACATAAATAATAATAACAGGTGGAACACCCAAACCCTAACCCCAACAGTAACAAGAGTAACATATGTACAAGTACCCATAGTGGTAACCATCTATGGTTCACCACACAGGTTAGGGGGCTTGGCCATGCTAAATTGCCCTTATATGTGCAGATTAGGTGGATTGGCCATGCTAAATTGCCCCTTAGTGTCTCAAGATGTGCAGGTTAGGTGGATTGACCATGCTAAATTGCCCTTAGTGTCCCAAGATGTGCAGGTTAGGTGGATTGACCATGCTAAATTGCCCCTTAGTGTCCAAAAATGTGTAGATTAGGTGGATTAGCCATGCTAAATGTGTGGGGTTATGGGGATAGAGCAGTGGAGAGGGTCTGGGTAAGATACTCTGTTACAGGGTCGGTGCGGACTCAATGAGCCGAATATCTTCTTGTGCACTGCAGGGATTCTATGAGGACCTCGATTGAAATACAAAGCTCAGCTCTGCATTAGGCACAGGCACCTGCAGGTTAACATTGCAAGCAGTCAAAAATGGTCAGGATCTGAATAATGAAGTAAATTGCTCTTTTTGACTTGCCACATCAGCACAGGTCAGGTAGGCTTAAAACCCGACCACCCCCCCCCCCCCCCCCCCCCCCCCCATGTATTGATCTGAACAGTTAATCACTATCGGAAATGGCAAATTGCTGCGGCTATGACCTTAAGTAGGTCAACCATTTAAAGTCCACTATCCTGATTCAATCTGCCCTAAATGCAGCAGTACAATACATTCAGTCACACCACAATAAGCAATTACTTTATTGGATTGTCTGACCACCACCTGGAAAGTGGTATTTACAGCTAACTGTTGAAGATGGTGCATCTCATCATCATTCATTCCCCACACATATACACACACGCACACACATATATACATGTGCACATGCACACACACACTCTCTCTCACACTCGCTCACTCACTCACGCACACACAAATATACATGTGCACACACACACTCTCACACTCACTCACTCACCAAAATGTACAAATAAAATATAATAATGATGTAACCTATCCATTGAATTAATATTAACAGTTGGTGATGACGACCATAGTGGTAATAGCTATTCTTAATCTCTTCAGCACAAGGCTCTGTTATCTCAAAGGAAATAATTCAATTGATTCTAACCCTTGGCAGGACTGAGGTGGAGTTTGGGGCAAGGGCAATGTGAATAATATTTAAAAGCTTATCGCTCACTCCTGCTGCAACTGAGCTGGCTGCTATTTAAACTGTTCCCTGCAGTTTGGTGGCTGAGATGCCTCCCGATTGTATGGAACTCAGGATCCTGTGATGGAATTAGCACGCCAGTGTGATTTTAAACTGACTAGGTAGCGTGCAGGTTCAATTCCCGTACCAGCTGAGGTTATCCATGAAGGCCTTGCCTTCCCAACCTTGTCCCTCACCTGAGGCGTGGTTATCCTGTGGAGCGGCACGGTGGCGCAGTGGTTTGCACTGCTGCCTCGCAGCGCCAGGGATTTGGGTTCGATTCCCGGCTTGGGTGACTGTCTGTGTGGAATCTGGACATTCTCCCCGTGTCTGCGTGGGTTTCCTCCGGGTGCCCCGGTTTCCTCCCACAGTCCAAAGATGTGCGGGTTAGGTTGATTGGCCGTGATAAATTGCTCCTTAGTGTCAGAGGGATTAGCAGGGTAAGCACGTGGGGTTATGGGGATAGGGCTTGGGTGGGATTGTTGTCGGTGCAGGCTCGATGGGCTGAATGGCCTCCTTCTGCACTTCAGGGATTCTATGATACTATGATCCTCAACCTTGCCCCTCGCCTGAGGTGTGGTGATCCTCAGGTTAAATCGCCACCAGTCAGCTCTCCCCCTCAAAGGAGAGAGCAGTCTATGGTCATCTGGGACTGTGGCGACTTTACCTTTAGTGGGGCCCCCTCCTGCCGTGTAAAAACCTCACGGAAATTGGCTCCTGGTACTGAATGATTGAGGAGGTCCTAGGCGTGGAGAGCCATTTAGGAATTCTCTCCCCCAGCAAGCAGTGGAGGCTGGGCCATTGAATGTATTCAAGGCTATTGTTAGATTGATAATAATAAAAACAGAAAATGCTGGATGGACTCAGCAGGTCTGGCAGCATCTGTGGAGAGAGAGACAGAGTTAACGTTTCAGATCTAAATGATCCTGCTACAGATTTTTGATTTCCAAGGGAATCATGTGTTATGGGGTGGGGATAGAATCATAGAATCCTACAGTGCAGAAGGAGGCCATTCGGCCCATCGAGTCTGCACCGACCACAATCCCACCCAGGCCCTATCCCCATAACCCCATGTATTTACCCAGCTAATCCCCCTGACACTAAGGGGCAATTTATCAAGGCCAATCCACCTAACCCGGACATCTTTCAGACTGTGGGAGGAAACTGGAGCACCCGGAGGAAACCCACGCAGACACGAGGAGAATGTGCTGACTCCGCACAAACAGTGGCCAGAGCTGGGAATCGAACCTGGGTCCCTGGCGCCGTGAGGCAGCAGTGCTAACCACCGTGCCACCATTCCGTGTTCTTTCCTCCTCCCCCCCCCCAACCCACCCTCTCCCAAACCCACACCCCCCCCTCCCCCCCCCACCCTCTCCCAACCCCCCCCCCACCCTCTCCCAAACCCAGATGGGGGCTGGCAGGAAAATGGAGCACATTGGGAGGGGTAGGGAAGGTTAGACAGTTGTTCAGTGGAGGAGGGGGATTGAGAATTTTCAGCCAGGGTTGGGGGAGGGATTTTGAGAGCTTTTAGCGAGTGTGGAGGTAGGTGGACATAAGAACATAAGAAATAGGAGCAGGAGTAGGCCATCTAGCCCCTCGAGCCTGCCCCGCCATTCAATAAGATCATGGCTGATCTGAAGTGGATCAGTTCCACTTACCCGCCTGATCCCTATAACCCCTAATTCCCTTACCAATCAGGAATCCATCTATCCGTGGTTTAAACATATTCAACGAGGTAGCCTCCACCACTTCAGCGGGCAGAGAATTCCAGAGATTCACCACCCTCTGAGAGAAGAAGTTCCTCCTCAACTCTGTCCTAAACTGACCCCCCTTTATTTTGAGGCTGTGCCCTCTAGTTCTAGCTTCCTTTTTAAGTGGAAAGAATCTCTCCACCTCTACCCTATCCAGCCCCTTCATTATCTTATAGGTCTCTATGAGATCCCCCCTCAGCCTTCTAAATTCCAATGAGTACAAACCCAATCTGCTCAGTCTCTCCTCATAATCAACACCCCCTCATTTCCGGTATCAACCTGGTGAACCTTCTCTGCACTCCCTCCAAGGCCAATATATCCTTCCGCAAATAAGGGGACCAATACTGCACACAAGACAAGTTGTGGGAGGGGGGGAGTCATATCCACCAATTAAAAAAGCACGGATGTTTAAAGGGATCGATGCAGTTGTCAAAGCCCAGGCCAGCCCCATGAGGCTGATCCAGAAGTGGTGGCCCCAACATCCTGTCCTGTCGCGACCCACAGTTTGGGAACCCCTGACCCAGAACTGGCACACACACAGGGCCTTGGAGAGAAGAGAAACAATCCCGACTTATGTTCTTATCCCATACAGGATAAATTACTGCTCTGTGAATTTACAACCCTATCATCAAATCTGTATTTCCATGGGAGCGCCTGCGACATTGCATGCCTATATATCTTTGTTATCAATGGGCTTCTTACCTGTGCAGACTCGCATTCTGCCTGTTCATCATCGTGAATACAAGAGGGAGACGTACCTTGTTTATATATTGTTCAGACTAATGGATCACGATGGGATGAATCACAGGCCAGTAATTCATTCCATGTAATCTGTTCAAATTTCACTTTGGATCACATTTGCAACGTGGATTTACCTCCAACTTACTGTTGCTGTGATGGAAGACACGGGTGATGCAGTAGGCCGATCTGTCACATTTCGTGGTCGCACGAGCGACAGCGTTATCCCTCGCGATGCAAGCTGCATCCATTGTGGTGTGCTGACACTGAACCCTGCAATGCAATGCTTCCTAAAAGGGAATGATTCGGCTCCCGAAGGTGTTCCCTCATCCAGTCTGCACTCAAGGCCATCATTCCACCCAAATCCCTTTCCCATTTGCAAAGAGACAAGAAGCCGCAGTCAAAAGGTACTCAATAATGTCTTCGATGGTCTGCTTCACTGAGTGATGATGATGTCACTGACCCGTAGCAAGACTGGCAGAGATAGGGCACGGTGCTAAATCTTCTGCTGGCCTGATATTAACTGTACTTGCCGCTCCAGACACCATCCTTCCCAGAATGTTCATTTTTCCTTCTGTTTTTAATTTCACTGGCTGGGATTTTATGGCCTCACGCGCCCCGACATGGGAAAATCCCGCCCGAGGTGAACGGACCTTGCCATTGTCCACCCCTCGCCCTCTTCGATTCCCGTGGCGGGCCGGGCGGTAAAATTCCAGCAATTGCATCTGATAAGCCTCACTTCATTTTCCTGTAAATATATTAGCGGGAGGCAATTAATACATTTTTACTGCGCTTATTCGGACTGAGGGCGGCACGGCGGCACAGTGGTTAGCACTGCTGCCTCACAGCGCCAGGGACCCGGGTTCGATTCCCGGCTTGGATCTGAGAGTCGTCTGCACGATCTCCCCATGTCTGCGTGGGTTTCCTCCGGGTGCTTCGGGTTATCATTAATGTCCCAGTCTGTGTCTATAGATATCACTCCATTCTTCCAGTTCCAGATGTCGGAATTCTCTCAGACTAAAGACCTTGGTGCTTATCTGTGAAGATCTTTTTTTGTCTCTGATAGCAACTTATGTGATATTTAAACTTATCTGATTATTAATCCTTTCACTCTGAATCTCTGTTCTGTGAAATTCACCATCACTCCCCTGCTTTCCCACAGTCCGAAAGACGTGCTGGTTAGGTGGATTGGCCGTGCTAAATTCCCCCTCAGTGTACCCGAACAGGCGCCGGAGTGTGGCGACTAGGAGGTTTTCACAGTAACTTCATTGCAGTGTTAATGTAAGCCTAACCTGTGACACTAATAAATAAACTTTAAAAAACTTCAAGCTGAAGAACGTTTGAACATGACCCCAAATTGTCCGACCTGCATTTTCAAACTTTTGCAGTCCTCTGTCTGTCAAATTCACGCAATACTTCTGTGTTTAACACGTTATCTTTGGACTGCACAATCAATTTTGTATCTTCACATTTTATGCTTGCTCCCATGCGAAGCGCAGTTATGCATATAAATCATATAAAGAGCAGGCATCGATGTGATAAAATATGTCATTTCAGATATTACTTATGCATCAGCCGCACATTGTGTGCTTTTGGTTAGTATTCAGTGCTGACTGCGAAAACATTTTTCAAGAGCAGCGCTGGTCAGTTTGGTACCAGATGTCCTTATCGCTGTTTCCAGCGCTGCGTGTTTATAATTATGGTATCAGTCATGTTTTGTGCATGCTGAATTTTTAAACAACACACTGCCTCGGTAAGATTTATTGAGAAGATGAAACTGAGATTCTCTGAATGACCACCCATTTTTAATATGCGTTAGCAGAACACAAATCAATACTGCATCATATCCACGATATGTAAAATATGATGTTGGGCAGAATTTATATGAGGTGTTATCAACTTTATGCAGATGGGCAAGTTCTCAGCGCGAGGTGACTTTCCATTAAAACTCATTCCAAACATGCTTTGAAACTTGGGTGCAGTCAGATTTGAGATGCAACAGAGCAGGGCAAAACGAAATAAGCAAACCTGAAATCAAAGTAAATTTCATACAAGTAGTGAATAACAGTGCAGTCAACAAAATAAGATAATGTATCCATTCAACTTGTTCCCATTCATGATTCATAATGTCCCCGAGGATGGTGACCTAGAGACAGTGGAAAACCAATTAATTTCACAAGTTATAGAGGAAACTGACTTGCTTCCAGTTCTAGGAATTGGAATTCAAGTCGGGTTGGTGAAAGATACTCTGATAAATCTCATTCAATCCGGCCGGGTGCCCTCTCAATCACTCTATCCAGGTAAATTCTCACACAATTTATCCAGGTATATTCTCAAACCCTCTACCCAGGTAAATTCTCACTCACTCTATCCAGGTAAGTTCTCGCTCACTCACTCTATCCAGAATTCAGAAATACACAAGCAGTTGTAGTTTCCAATTTGATTACAGGTAATTAGCATATACCAATCAAGGTATAGGAGTTATCTCTATCCACTCATTAGTAATGATTAAGGTTACATCATTCATAAGGTACAGATAATTAGGGCGGCACGGTGGCAGAGTGGTTAGCACTGCTACCTCTCAGTGCCAGGGACCCGGGTTCAATTCCGGCCTCGGGTCACTGTCTGTGTGGAGTTTGCACGCTCTCCCCGGGTGCTCCGGTTTCCTCCCACAGTCCAAAGATGTGCGGGTTAGGTTGATTGGCCGTGCTAAATTGACCCTAGTGTTAGGGGATTAGCTAGGGTAAATATTTGGGGTTACGGGAATAGGGCCTGGGTGGGATTGTGGTCGGTGCAGACTCAATGGGCCGAATGGCCTCCTTCTGCACTGTAGGGATTCTATTATTCTATGATATTAATATAATTCACACTCACCTCACATTTATTTGATTATGATATCCAATCAGCATGAAAACTTAATCATGTTAGCTGACCTAATTCATCATTGTTACAAGTTATCACTGATGCCCCAGTTTGTGTCTGTGGATATCACTCCCTTCCAGTTCCAGATATCTGAATTCTCTCAGATTAAAGGCCTTGGTGCTTATCTATGAAGACCTTTTTTGTCTCTGATAGCAGCTTATGTGATTTTTAAACTTATCTGATTATTAATCCTTTCACTCTGAATCTCTGTTCTGTGAAATTCACCCCCACCCCTCTGCTTTCAGATATTGCCCCAAGTAAAAATCGGCTGTCCAAAAATCTTTGTGACTGATATTGGAATCCACCAGCAGTGCAAATAGGCTGCTAGTGAATCATCAGTTGAATTTGCACCTTGCCCAATCTTCTGTCCACACTGAGGTTGACTGAGATATAGTTCAAATTTGTTTAAAAGCAAAACGCTTTGGATGCGAGTTCTGTAGAAGGGTCATATGGACTTGAAATGTTAATTGCGTTTCTCTCACCACAGATATTGGCAGGCCTCATAGAGTCGTACAGAAACAGGCCCTTTGGCCCACCATGTCTATGTCAACCATCAAATACCAACCTATATTAATCCCATTTACCAGCACTTGGTCCATAACCTACTATGCCTTGGCGATTTTAAGTGCTCACCCAAATGTTTCTTAAATGCTGTAAGAGTACCTGCCTCCACCACCCTCTCGGGCAGCACATTCCATATTTCCGCCACCCTCTGGGTGAAAAAATAATTCCTCAGATCCCTCCATACTACTTACTCCTCACCTTAAACCTCTGCCCTCTGGTCTTGGACACCTCTGCTCTGGGGAAAAGATTCTTATGATCTACCCTATCTATGCCTCTCATAATTTTATAGATCTCTATCAGATCCTTCCTCAGCCTCCTCTCCTCAAGGAAAACAAACTCAACCTATCCAATCTCTCCTCATAGCTGAAACTTTCCATCCCAGGCAGCAGCCTGGTGAGTCTCCTCTGCACCCTCTCCAGTGCAATCACATCCTTCCAATAGTATGGCGATCAGAACTGCACACAAAATTCCATCTGTGACCTAACCAATGTTTTATAAAGTACCAAGATCTCCCTGCCCCTATATTCTATGCCCTGGCTAATGAAGGCAAGCATTCCGTATACCTTCTTCACCACCCTATCTACCTGTGCTGCCACCTTCAGTGATCTATGGACTTGTACACCAAGGTCTCTTTGTTCCTTAATACTCCCCAGTGACCTACCATTCATTGTGTATATCCAACTGTATTAGACCTCCAAAAACCTCACACTTATCAGGATTAAATTCCATCTGCCATTGCTATGCCCAACTTACCAGCTGATCAATATCAGTCTGTAGCCTCAGACTATCCTCCTCACCGTCATCAACACCACCCATTTTCATGTCATCTGCAAACTTACTAATCACACCTTCTATATTCACATCCAAGTCATTAATGTATAGAACAAACAGCAAGGGTCCCAGCACCGATCCCTATGGTACACCGCTGGTCACAGGCTTCCAATCACCAAGGATCTCCCTTTGCCTCCAATAAGCTAATTTTGGATCCAATTTGCCTTGGATACCATGGCCTCTAATCTTTTGGACCAGCCTTCCAAATGGAACCTTGTCAAAGACCTTACTGAAGTCCATGTAAACCACATCTACTGCGCTACCCTCATCAATATATTTATTTACCTTTTCAAAAAACTCAACTAAATTAGTTAGGCAGAATCTCCCACCAGCAAATACATGCTGATTATCCCTGATCAATCCCTGTCTTTACTGATTAATCCTGATGTGGAGTTGCCAGCGTTGGACTGGGGGGGCACAGTAAGTCTCACAACACCAGGTTAAAGTCCAACAGGTTTATTTGGTAGCACGAGCTTTAGGAGCGCTGCCCCTTCAACACGTGAGGCAGGTGACAGGCACTCACCTGATGAAGGGGCAGCACTCCAAAAGCTCGTGCTACCAAATAAACCTGTTTGATTAATCCTGTTCCTCAGAATTTTATCCAATAGTTTCCCGACCGCTGGCATTACACTAACTGGCCTGTAATTACCTGGCATATCCTTGTTGCCCTTCTTGAATAAAGGTACCTCATTAGCTATCCTCCAGTCATCAGGCACTTCACCTGTGGCCAGCAAAGATTTAAATATCTCCGTCAGGGCTCCTGCAATTTCTTCCCTTGCTTCCCATAGCAGCCTGGAATATATCTCATCAGACCCTGGGGATTTGTGCACCTTTGTGCTCACTAAAACATCGAATACCTCCTCCTTATTAATCTTAACATGCTCTAGAACTTCACCGTCCCAACTGAAATCTCCAGCTACAATGTCTTTCTGCTTAGTGAATACAGGTGAAAAATATTCATTTAAGACCTCGCCCACATCCTCTGGCTCCATGCACAGATTGCCCCTTTGGTCTCTAATGGGCCCCACTCTTTCCCTGGTCATTCTCTTGCTCTTAACATATTTATAAAATACCTTGTGGTTTACCTTAATTTTAACTGCCAATTCTATTTTGTGGCCCCTCTTTGCACTCCTAATTTCTTTTTTAAGCACCTCCTATACTCCTTATACTCCAGAAGGGCCTCCCCTATTTTCAGTGCTCTATACCTACCACATGCTTCCTTTTTTTTCATTATCAAGCCCTCAATATCCCTTGACACCCAGGTTTGCCTGGACTTGCCGCCCTTGCCCTTCACTCTTAGAGGAACATGTTAACCTTGAACTCTCACTATTTCACTTTTAAAAGACTCCCACTTTCCAAATGTAGATTTACCTGTTAGAAGCTGCTTCCAGTCTACATTTGCCAGATCCTGTCTAATGATATTGAAATCGGCCTTCTCCCAATTCAGACACCCGATTTCTGGACTATCCTTATCCCTTTCCATAGTGACATTGAAACTTACAGTGTTATGGTCACTATTCCCAAAATGCTCCCCCATTGACACTTCAACCACTTGCCCGGCTTCATTCCCAAGGATTATGTCTTGCACTACCCCATCCCTAGTAGGACTATCTACGTACTGGCACAAGAAGCTCTCCTGAACACGCTTTAAAAATTCCACCCTGTCTAATCCTTTCACACAAAGATGAGTTCAGCTAATATTGACAAAGTTAAAATCCCCAACTGCTGAGTATATCCAGCATTTTCTGCTTTTAGTTCTAACTTGTTGTTGGAGACTCGTTCCCACGTCTCACTGTCCCTTTTACTTGGTTAGAAATTAAAAATTTTGACAATATTTCCAAGTCAATGGAAAATAAATACCAGTGGGGTGAAAAGTCAGCTGCCAATTCAGTTAGTTTCGGTCTGCTAATGGAACCAGTTTTAACCAGTTTTAGCTCCTTTATCCGTCTGTCAATCACCTAATAAAGAAAATATTTTTTTAATTCATTTGTGGGACATGGGCGTCGCAGGCTGGCCAGCATTTATTGCCCATCCCTAGTTCCCCTTGGAGGGCAGTTGAGAGTCAACCATATGGGGCGGCACGGTGGCACAGAGATTAGCACTGCTGCCTCACAGTGCCAGGGACCAGGGTTCGATTCCCAGCTTGGGCCATTGTCTGTGTGGAGTCTGCACATTCTCCCCTTGTCTGCGTGGGTTTCCTCCGGGCGCTCCGGTTTCCTCCCACAGTCTGAAAGACGTGCTGGTTAGGTGTATTGGCCGTGCTCTAAATTCTCCCTCAGTGTACCTGAACAGGTGCCAGAGTGTGGTGACTAGGGGATTTTCACTGTAACCTCATTGCAGTGTGAATGTAAGCCTACTTGTGACACTAATAAATAAACTTTAAACATTGCTGTGATGTAGGTCAGACCGGGTAGGGACGGCAGATTTCCTTCCCTAAAGGACATCTCGTCATCTAGAGACGAGTCACTCACTATAAAACCTTTAAGGCTGTACAGAAAATCTCATGACTGTTATCATTTTCTCTGATGTGGAGATGCCGGCGTTGGACTGGGGTAAACACAGTAAGAGTTTTAACAACACCAGGTTAAAGTCCAACAGGTTTATTTGGTAGCAAATACCATTAGCTTTCGGAGCCCTGCTCCTTCGTCAGATGGAGTGGAAATCTGCAGATTCCACCCTGTTTAATCCTATCTGCAGATATCCGCTCGGATAATCACCTAATTCTGCTCCTATATCTTATCGTCTTACATTTATTGTGAAAAACTGCAGTTTTCACAATAATACCACTCGGCCATCACCTCCCCGACTTAATGTCTGCACGAAGAGTATTTTATAAATGTTGAATTATAGCTGAATCCAGCGCTAATGCTCCTTTTCTTCATGAGTGTCGAAAGGAAACACAGGTGGCTTGCCCCTTACCATTTCAACACACTCAATCTCGCCACAGAGAAAAACATGAGAACTTGCCTCGAAGTTTGGACTGATTTGACGTATCGCTGCTAAGTTACAGCATGATAAAAAAAATCGCCAAAGCTCCTAACGAAGCAAATAATAGAGGTTGTTTGGAGAAGTGAGGCTGGAAATGAAGTCAGTCATTGCCCGAAGGGGCTTGAGTTTCCAGCCAGCAGCTGCAGAGGACTGGCAACTCTTTATTTTGAGGACTCGCCCTCTTTCTAAACTCCAAATTGTTCTGTGGAGCTCTGCAAGGCAGTGCAAGGAAAGGAAACAAATAAGATGTTCAAATGAATCTAAACCCTTTGTTGCCGATTGTAAAAAGGGCAGTAATGGAGAAAGGGCATTGTCCTTGTGGAATGTCTCACACTGGGTGCATTTTTTGCAAGAAGGTGCTGGAGTTTCTGAAAGGATCTTTTGAGGATGTGCTGTGTATCCTGAGGGTATCCGTCTAATTTGAGTCCAGATCAAAGCGACTCGGCTGATAGCTCGGCACTGTATTTCATCTTGGAGCTCCAGGGTTTGAGCGAGATATTGCATGTCAACAAATAGGAACTGCTTATTTATGGAGTGCAAAGAACAAAGGAGTTAAATTGTATTCTGCAGAGGTACCAGTGAAATAGATATCCCTCAACAAGACCTGAGAACTCTAGGCTTGCACTTAGCTTCCTGCACTGATCTATCACAATATATTTGTCCTTTGTCTCAACTTGAAATGTAAGACTATAAGATATAGGAGCAGAATTAGGCAATTCGGTCCATCAAGTCTGCTCCGCCATTCGACCAGGGCTGATGTGGGAATAGATTAATAATAATTTTCAATTATCTACTTCTAAAAAGAAAATGAATTCCTCTCTGATAAAAGTACCTTTAAGAAAGATAGCCACTTGGTTCTGAGCTTGGTTCAACAACACATGGATAGATCAGGCAACTGAGCTTGTGCTTCCTTTGTGGCTTTCTCTTCAGCTTTTAATATGAAGCAACCGTTCAAGCTTATTGAGGAACTGAACACTCTTGGGGCAGAATTTTCTTGGGTGGGACACGGACACGCAAAGGTCCGTTGACCTCGGGTGAGATTTTCCAGCCTTGGGGCTAGTGTGACCGGAAAATCACACACTTGATGTCAATCCCACTCTCCTACTTTGGATTCCCTTCGCAATAGGACCCAACAGTGATCTACTACGGAACCCAACAGGGGTCTACTGTGGATCCCAACAGGGTTCTACTGCAGATCCCAACATGGATCTACTGCAGATCCCAATGTGGATCTACTACAGAGCCTAAACAGCCTAATCTACTGCAGATACCAACAGGGATGTACTATGAATCCCAACATGGATCTACCGTGGATCCCGACATGGATCTACTGTGGATTCCAGCATGGATCTACGGTGGGTCCCAACATGGATCTACTGTGGATCCCAACATGGATCTACTGTAGATTCCAAGATGGATCTATTGTGGAGCCTTAACAGCCTAATCTACTGCGGATCCCAATAGGGTTTTACTACAGATCCCAATAGGGATCTACTGCTGAGCCTAAACTGACTAATCTACTGCAGATCCCAACAGGGATCTACTGCTGAGCCTACATCAACAAGTACTGGATCTCCTCAGGGCTGTGTACTTTCAACTTTTTATCCTCTACACAATCAGAGCACAGTGATATGCTGATGATACAGTGCTTGTGGGTCTCATAAACAATGATGATGTAAACTATCAGTCAAGTGGGTTATTTTTAATTATAAAAGGCACCATTTTGTTCCTGATTCACAAGGCACAGGTTGGGAGGACTTCAAACTTCGATGCACAAATGATTCAGTGGCGAGATTTGCAAAATGGTGCAATAACAATTCTCTTAAACTGAACGAAGAGAATCAGTTATCGACATTATGAAAAAGCCAATTAATGGTACTGGTCGGAATTCTCCAACCACTCCCATGGCTGGGATTCTCCGATCCTGTTGCAGTGAGTGGGGATTTGGCTGTGCGCCAAATTCTCTGTTCTTGCTGGCGACGGTGGCAGAGTGTACGACATCGGAGAATCCCAACCTTTGTTCCTGTGAAGATTTATGGGGCCGTGCCTGCACTCACCCCGAAACCAGAAAATCCCGCTCGAGGACCTTTCCATGGTCCGTCCCTCATCCACTCTGATTCACGTGGCGGGCGGAACGGGAAAATTCGCCCCATGATGTGGACTTTGAAATAATTACTAGCCACAAGTATCTAAGTATCTAAGGTTGGTGGGGTTGTGGATAGTGTAGAGGGATGTCAGCAGTTGCAACGAGACATAGATAAGATGCAAGACTGGGCGGAGAAGTGGCAGATGGACTTCAACCCAGATAAGTGTGTGGTGGTTCAATTTGGCAGGTCGAATAGGATGGAAGAATATAATATTAAGGGTAAGATGCTTGGCAGTGTGGAAGAACAGAGGAACCTTGGAGTCCCAGATAGAGGCTGTGGTTAAGAAGGCATATGGAATACTGGCCTTCATCAATAGAGGAATTGAGTTTAGAAATCGGGAGATAATGCTGCAGTTGTATAGGACCCTGTTCAGTCCCCACCTGGAGTACTGTGCCCAGTTCTGGTCGCCTCATTACAGAAAGGATGTGGAAGCCACAGAACGGGTGCAGAGGAGACTTACGAGGATGTTGCCGGGATTAAGTGGTATGCCTTATGAGGATAGGTTGAGAGAGCTAGGTCTATTCCCCTTGGAGAGGCAAAGGATGAGAGGTGACCTGATAGAGGTGTATAAGATGTTGAGAGGTATTGATAGAGTGGATTCTCAGAGGCTTTTACCCAGGGCTGAAATGGTTGTCACACGGTAGCACAGTGGTTAGCACTGCTACTTCACAGCTCCAGGGACCTGGGTTCGATTCCTGGCTTGGGTCACTGTCTGTGTGGAGTTTGCACGTTCTCCTCGTGTCTGCGTGGGTTTCCTCCAGGTGCTCCGGTTTCCTCCCACAGTCCAAAGATGTGCGGGTTAGGTTGATTGGCCGTGCTAAAATTGCCCCTTAGTGTCCTGGGATGTGTAGATTAGAGGGATTAGCGGGTAAAATATGTAGGGATATGGGAGTAAGGCCTGGGTGGGATTGTGGTCGGTGCAGACTCGATGGGCCGAATAGCCTCTTTCTGTACTGTAGGGTTTCTATGATTTCTATGACAAGAGGTCACAGGTTTAGGGTGCTTGGGAAGTAGGTATAGAGGAGATGTTAGGGGTAAGTTTTTCACTCAGAGGATGTTGGGCGCGTGGAATCGGCTGCCGGTAGTGGTGGTGGAAGCAGATTCGATTGAGTCTTTTAAGAGACTTTTGGATAGGTTCATGGAGGTGACTAAGATAGAGGGTTATAGTTGAGCCTAGAAGGTAAGGAAATTGTTCGGCGCAACTTGTGGGCCGAAGGGCCTGTTTGTGCTGTAGCTTTTCTATGTTCTATGTCAAAGTGGATGATATGTAGAATTGGAATGAGCTGTGTACAAATGTGGTGGCCAAGGGATGTACATGATCATACAACTGCAGGTAATTAAAATCTTTCTGAGGAGCTCCTGGAACATGAAACTCTTCTGGATGACTGCAATTGAGAATGTTATCCTTTTTGGATGTCTCTCCCAGAAGAGTGGCCTTAGTAGCAGACTCTTTATCAATACAGAGATAATTGAACCAGCCAGGAAGGGTGTTTTATAGAATCCCCACAGTACAGAAGGAGGCCATTCGGCCCCATCGAGGCTGTACCGACCACAATCCCACCCAGGCCCTCTTCCCGTAACCCCGCCCATTTACCCTGCTAATCCCCCTGACACTAGGGGCAATTTAGCATGGCCAATCAACCTAACCCGTACATCTTAGGACTGTGGGAGGAAACCAGAGCACCCAGGGGAAACCCACGTGGACACGGGGAGAACGTGCAGACTCCACACAGACAGTGACCAAGGCCGGAATCAAACCTGGGCCCCTGGCGCAGTGAGGCAGCAGTGCTAACCATTGTGCTACCGTGTGGATCTTCCTTCACGAATTTTGATCAAAGTAAAGATCGTCATAAACAATGAGAATCACCCCGTGCCTTAGTATTAATAGTTGATCTGTTCAGGGAAAAGGCAACAATCTCTCAGATACAGAATAAATTGGTTCTGGAACTCACTCCTTCTCTGCAAGAGCTTTTCACAAGTGTTTAATGTGCGGATGAGGATAAGAACTCGGGGTGGGATCCACTGTCTGGTTATTTTAATGCATTGGAATAGTTTTAATACACTTTAATTAAAGTTATACCTCTATGATAGGGTACTTTTTCTTCCTTTTTTATTGTTATTATTCACTTAAATGTAATTTTGAATGAACAAGCAATATACCCGCAATTAATTTCCTCATGTACAATAAAATGAAATTGAATTGAATTAAATTGACTTAATTATTTATCTATTAAATAAGATTGAGCCCAAATGAACTCAGAAAATGTTGAGTTTCAAAGGAATTCATTACCACATGGAGAAAAATATTTATTGTAAGTCTGCTTTCATTGTTATTCCAATAACATCAGTAAACAGTGGTTAGCACTGCTGCTTCACAGCGCCAGGGACCCGAGTTCGATTTCCAGCTTGCGTCTCTGTCTGTGTGGAGTTCGCACATTCTCCCCGTGTCTGCGTGGGTTTCCACCGGGTGCCCCGGTTTCCTCCCACAGCCCAAAGATGTGCAGGTTAGGTGCATTGGCTATGTTAATTTGTTAATTTGGGGGCCAGTGGAGGGTTGCCCCAGGCATTGCCCCCTAGCACTGCTCAAGGGGCAAAGTGCCAATGCCCAGGGGGCATCTTGGCACTGCCCAGGGGGCATCGGGCAATGACAAGGGGGTGGGGCCTAATGGGCAGGGCCTGTTGGGGGCGGGATTCAAATCCAGGTCCCCAGAACATTAGCTGAGTTTCTGGATTCATATTCTAGCGATAATACCACAAGGCCATTGTCTCCCCAATGTATGTTATGATTGACGTATATCAGCTTGAAGATTTGTTTGCCAATATCCCCTAGTGGTTCCAGAATCATGCCTACAGCAGGAAGTCGCATTCCTCCAGGCCCACAGAGTGGTGTATCTGTTTTTTTGAACCAGAGGTCTCTCAGCCATGATTCTTTGTCCAAGAGGACCATAACACTGGCTCCGGTGTCCAATTTAAGATTTGTGAGATGACCATTAACCGATGGATGGGATGGAGGACTGACATATGAGGGGAGATTTGTCAGTTAGGATTGTATTCGCTGGAGTTTAGAAGAATGAGGGGGGGGATCTCATAGAAACCTATAAAATTCAAACAGGATTGGACAGGGTAGATGTAGGAAGGCTGTTCCCGATGGCGGAGGAGTCCAGAACCAGGGGTAAGTGTAAAGGTACAAGGTAAACCTTTTAGGACTGAGATGAGGAGAAATTTCTTCACCCAGAGAGTGGTGAGCCTGTGGAATTTGCAACCACAGAAAACAGTTGAGGCCAAAACATTGTGTGTTTTCAAGGAGTTAGATATAGCTCTTTCGGTAGGAGGGGCTCAAAGGATATGGGGGAAAGGCAGGATCAGGCTATTGAGCTGGATGATCAACCATGATCATACTGAATGGTGGAGCAGGCTCAAGGGCTGAATAGCCTACCCTAGCTCCTATTTTCTATGCTTCTATGTTAAGTCCACCCCTTCTAAGATCTGTGGACTCTGCAATCCGTGAGTATTCAACATGGACCTCCACCTGATCTCTGGAGTCCTCAGCCGCACAGTGGAGTTTTCTCCCTCTGCCCTCTGTTTCCAATTCTGCAACGGAGCTTCTCTCGGGCAATCTCTCTCTCTCTCTGTGTCTTCATTTCAGCTTTCAGTCAGGTCAGAATGCTGCTCCCACTATTTTCCAGATTTTGAATTTCTGCTCCAGTTTCTTTGAGGTTTTGGATTTTTCCACGAGTTACCACCATATTGTAGGATGTTGGATACCGTTCAGTGGGTATTAATGAAGTTTTTGTAGATTAACCATATATATTTATTAACGACATGAGTTCCGTGCATGTATGCAGTAAAAGGGTTCAAGCTGGGAGCTGTCTCCATGCTGGCTTGTGCGCACGGCTCTGTCCAACACTCGACTGACCCCTAGGTGTGGGTCATGTGTTCTCTTACATCAGTATATGGGCGTTACTGTACTCAGTCCCACGTTAACCTTGTATGTGCCAGATCCTTTTACTGCAGGTGGGATGTGAGCGGATGAGCTTTGAAAAGGCTTGTTGACTTTTATGTGACTTTGTTTCCCCTTTCAATATTGGTGCTAATACTTTAAAATAGCAACTTGAACGGTTTGTGAGCGATGCCGCTATTTGTACTCATCTTTGAACAAAGACTAAATGACCAACGAAAGAATTCTGATCAAGTTATTTTCATCGTAATTGAATGGTTCCTTTTTCCCTCTGTAGAACCAGGCTGAGGCCCACTATAAAGGTCACAAACACGCCCGAAAGCTCAAGGCACTGGAGGCTCTGAAAAATAAGCAGAAAACTGCAGCATCCAAGGAAGATGATACGGCGCAATCCATTCACAACACTGATGATACCATGAGTGATCCAGAGAAAACAGGTTAACTGCCCAATTCCTCTTAGCAATGGCCAACTTCGTGCTTCTGATACTTTTAAATCTTTTGCCTAATAATTGAAATGTAACAAATGGTTTAATGGAATTAATTAACCATTTCATTTCGGAACTAGCAAAATGATCTGTTGAAAATACATTTGTTTCAAGTTTATTTATTCGTGTCACAAGTAGGCTTACATTAACACTGCAATGAAGTCACTGTGAAAATCCCCTAGTCTCCGGCGCCTATTCGGGTATCACTGAGGGAGAATTTAGCACGGCCAATGCACCCTAACCAGTACTGTCTTTCGGACTGTGGGAGGGAACCGGAGCACCCGGAGGAAACGCACGAAGACGCGGGGAGAACATGCAGACTCCGCACAGACAGTGACCCGAGCCGGGAATCGAACCCGGGTCCCTGGCGCCGTGAGGCAGCAGTGCTAAGCCACTGTGCCAAATTGAGAATGCACAACAGGCATCGCAGAGAAAGATTGCAGCTGTGACTTTGTGGGCTGAATTTTACGGCCCCGTCACGGGAGGGGATGGGGCTGGAGAAAGCGGCGAGCCAATCAAAAGTCCATTCACTGGGGCGGGAGCGGAAAATCCCGCTGGCCGGAAATTCCATCCTTTGCGTTTTATTCAGTGAATTGCAGCAGAATTGAATCTGAAGCAGCGCATCTTCAAATGTTCACGTTCCAATTACTGGTATCCAGATTCTCACTCCCCTGATAGAATATTCAGCAGAGCCCAGGGCAAGGAAACTATTGAGGATCAGAGAGCTGTAAGTAGTTTATTTCCAAATGTTCAGCTCTCCGCTTAGATGCAGGTATCAAACCATTGCCTCCAAACAGAAGTTTTGCAGGAGGTTCCGTTTTGAATTGGCAATGATTTGATATTTGCACTTGGTAAAACACCAAGTAATACATTTTTAAAAATTCATCCCTGGGATGTGAGCATTAGGAACATAAGAATTAGGAGCAGATGTAGACAAATTCAGCCCTTCGAGCCTGCTCAATCAGATCATGACTGATCTCACCCTGGTCTCAAATCCACCTCCCCACCTGTTCCCTATATCCCCTTATCACTTTTTTTTATCAGAAACATATCTATCTCCTTCTTGATACCATTCAACGATTCAGACTCCACCGTGCTATGGGGCAGCGAGTTCCACAAATTCACCACCCTCTATGAGAAGTACTTCCTCCTCATCTCAGTTTTAAATTTCAACCCATACCTATCACCTCTTGTTCGAGATTGCCCCATAAGAGGAAACATTTGGTCTACATTTACTTCACCAGTCCCTATTAAATCCCAATCCCATTGCTGGCAAGGTCAGCCCTTTCTGCAGCTTCCTTAATTGCCCTTGAGAAGGGAGCAGTGAGCTGCTTTCTTGAACTGTTGCAGTCGCTCTGGTGTTGGTACACCTACAGTGGCCCCACCACCCTCACCCCGCTCCAAGCCCAATCCCTTAGTCTGAAGCGCGGACTCCCATGAAGTTGAGTTCAGAGATTGTGCTCTACATTGTTTTGCACAATTTTTTGTATTGATGTTTTTAATTTTGCACAAGAACGCAAGGTATAGGAGCAGGAGTAGCCCACTCACCCAGCTACTCACCTCCATGTAGGTGGCAGATAGAGCAGAGAGATAAATGGCAAAGGCAGAGAGTGGGCGGCAGGGTGGCAGAGCGGTTAGCACTGCTGCTCACGGCACCAGGGACCCGGGTTCAATTCCGGCCTCGGCTGACTGTGTGGAGTTTGCATGTTCTCCCCGTGTCTGTGTGGGCTTCCACCGGGTGCTCCGGTTTCCTCCCACAGTCCAAAGATGTGCAGGTTAGGTGGATTGGCCACGCTAAATTGCCCCTTGTGGTCAGAGGGATTAGCAGGGTAAATATGTGGGCATTACGGGGATAGTGCCTGGGTGGGATTGTTGTCAGTGCAGACTCAATGGGCTGAATGGCCTCCTTCTGTTGGGACTCTATGAGTGATTCCTTTGAGACAGTTATGGACAGGAGAGAGAGAAAGTGAACTTCTTTACCCTCTCCTCTGTCTGTCAATTAGCAGACGTGTTTTGTGCTTTTTAAGTAGTTTGAGGCGTGTTACTCAAAACCCCCAGTTGTGTGTTCCAATTTAACCAACCACGGCAAACTCACGATGTGATTAACGCCAAAGGTTACGTTAGTCACATTCAAACCTGGGGAAGGAGGGGTGGGTGTGGTGTTCACACACACACACACACACACTCATGACATACACACACTCGTGGCACATACATGCGTACATATGCACACACACGCGTGCACATGCACGCACACATGCACTCACATGCGCACACGCACACACACTCGGACACGCACTCATGCACACGCTTACACACGCACATACATACAGAGGATAGATAGGGGAAGATTTACAACTATGGACAACAACAGTAAAAGAACTCCAAAGATGTGCGGGTAGGTTGATTGGCCATGGTAAATTGTCGCTGACTGTCAGGGGGATTAGCAGGATAAATACATGTGGTTACGGGGATAGGACCAGGGTGGGATTGTGGTCGATGCAGACTCGATGGGCCAATTGGCCTCCTTCTGCACTGTCGAGATACTATGAACAACAGAAATTAAAATGAATAGTTCATGTGATTCCAAAGTCAGGGGAGTCAAAGTCCAGAGAATGTTTCCTTTGTAGCGGAATTCAGTCCAGATGAATTTCTGTCGGAGACAAGGAAACAGGAGTCCTTGAAATGAACGATGATACAACCTGATGGAGTTTCTGTCCTTAGACTGCTTGGCAGACAATGATCAATGACTTTTTTAAAAATCAGACAGGCTTGAAGGAATTGAGGGATGGTTACCGGCTGTTTGCTCAGCCAGGGTTTGCTGGACCACTTTCCAGTTGGTGTTAAAGCAGCATCCTGAAGGTGTCTCAGTTCTCAAAGCGATATAGAGATTTCAAAATGGTCACTCGAGTCATGTGACATTCTTTCACTGCAATGAGGTCAAAAGGAATGTTGTGTTCTTTGGAATTGGCTTTTGGTTTCGGGATTGACAACGTTCCAGCCAATTAGCTTTCGAAAGAGCCACCATCCACATTGAGGTTTCTGTGCCAAGAAGCCATTATCTAGGCAGGCTTTATAACTCCACGAGACGGATAAGTCTATCATGGTGCAAACTATGTCCTTTGTCCCCTCAAAGATCCCTTTCTGAAATGAACCTGGACAGTTCCATTTGGCCCATGAGATGAGTCTGTTAACAGCTCTGCAGGTATTAACTTCTTGCTAATTATGAATTTACAGTTGTGATTATATAAACTGGTGAGATTCGTTTAGGATCCAATCTCTTAAATAGTTTTAGAAAGTCAGTTTATTGAATTGATTAAAGTCTATTTTTCATTCGTCCATGGGACGTGAGCATGCTAGCAAGGCCAGCATTCTTTTGCCCATTCTCAATTGCCCTTGAGAAGGTGTTGGTGAGTCACCACCTTGAACTGCTACAAACTTTGCGGTGTAGGCCAGGCTGGTGGGCCCTGCAGAGAATGGTGGGGGCAGGGGGGTTGGGATCTTCAGGGAACGAGGGGAGAATTACCTTGGTGGGAGGGGGCCCTCTGATGGGCAAAGGGGACCCGAAAAGGAGACACCCTCCCTAACCCAGCCACAGTCTGCCAGGCTTCCCCTATGGGCTGGACACTTGACACCGGCCCACCCTGTCGTGGATAAAATCCCAGCAGCTGGAGGGAAGAGGCCTTGATGTTACTATGATTGGCTGAGCCACTCCATCCTCCCCCACCTCTGGTAAAATTGGGCAGAGGTGGGTAGGCATGGTGTGGTGCCACTGCTTTCACCCCATGCCTATCCCACACCTGCCACCTTGCCCCCGAGGGACCATAAAACATCCCGAGCCAATCAGAAAATGAACACGTTCTTTATGGCTCAATTGGATGATGCTTGACTGTCAAATCTTTGTTTTTTTAAATATTTAACTAATAAACAAGTATCTCAATGATTTTGTTTTAAATGGCAAGAGCGTTTAAAATACTATCATTTTTCTCCTCGAGTTTCATAGAATCCCTACAGTGCAGAAGGAGGCCATTCGGCCCATCGAGTCTGCACTGACAATAATGCTCTTTCAGAGAGTCGGTGCAGACTCAATATGTCTAATGGCCCCTTCTGCAGTGTAGGGATTCTATGATTCTATGAAAAGTCAATATTAATTCAAGAAACAGGAAAAAGAAACCATGGTTAGGTAATTGGGTAAATGGAACATAAACAGTTGGTACAGTCCACCTGCGCAGACCACAGACACTAAGAGGTCCTGTGGAAGCTCTCCATAGAAAGCACAGAAAGGTTTAAAGATTCTTATCACCTCAGATTTTTATTGTTTGCCATCCAGATATTGGCCGGGATTTTCACACGCGCAAATAACAACATGGGCGCAAAATCCCACGAGAGTCCAGAAACAAGAATCTCACCGGCAGGATCTTGTTTTCAGATTTTTCACGCAGCCCCACCCCTCCCCAACTCCCCGACTGGTAACGAAATGTGGTTCCCTCCCAGAAAGGTCAGGAACCTCATCTAAATAAATTATAATGACATTAAAGGGTTTTCAGGCCATATCCTTCCCCCAAGGGCAAGGTTTCTAACTGTTCTTTAAAAATGGGAACAAGGTGGAGGGAACCCACCGGGGGCACGCAGGTATGTGTAGTCCCTCAATGTCCCTGGGGGCCATGGTGATGAGGGGGAGGGGGGTTGCGATTCGTGACGTTGCCAGCTTTTTCCAGACCCATCCTGCCAGCCTGGTGGCATGGGCCACGCCTCAATTTTTTGCTTTAGCACAGAGTGCATCACAATGTGGTGCGAAAAACCGGCTGTGTAGCTGGCGAGCTGCACACTGCTCTTCTTGCCTCAGCCAGCACTCTGTGATTAACAGAAAATCTCACCCATTGTGTTTGATGTCACATCAGAGGTGCCTACGTCAAAGACCATCGTTTTATGTGCAAGATCATTTATGGAGTCATTTCTCACAATGGCAGCTGGAGATCATAGAATCATAGAATCCCTGCAATGCAGAAGGAGGCCATTCAGCCCATCAAGCCTGCACCAACAACGATCCCACCCAGGCCCTATCACTGTAACCCTATATATTTACCCTGCTAATCCCCTTGACACTAAGGGTCAATTTAGCATGGTCAGTCCACCTAACTCTCACATCTCTGGACCATGGGAGGAAACCGAAGCACCCGGAGGAAACCCACGCAGACATGGGAAGAATGTGCAAACTCCACACAGACAGTGACCCAAGCTGGGAATCGAACCTGTGAGGCAGCAGTGCTAACTACTGTGCCACCCTGGCACGATGTTGAGATTGATGTTGGGGTCGAGGGACAGGGGGGTCAACCCAAAAGTGTGCAGTCCACTGCTACCCACCCGCCCATCATACACACTAAATCAAGTAAGTTGTAGCCAATTATCACCAATTCTAGCTGCATAGAAGTTTTCTTTTAAAGTTTAGTTATTAGTCACAAGTAGGCTTACATTAACACTGCAATGACGTTACTGTGACTATCCCCTAGTCGCTACACTCTGGCGCCTGTTCGGGTACACTGAGGGAGAATTTAGCATGGCCAATTCACCTAACCAGCACGTCTTTTGGACTGTGGGAGGAAACCAGAGCACCCGGAGGAAACCCACGCAGACACGGGGATATCATGCAAACTCCACACAGACTGTGACCCAAGGCCAGAATTGAACCCGGGTCCCTGACGCTGAGAGGCAGCAGGGCTAACCACTGTGCCGCCCCAAAAGCTTGCTTCCCATACAAATCCTTCTCCTTGCTCCCTCCCAAGTTTGCCGTTCTGAACAGGACAACTTACTCGTGCCTGTTTTTAAAGGCCACACTATGGCAAGCTCTTGGGGACTTGAGTTAATTTGAGAAATAATCCAGTGTTGAATGTTCTTCACAGCTACATTGGCATTGTGCCATGAATAACACCTTGGTGTGAGGGCTCTGAGACTTGGCACCGCAGGCTAGTCCATCATGTGGCAGAGGGTTAATGCCGCATTCACGGCTAGCGTTGAAAAGGCCCCTATTCCCAGAATCAGCTGTTCATCATTTTGAAGGTGCAGAGAAAGATCATTCAGAAACTGCCATTAAAGTTCCACAGACATTGCCACCCTCCCCAGCAGAATGTCCGCTCAACCATGGTCCTGATGGCAGGCCTTGTCTGCTGCCCTTGTGCGACCTTGTTTTAGCTGGCATGAAAGACTTCCAAACTTTTTAAAATCCGACGCCTGAAAAAATACAACATAAAATTGAGGGCAGTTGGGTTATTCACAAGCTTAATTAGTTTCTTAAAAATGGCGGGCAAGCTGCCAATCTTGGCATCCACCAACTTCTGTATTACCAGAGGCCAGGATGATGATAAAGGCAAAAGATTGCGGATGCTGGGATCTGAAACAAACTCCCCTCCACCCCACCTTCATAGTATGAATCATATCCTATTTTCTTTGTCAATAGAAGGGTCATCCTGACTCAAAACATTGGCTGTCTTCTCTCTCCAGAGTTTTTCCAGCGTGATGATATTAGGTTGGTGACCACACTGTACATACGCGCTGGGTTTCACGTAAGTGTGGGGAGGGAGCAGAGCATCCAATTTCCAAACATAACATTCATCCCACTGAGATGATCAGAAACTAATTTGAACACCGTTAGGAGCTGCCTTCATTATTGGAGACAATAATAGAAGAGAATTGGGGATGAAATTGGACATGGACAAGGTCACAGAAAAAGGCAGCATGACACTTGTGATCTGTCTGATATTCCTTCTATTCACATCTTTGGAATGCAATATTGGGCAAGACGTAGAACTGACAAACTAAAATAATTTATTATGTCAGCTACAACTCTCACCAGCTTTTACAAATGCACCATAGAAAGCATTTCTTTCCGGTTGTATCACAGCTTGGTATGGCTCCTGCTCTGCCCAAGACTGCAAGGAACTACAAAGGGTCGTGAATGTAGTCCAGTCCATCATGCAAATCAGTCTCCCATCCATTGGCTCTATCTACACTTCCCACTGCCTCGGAAAAGCAGCCAACATAATTAAGGACCCCACGCACCTCGGACATTCTCTCTTTCACCTTCTTCCGTCGGGAAAAAGATACAAAAGCCTGAGGTCACGTACTAATCGACTCAAGAACAGCTTCTTCCCTGCTGCCATCAGACTTTTGAATGGACCTCACACTAAGTTGATCTTTCTCTACACCCTAGCTATGACTGTAACACTACATTCTGCACTCTCTCCTTCTCTGTGAACGGTATGCTTTGCCTGTAGAGCGCGCAAGAAACAATAATTTACACTGTATACTAATACATGTGACAATAATAAATCAAATCAAAATATAATACCACCCATTTAACATTAAACCCCAAATTGAATTTCAGCGACACTTAGAATGCAAAACTAAAGATAGACTTACTGGGCGGGATTTTCCGGTTGCACTCACCCAAAAGCCGGAAAATCCCCCCGCCCCGAGGTCAACAGACCTTTGTATAGTCCGTGTCCCGCCGGCTACAAGTCCCGTGGCAGACGGGGCGGGAAAATTCCGTACCCTGTGGTGTTTTTTTAAATGTTTTAAGAAAGGTAGCTTCATAAGTCGAGAGATGGTAAAACTTATTAGCCAATGATTTGCATTCATGATTATGTTTGGGAGGAAGTTGATACAAAAATATTGCGCAAGTCTCTCAAAGAAGCAACGTACTTTCATAAAAGGACATTTTTTAAAGGCTTGGCCTGTCAAACAGCAATGCAGCATTTCCTCCTGCTTGCCTCTTATTTGTGTTTTAAACAGACAATAAGTAGAAAGGTGTTGGGAGGAATAGTGTAATGTATCTGGATAAGCTTGGAATAGAGTGACAAAATGATGAACTGTGAAAATATAAGGAAATCCTGAGTACAAGGAAATAGTTTGAGTCAAACCACTCTGTCAATGATGTATTTAAACAAATGTGTGTACATAGAGTAACATCAGGTATTGATCAAGCATGCCTTGCCCTGCGGCAGATTTTTAAAAGGAGTCTCTGCTATACTTCACTGGTTGTTATGCTTCTCAATTCTATCAGGCAGCAGGGCAGTGTCATGGGATGGTAAACATTACATGATGAAAGCTGTATGAGTGATAACATGAATGGCTTTGCTGATATTGAATCGACACGGGACAGCTGATGGCGGATTGTGCAGGGTTAGAGGCAACCTTAGGATATAGAACCAGTGACAACCTAGAAGTGGGGCCACCTGAGCACATCGAGGCCTATATGACTTGAGGGGAATTTGGAGACGTGGTGTTCCCACAATTGCTCTTGTTTCTTTTGATCCTCGAAGTTGCAATTGGGAGGGAATAGCTATTGAAGTATTCTAGGTAACGTGCTGTAGTGGATCCTGTAGATCATATATAGGGCAGATGTTGATGGTCCAAACATTGATTGCAATCGCAGGGGCACTGATCAAGCAAACTGTTCTGTTCTGGCTCATGTTGAGTCTCTTAAGTATTATTGCGGCTAAATAGTGAACTTATATCATGGAATCATAGAATCCCCACAGTGCAGAAGGAGGCCATTCAGCCCATTGAACCTGTGCTGACAACAATCCCACCCAAGCCCTATTCCCCGTAACCCCACATATTTACCCTGCTAATCCCCTTTGACACTAAGGGGCAATTACGCATGGCCAATCCACCTAACCCGCACGTACATCTTTGGACACTGAGGGGCAATTGAGCATGGCCAATCCACCTAACCCGCACATCTTTGGAGTGTGGGAGGAAAATGGTGCACCCGGAGGAAATCCACGCAGACACAGGAAAAACGTGCAGACTTTGCACAGACAGCAGCAAGAGGAGGCCTCGTGGCACAGTGGGTAATGTCCCTATCTCTGGACTGGAAGCTCTGGGTTCAAGTCCAACACCAGCACTTGTTGACTATGGAAGGAGCACTTAACACAGTTCAGTGGACTGATAATCAGCTCGGGAATCCTTCTATTACTTCCCCCCACTGTTCTCCAATGAAAAAAAAGGTGTGTGTGTGTGTGTAAAGATAAAATTTTTAAGAAGGGCGACAAGAATGGGAGAGGTTTTTAGCCAGCCATTCTTGAGGCAGAGTGGTGCCTCTCAAGCCATATAGTTCCAGGGAATATGAGGCATGGAAACGGGCATAAGCATGTCCTTCTTGCGTGTCTCGGTGTAGGA
The DNA here is from genome assembly GCF_964213995.1 of Mustelus asterias. Classification (NCBI taxonomy): domain Eukaryota; kingdom Metazoa; phylum Chordata; class Chondrichthyes; order Carcharhiniformes; family Triakidae; genus Mustelus; species Mustelus asterias. The sequence continues at coordinate 97,900,046 of NC_135811.1, forward strand.
AGTCTTTGAAGTCTTCCTGGTAGAATGGCTTATTGAACACAGGATATTGTAACCAATCAGACTTTTGCTCTTTTTGGGAAGAATTGGAGAACAGGATTATTGAGTGAAGAGAATGTAAATAGTCTGGATTTTTTAAATTTTTTAAGTTTTTAAAGTTTATTTATTAGTGTCACAAGTAGGCTTACATTAACACTGCAATTAAGTTACTGTGAAAATCCCCAAGTTGCCATACTCTGGCACCTGTTCGGGTACACTGAAACGTGCTGATTAGGTGCATTAGCCATGCTAAATTTTCCCGCCATGTACCCACGTGTTATCTATATACCGGAATTGAACCCGGGTCCCCGGTGCTGTGAGGCAGCAGTGCTAACCAAAGTACCACCGTGCTGTCCCTAGTCTGATGTGCCATCAGACTTCTAATATGAGCGTTCAAGAAACTACAAAAGGTTGTGAACATAGCCCAGTCCATCACGCAAACCTGCCTCCCATCCATTGACTGCCTCGGGAAAGCAGCCAACATAATCAAGGACCCCAAGTACCCCAGTCATTCTCACTTCCACATCCCACATACAAACCGGCTCAAGAACAGCTTCTTCCCTGCTGCCATCAGACTTTTGAATAGATCTGACATATATTAAGCTGATCCTTTTATTCACCCTATCTGTAACTGCAACATTACATTCTGCACCCTCTCCTTTCCTTTTCTCCTATGTACTCTATGAATGGTATGTTTTATCTGTATAGCGCACAAGAAACAATATTTTCCACTGTATCCCGATACATGTGACAATCATAAATCAAATCAAATTAAATTGTAGATGGTAATCTCCCTTCCAAACGTTATTCATTGTGGACAGCCAGTCTGTTTCAGTGCACGGTACTTTAAGTTTTCTTGCTTTGCTGTGCATATGCAGTATCTTAGAAGGGAAAGTTTGCAAGTAGCCTGTGTGGTATCTTCCAGGTTCTAAGCTCTCCCTCCACCACCGGTGTACAGTAGCAGCAGTGTGAACTAGGGCAGTACGGTGGCACAGTGGTTAGCACTGCTCCTCATAGTGCCAGGGACCCGGGTTCAATTCCAGCCCCGGGTGACTGTCTATGTGGAGTTTGCACGTTCTACCCGTGTCTGCGTGTATTTCCTCCGGGTGCTCCGGTTTCCTCCCACACTCCAAATATGTGCGGGTTAGGTGGATTGGCCATGCTAAATTGTCCCTTAGTGTCATAGGATTAGCAGGGTAAACATATGAGGTTACAGGGATTGTTGTCAGTGCAGTTTCAATGGGCCAAATGGCCTCCTTCTGCACTGTAGGGATTCTATGATTTTATTGTATGATTCCATGATATACAAGATGCACTGTAGTAAGTTATCCAGGGCCCTTTAACAGCCTTCCAAATCCTTGACCTCGACCGCTTAGAAGGATAAGGGTAGTAGCCACATCATAGAAATCATAGAAACCCTACAGTACAGAAAGAGGCCATTCGGCCCATCGAGTCTGCACCGACCACAATCCCACCCAGGCCCTACCCCCATATCCCTGCATATTTCCCGCTAATCCCTCTAACCTACGCATCTGAGGACACTAAGGGGCAATTTTAGCATGGCCAATCAACCTAACCCGCACAGCTTTGGACTGTGGGAGGAAACCGGAGCACCCGGAGGAAACCCACGCAGACACGAGGAGAATGTGCAAACTCCACACAGACAGTGACCCAAGCCGGGAATCGAACCCAGGTCCCTGGAGCTGTGAAGCAGCAGTGCTAACCACTGTGCTACCGTGCCACCACCTGCAAGTTCCCCTCTATGCTACACACCATCCTGACTTGGACCTATATCACCATTTGTTCACTGTAGCTGTTAGGATACCAGATCAGAAACCCCAAGGTGTATTATGAGGCCAGACTAGACCCCAACAATTTTCTATTTTGGCATTAATATGAGGATACAATGTTTCACTCCAGGTGTGATTCCACTGACAAACTAGGGAGCTGATATCAAAACAATTTTTACTTAACAACACTGTTTAACTATAACAAATGAATTAGCTTCACATTTAACAGTTGAACAGTACTAAAACAAGACAAGATACAATTCTTAACAGCTAAACTATCATCATGAATTTCAATCAAGCAATATTCTTATGTCAGACTCCTATTTATTGACTATAGCGCAGCCTTCAACACTATTATCCCCAAGAAACTCATCTCCAAACTCCGTGGCCTGGGCCTCGCCACCTCCTCTGCAACTGGATCCTGAACTTCCAAACTCACAGACCACAACCAGTAAGGGTAGGCAACAACACCTCCTCCACGATCATCCTCAACACCGGTGCCCCACAAGACTGTGTTCTCAGCCCCCTACTATACTCCTTATACACCTATGACTGTGCGGCCAAATTCCCTTCTAATTCGTTCTTCAAGTTTGCTGATGGCACCACTGTAGTGGGTCGGATCTCAAACAATGACGAGACACAGTACAGAAATGAGATAGAGAATCTGGTGAACTGGTGCGGCAACAATAATCTCTCCCTCAATGTCAATAAAACGAAGGAGATTGTCATCGACTTCAGGAAGCATAAAGGAGAACATGCCCCTGTCTACATCAATGGGGACAAAGTAGAAAGGGTCGATAGCTTCAAGTTTTTAGATGTCCAGATCACCAACAACTTGTCCTGGTCTCCCCACGCCGAAACTATAGTTAAGAAAGCCCACCAATGCCTCTACTTTCTCAGAAGACTAAGGAAATTTGGCATGTCAGCTACGACTCTCACCAACCTTTGCAGATACGCCATAGAAAGCATTCTTTCTGGTTGTATCACAGCTTGGTATGGCTCCTGCTCTGCCCAAGAACGCAAGGAACTACAAAAGGTCGTGAATGTAGCCCAATCCATCACGCAAACCAGCCTCCCATCCATTGACTCTGTCTACACTTCCCGCTGCCTCGGCAAAGCAGCCAGCATAATTAAGGACCCCACGCACCCCGGACATTCTCTCTTCCATCTTCTTCCGTCGGGAAAAAGGTACAAAAGTCTGAGGTCACGTACCAACTGACTCAAGAACAGCTTCTTCCCAGCTGCCGTCAGGTTTTTGAATGGACTTACCTTGCATTAAGTTGATCTTTCTCTATACCCTAGCTATGACTGTAACACTACATTCTGCACTCTTTCATTTCCCTCTCTATGAACGGTATGCTTTGTCTGTATAGCGCGCAAGAAACAATACTTTTCACTGTATGTTAATACATGTGACAATAATAAATCAAATCAAAATTCCTCTTATAGACTCAAACCTCCCTTTAAAATTAATTAGCAGAACACAGGTATACTTGCTGTGACTTAGGTTACCAGGCTTTGGAGCTTTCAGGAAGCCTTTGGAGAGAGAGACGGAGAGCTCCGGTTTTCTTCAGGCAACCCAGGCAGCAACTGCTTGTATTTTTAAAAATTAAACTCAAACCCTTTGTTTCCTGCAAGTTTAGCTCCTCCCATTAATCACATGACTCTATCAATCAACCTAATCAAAACTCTACTCTGAAACCCCAGGAGAGCCTAAGTAAACACAAATGCATCAACTCTGCTTCAACAAACACTCCATGTCTAAAATGAGTATTTAGCTTGTGCTCCCAGCTACTAATTTAAAGGTTTTCCTAGACAAGGCATATGGCATGCTCGCCTTTTTTGGTCGGGGCATTGAGTACAAGGGTCAGGATGTCATGATGCAGTTTATAAAACTTTGGTTAGGCCGCACTTAGAGTATTGCGTCCAATTCTGGTCGCCACATTACTTGAAGGATGTGGAGGCTTGGGAGAGGGTGCAGAAGAAGTTTACCAGGATGTTGCCTGGATTAGAGGGTATGAGCTAAAGGAGAGGCTGGACAAACTAGGATTGTTTTCTCTGGGGTAGCGGAGGCTGAGGGGCGACCTGATAGAAGTCTATACTATTAGAGGCATAGATAAAGCTGACAGTCAGAATCTTTCTCCCAGAGTTGAAATGTCTAACACTAGGGGGCATGCATTAAGTTGAGAAAGGGAATGCTCAAAGGAAATGTAAGGGGCAAGTTTTTTACACAGAGAGTGGTAAGTGTCTGAAACATGCTGCGAGGGCTGGTGGTGCAGGCAGATATGCTCGGGGCGTTTAAGGGGCTTTTAGATAAGCACATGAATATGCAAGGGATACGGACCAAGGGCAGGCAGAAGGGATTAGTTTAATTTGGCGTCATGTTTGACACAACATCGTGGACCAAAGGCCCTGTTCCTGTGCTGTACTGTTCTATGTTCTGTATCCCAAGAATGCAGAAAAGACAGCTCATGGAGTACTTTTGTAGTGTAGTTACTCTTGTAATGTAGGAAAAGCAGCAGCTAATTCTCAAACCCACAAACAGCCATGTGATAATGTCCAGGTAATATCTGTTCTTTTTTGATTGATGGATAAATGTAGGGCAGGACACCAGGGATAACACCCCCCTCCAACCCCCCCGTTCATCATTGAAATAGTACCATGTTCATCTGACACTGTAGATAGATCCTTGGTTTAATGTCTCATCTGAAAGACAGCACCTCACACAGTTCAGTATTCACACTGCTACAGAAGATATCAGTCCTCATACCTGCGCTCATGTCCTGGACTGGGACTAGAACCCACCCCTGCCCCTGCCCCCGTCCCCCCTCCCCCCTATCATTGGACTCTGAGATGATGAGAGTGCTACTAACTGAGCCACAGTTAACTTGGTTCTCCTGTATCCACATTATGTTTTTAAACTTGCATCATGTGCCCCTCCCATTCATCTTTTCTTTTGTGATGGCAAATTCAATCAACATAACCCAGAAAGGCTAAAATAGCGGTGGACAAATAGGGGCGGCACGGTGGCACAGTGGATAGCACGGATGCCCCACAGCGCCAAGGAACCGGGTTCAATTCAGGCCTTGGGTCACTGTCTGTGTGGAGTTTGCACATTCTCCCCGTATCTGCTTGGGTTTCCTCCAAGAGCTCTGGTTTCCTCCCACAGTCCAAAGATCATAGGCTGGAATTTTACCACCTGGGGAATCGGAGCGGGCGAGGGACGGATCATGGAAAGGTCCATTGACCACAGGCGGGGTTTTATGGTTTCGGGATGAGCGAGGCCAGAACATCCTGTCCAGTGAATCCCTACAGTGCAGAAGGAGGCCGTTCAGCCCATCGAGCCTGCACCGACAAGCCCACCCATGCCCTGTCCCTGTAACCCCATATATTTACCATGAGGGCCCGATTTTACCATTTGGAGTCTAAGGGCCGGATCTGGGCGTAATACGGATCCGAGCCCGGAATCCTCTTTGCACTGCGCCCATACGCTTTTTGCCAGCTCCGGTCCGATCCGCGCAGTGGGCGGGGCTTAGCGCTGCCGGAACGATCGGAGCTCTGAACTGCGCATGCGCAGTTCGAAAAAAAATCTGAAGCCCCGACGGGAAAGAAAAAAAAGCAGAGAGAGCGGCTCTCTGACACATGGAAGAGTTGGCAATATTATACCTGCTCTTGTTAGAGAAAATATTGTTCTAACAATCTGATAACGCTATTAAACTCAAAGCTTTTGTCGAAAGATTACACTTGTATCTATTTCAACTGTCTACTTTTGTCTCAGTAATGAATGTGAGCTGCTTGGGTTATTTTGGGCTGATTGTGTCGACTTGCAGGGCTCAAGTGAAGAATAAAATGTGAATTTCTGAGAATCTTCGACCACACAGAACAAAGTACATCCATATCATTTTGAGTGTCTGTTTATTCCTGTTGTAAGAAGTTTAACAACACCAGGTTAAAGTCCAACAGGTTTATTTGGTAGCAAAAGCCACACAAGCTTTCGGAGCTGCAAGCCCCTTCTTCAGGTGAGTGGGAATTCTGTTCACAAATAGAGCATATAAAGACACAAACTCAATTTACATGAATAATGGTTGGAATGCGAATACTTACAACTAATCAAGTCTTTAAGAAACAAAACAACGTGAGTGGAGAGAGCATCAAGACAGGCTAAAAAGATGTGTATTGTCTCCAGACAAGACAGCCAGTGAAACTCTGTGGGGGTTGCAAATAGTGTGACATGAACCCAATATCCCGGTTGAGGCCGTCCTCGTGTGTGCGGAACTTGGCTATCAGTTTCTGCTCAGCGACTCTGCGCCGTCGTGTGTCGCGAAGGCCGCCTTGGAGAACGCTTACCCGAATATCAGAGGCCGAATGCCCATGACTGCTGAAGTGCTCCCCAACAGGAAGTGCTCCCCAACAACAAGTTCCATCCCACCATCAGACTCACCATAGACTACTCTCCCGAATCGGTTGCATTCTTGGACACACACATCTCCATTAAGGACGGTCACCTCAGCACCTCACTGTACCGCAAGCCCACGGATAACCTCATGATGCTCCACTTCTCCAGCTTCCACCCTACACACGTTAAAGAAGCCATCCCCTACGGACAAGCCCTCCGTATACACAGGATCTGCTCGGATGAGGAGGATCGCAACAGACACCTCCAGACGCTGAAAGATGCCCTCATAAGAACAGGATATGGCGCTCGACTCATTGATCATCAGTTCCAATGCGCCATAGCGAAAAACCGCACCGACCTCCTCAGAAGACAAACACGGGACACAGTGGACAGAGTACCCTTCGTTGTCCAGTACTCCCCCGGAGCGGAGAACTACAGCATCTCCTCCGGAGCCTTCAACATGTCATTGATGAAGACGAACATCTCGCCAAGGCCATCCCCACACCCCCACTTCTTGCCTTCAAACAACTGCACAACCTCAAACAGACCATTGTCCGCAGCAAACTGCCCAGCCTTCAGGAGAACAGTGACCATGACACCACACAACCCTGCCACAGCAACCTCTGCAAGACGTGCCGGATCATCGACACAGATGCCATCATCTCACGTGAGAACACCATCCACCAGGTACACGGTACATACTCTTGCAACTCGGCCAATGTTGTCTACCTGATACGCTGCAAGAAAGGATGTCCCGAGGCATGGTACATTGGGGAAACTATGCAGACGCTGCGACAACGGATGAATGAACACCGCTCGACAAACACCAGGCAAGACTGTTCTCTTCCTGTTGGGGAGCACTTCAGCGGTCACGGGCATTCGGCCTCTGATATTCGGGTAAGCGTTCTCCAAGGCGGCCTTCGCGACACACGACGGCGCAGAGTCACTGAGCAGAAACTGATAGCCAAGTTCCGCACACATGAGGACGGCCTCAACCGGGATATTGGGTTCATGGCACACTATTTGTAACCCCCACAGAGTTTCACTGGCTGTCTTGTCTGGAGACAATACACATCTTTTTAGCCTGTCTTGATGCTCTCTCCACTCACGTTGTTTTGTTTCTTAAAGACTTGATTAGTTGTAAGTATTCGCATTCCAACCATTATTCATGTAAATTGAGTTTGTGTCTTTATATGCTCTATTTGTGAACAGAATTCCCACTCACCTGAAGAAGGGGCTTGCAGCTCCGAAAGCTTGTGTGGCTTTTGCTACCAAATAAACCTGTTGGACTTTAACCTGGTGTTGTTAAACTTCTAACTGTGTTTACCCCAGTCCAACGCCGGCATCTCCACATCATTCCTGTTGTCACAGAGACATCTCCCCATCAACATATTGTAAAATAAATATATAGTAAACCCAGTACTTGTAGCATATATCCTGAAGCAACAGTTCTTTAGAAGAAATTTCTAGTCCCAGGAACATCTAGGATATACGTAAACAGTGTCAGAAGTTTAATATTTTAGATCAAATGAATGTAATGGTAGTTTATGCAGAAAAATTAGTTTATTAACTTTCTAAAGTGTAACAATATTTTGAAAAGAGATGCGTTTTACTGTTAAAGGATAGGAATTAAAACATTCAAATGTTTCAATTCCTATCCTTTAACACTAAAGATAATGAATGGTTTACGTGCCTGGAAAGGTTTATGTCCTCCCCCCCGCCAACCAGAGATCCATCCTCTCCCCCACCTCCCCCCCCCCCGCAACCAGATATCCATCCTTCCCCCTTCCTCCCCCCCCAACCAGAGATCCATCCTCCCCCCAACCAGAGATCCATCCTACCCCCCTCCTCCCGCCCCAACCAGAGATCCATCCTCCCCCCCCAACCAGAGACCTATTCTCCCCCTCCCCAACCAGAGATCCATCCTCTCCCCCCCCAACCAGAGATCCATCAGCCCCCCCGCCTCCCCCCCCAACCGGAGATCCATCCTTCCCCCCCCTCCAACCAGAGATCCATCCTCCCCCCTCCCCCCCCCTCCAACCAGAGATCCATCCTCCCCCCCCCCCAACCAGAGATCCATCCTCCCCCCTCCCCCCCCCCCCCCCCAACCAGAGATCCATCCTTCCCCCCTCTCCCCCACACACTCGCAGAGCCACCACCGACCCGGGACGGCGGAATGGCTGCGACTACAAGACACCCGTAAGTACCGGAGAGCTTTCGGACGCCATGCACCTACATCCTCGCCAACCCTCACTGAGGAAGTGCCGGCTTCCGACTTTTATTTAGCAGGTCGCTAAAAGCGCGGATCCGGATTGGGCCGCGCGGTGGTAAAGTGGGATTTGGCGGTAGAATTGGACGGGCAGTTCATTAAATTGATTTAAATGCATGCTAATGCATTTAAATCGTTGGGCCGCCCGATTCAGGCGCGGACCCGGATCCGCGCCCGAATCGGGTGTCGGTAAAGCTGCGATCTGCTCGATGCCCGAATTTACCGCGATTTGGGCGCGAATCTTTGGTAAAATCGGGCCCTAAGAGTCAATTTAGCATGGCCAATCAACCTAATCCGCACATCTTTGGAATGTGGGAGGAAACTGGAGCACCCAGAGGAAACCCATGCAGACACGGGGAGAACGTGCAAACTCCACATTCACAGTCACCCGAGGCCGGATTTGAACCCGGGTCCCTCGCGCCATGAGGCAGCCGTGCTAACCACTCTGCCACCATGCCGCCAATGTGCAGGTTAAGTGGATTGACCGTGCTAAATTGCCCCTTAGTGTCCCAATATGTGCAGACTAGATGGATTAACCATGGGAAATGTGTGGGGTTATGGGGATGCAATGCTCTGTCAGAGAGTCGGTGCGGACTCGATGGGCTGGATGGCCTCTTATGCACTGTAGGGATTCTATGAATCTATGATTGTGTGACAAGAGCCACAGCTCATTCCAAGTGCGACAGAACGATCGCAGTGCTGCTTAGAGCTCATGCCAGGACCATTAACGGGGTGGATTTCTAAAAGCCCTTCTCATTTGCCTGGCAACTTCTGTTTCACGCGGTGTGCCAAGTCTAGCTGAAAATCTTGAAGTCCGAAGTAATCAATTTAATGTTATGTTTAGTCACTTAAAAAGTCATCAAACTGCACAGAATCTGCACACAAGTATGTACCTTCCTAATAGCTTGAAAGATTGCTGGTTTTAACCTCGTGGTGGTTTTCAGAATGGCAGGTGCAGGGGGTGGGGGTGGGGAGGGGGATGTGATTGCTTAATCCTCTAATTGCTCCCGTGCTCCCGACAGCCAGCTGTAAGCTGCTCCCCTTGAGAGGAAACATGACAATCACTCCCATGGATTTCAGATACTTAATATTTTTATTGCACATCAAAATACACAAGATCATTTGCGCATAATTGCGGAGCGCCTTTATCTGCACGGAGTGATATATAACATCGCACCTGGTATGAAATTGGACTTGCAATGTGCAACTTTAAATTGAAAAGGAAATTTACATTTTGCTTGAGAGGTAACAAATAATAAATTGTCTCCCATTACACCACATAAACATTCTGCTACTTTCTGAATCTCTGCTCAAGTGCGGCAGTAAAGAATGGCACCATAAAAACATAACATGAGGCTCTTCACAGGTTTCTGTGATAATAGATTTTTTGCCTGCATCCTCACCACCCCCACCTCACCCCGCCCCGCTGTTTCATTTCTCTACATTTCTGCTGTTTTCTCAGAGCTAAAACAAGTCTGGAGTAAGCAATTTGATGTTTGTTTTTGAGAATATTCATAGATAGGTTGGGTGGTCAGAGGCTTTTTCCCAGGGTGGAAGGGTTGACCACAAGAGGGCACAGGTATAAGATGAGAGGGGGGTAAGTTTAGGGGAGATGTGCGGGGGGGGGGAAGTTTTTCACACGGAGGGTGGTGGGTGTCTAGAACGCACTGCCAGCGGAGGTGGTGGAAGCAGGCACCTCAGCAACGTTCAAGGTGTATCTTGATAGGCACATGAAAGGAAAGCAAACAGAGGGATAGAAACAGTGTATGGGCGCAGGTTTGGTGGGGCAAAGGGCCCGTTCCGGTGCTGAATTTGTGGTAAACCACTGTTAGCTTATTGCCTGTGTGTGTGTGTGTGTGTGTGTGACATGCCTGGGCATGCCCCTGCCGGCCCTGCCTGAGACTCCTCCTCCCCGCTGGTCCAGGTATAAAGGTGACTGCTCCCACACCCCCCCTGCCTCAGTCTATAACCAGTTCAGCAGCATGGGTGTGCTCCAAGTCTTTTGCGAATAAAAGCCTATTTGTTCTTGCATACAAACTAGTCTTTGCTTGATTGATAGTGCATCAGTATTGTTACTTGATTTGAAACGGGACGGCACGGTAGCACAGTGGTTGGCACGGCTCCCTCACAGCGCCAGGGATCCGGTTCGATTCCGGCCTCGGGTCACTGTCTGCGTGGAATTTGCACGTTCTTCCCATGTCTGCGTGGGTTTCCTCCGAGTGCTCCAGTTTCCTCCCACACTCCAAAGATGTGCAGGTTAGGTTGATTGGCCATGCTAAATTGCTCCTTAGTGTCAGGGGGATTAGCTGGGTAAATGAGTGGGGTTACGGAGGTAGGGCCTGGGTGGGATTGTTGTCGGTGCAGGTTCAATGGGCCGAATGGCCTACTTCTGCACTGTAGGGATTCTATGATTCTACTAATTAACAGTTATAATGACAGGATGGAGGATCTCTCATTAACGTAAAAATATAATAAAAGCCATAAAATCCAAACTATTTGCGTACTCTTTACTCAATAATCCTGTTCTCCAATTCTTCCCAAAAAAGAGCAAAACTCTGGTTACAATATCCCGTGTTCTATGAGCCATTCTGCCAGGAAGACTTCAAAGGTTTCCTACACCTAGAGACACATGAAGAACATGCTTATGCCTGTTTCCATGCCTCATATTTCCTGGAACTATATGGCTTGAGAGGCACCACTCTGCCTCAAGAATGGCTGGCTAAAAACCTCTCCTGTTCTTGTTGCCCTTTTTTAAAAAAAAAATATTTTTACACACTTTTTTCTTCTTTGGGGAACAGTGGAGGAAGTGGTGGAAGGATTCCGGAGCTGATTATCAGCCCATTGAGCCATGTTGAGCGCTCCTTCCATGGCCAAGAAGTGCTGGAGCTTCCAATCCAGAGGTAGGGATGCTACCCACTGCGCCATGAGGCTTTCTCTTGCTGCCCACATATTGGGAGGATTTGCAGTTTAATGATCAACCTGCTTGGCCATGGAATGAACACATCTTCCCTGGTCATCAAGTCCTGGGGGGTGGAAATTGAGCCCATTACTTCCAGTTCAGAGTGAGGGACACTACTCACAGCACCACAAGACCTTGTTCCAAGAGAGTGACTTGTTTCATAACTTAAGGTTGCACACAAGTGTGGCAGTAACAGATGTGGTCAAAATATCTCAGGGTTTGTTTGCACCGGCAGGTACTGGCTCCTCACAAACGCCTTTCCACATTTCAATTATCTACCAGTTTCCAAAGCTCCAGAGGGATCTCCAGCTTTTCTTCTGTGTCAAAACCAATAGAAACAAAATCTGAGGTCACGAACCAACTGACTCAAAAATAGCTTCTTCCCTGCTGCCATCAGACCTCTGAATGAACAAAGAAAATTACAGCACAGGAACAGGCCCTTCGGCCCTCCAAGCCTGCACCGACCATGCTGCCCGACTGAACTAAAACCCCCGACCCTTCCGGGGACCATGTCCCTCTATTCCCATCCTATTCATGTACTTGTCAAGACGCCCCTTCAAAGTCACTATCATATCCGCTTCCACTTCCTCCCCTGGCAGCGAATTCCTGGCACCCACCACCCTCCATGTAAAAACATTTGAATGAACCTACCTTATATTAAGCTGATCTTTCTCCGCACCCTAGCTATGACTATAACACTACATTCTGCACCCTCTCCTTTCCTTTTCCCTATGTTCTCTATGAACGATATGCTTTGTCTGTATAGCGCGCAAGAGACAATACTTTTCACTGTATCCCTGACAATAATAAATCAAATCAAATTGTAGATGGTAATGTCCCTTCCAAATGTTATTCCATTGTGGGCAGTTAGTCTGTTTCAGTGACTGCTATGATTGTACTGTTGGCGGCACAGTAGCACAGTGGTTAGCACTGCTGCTTCACAGCTCCAGGGACCTTGGTTCGATTCCCGGCTTGGGTCACTGTCTGTGTGGAGTTTGCACATTCTCCTCGTGTCTGCGTGGGTTTCCTCCGGGTGCTCCGGTTTCCTCCCACAGTCCAAAGATGTGCGGGTTAGGTGATTGGCCATGCTAAATTGCCCCTCAGTGTCCTGGGATGCATAGATTAGAGGGATTAGCGGGTAAAATATGTAGGGATATGGGGTGGGATTGTGGTTGGTGCAGACTCGATGGGCCGAATGGCCTCTTTCTGTACTGTAGGGTTTCTTTCTATGATTGTAACACTATATTCCGCACCCTCTCGTTTCCTTCTCCCCTGTGTACTCTATGAATGGTATGCTTTGTCTGTATAGCGCAAGGAACAATACTTTTCATTGTATCCCAATACAAGTGACAATAATCAAATCTTAGTACTGTAGAGGATCAGAAAGACCTTGGGGTCCGGGTCCATAGGACTCTAAAATCGGCCCCGCAGGTGGAGGAGGTGGTTAAGAAGGCGTATGGTGTGCTGGCCTTTATCAATCGAGGGATTGAGTTTAGGAATCCGGGGATAATGATGCAGCTATATAAGACCCTCGTCAGACCCCACTTGGAGTACTGTGCTCAGTTCTGGTCGCCTCACTATAGGAAGGATTTGGAAAAGATTGAAAGGGTGCAGAGGAGATTTACAAAGATGTTGCCTGGATTGAGTGGCATGCCTTATGAGGATAGGCTGAGGGAGCTCGGTCTTTTCTCCTTGGAGAGACGAAGGATGAGAGGAGATCCAATAGAGGTGTATAAGATGTTGAGAGGCATAGATCGGGTGGACTCTCAGAGGCTTTTTCCCAGGGTGGAAATGGCTGCTACGAGAGGACACAGGTTTAAGGTGCTGGGGGGTAGGTACAGGGGAGATGTTAGGGGTAAGTATTTCACACAGAGGGTGGTGGGCGAGTGGAATCGGCTGCCGTCAGTGGTGGTGGAGGCGAACTCAATAGGGTCTTTTAAGAGACTCCTGGATGAGTACATGGAGCTTACTAGGATGGAGGGTTATAGGTAGATCTAGAAGGTAGGGACGTGTTCGGCACAACTTGTGGGCCGAAGGGCCTGTTTGTGCTGTAGTTTTTCTATGTTCTATGTTCTAAATCAAATCAAACCCATCAGTCCACAGTTTATTTAGAACTTGTTCCAAATAAACTTGTTGTTTAAAAGCTTAAATGTAATACCTCAGTTTTCAGTAGAAAACTGAGGTAATACATTTAAGCTTTTAAACTTCAGAATTTTAATACGGGTTCCCTGGTTTATCAGTGTTCACATTACTACTTGTAATTTAGGTCGGGGGGGATTTGCTTTCAGTAGAAGATGCTGACTTTGCGATTTTGCGGCACGATATTGAATTTGTCGCTTCTGACATTTACTTTCTGAAGAACCAATCTCTTCCAGTTAATTTACTTTTCTATATTAACAGTGCTCAGAATCATAATGTAGCAGACAGTATTCCATAATAAGAACAAGGGAATATCATTGCCATGTTTTGTAATGTCTATAGATTAGAGAGGAGGAGGATTATAAATCTACAGTGATTTAAATCAAGTCTTCTTGCATTAATCCATCGAATACCTGACAATAATCCAATTTAAATTCTTCCGCTTCTTTTCTATCAAAAATATAGCGAGGTGTAAAGGGATGTAAGTTCTCAACCTATCTGTGTGCTTTGCTTGCTTTGCAGAGGATTTATCTACCACACCAACAGCTGAGAAAACAAAAGGTAATACTACCTCATTGGTTCATGTGTCGAAAGTGTTTATGATGGAATCGTCCAGTACCAAGACGTCCGCCACCTTTTCCTGTTCAGAGGCCACTAACGGCAGGTCAGAAGAGGACATTGCGACCTCTGTTGTGCACACCGCGGAGATCGTTCGAAGCGAGGGCACCGACAGTGTTAGCTCAGCCCCTGAGAGCGAGAAAGAGGGAGAGAAGTCGAAACAACAGCTCTACTGCGCAGTTTGCAAAGTGACGGTGAACTCCATGTCACAACTCGAGGCACACAACAATGGTGAGTGTCCTTATCCGGGTGTGTATGTTAAATTGAGATTATGACATTGAAACAGGCCATTCAACCCAGCTGGTCCATGCTGGTCTTCTTATTCCACACGTGCCTCCTCCAACTTTACTTCATCTTGCCCTGCCAGCATAACCTTCTATTCCAGTGTTTCCCAAACTTTTCAAGCTGTGGAACCCTCTAGTGATCTCCCAAGAGTATCGGGGAACTCCCAGCCTTCTCGTAATGTCAACGCCCTTTTTTTGTCACAGAATAAGTTCGAACACAGAAATCAAATGTAAACAAATCTTTTCTAGCTATAACTATACATATATTAGGAATTAGGAAGTGGCGCACAGTCACAAATACATTCCCAGTTAAATGACCCCCTCACGTTAACCCATGGCCAAGCCAGCCTCCCAGAATCACAGAATACTACAGTACAGAAGAGGCCCTTTGGCCCATCGAGTCTGCACCGACGCGTGAAAGGCCCTGACCTACCCACCTAATCCCACTTGCAGCACTTGGCCCATAGCCTTGAATGTTATGACGTGCCAAGTGTTCATCCAGGTATGTGAGGCATCCCGCCTCCACCACCCTCCCAGGCAGCGCATTCCAGACCATCACCACTCTCTGGGTGAAAAAACTTTTCCTCAAATATCCCCTAAACTTTTAACTTGTGTCCCCTCGTAACTGGTCCTTCAACTAAGAGAAACAGCTGCTCCCTAATACTAACCCCTGGAAGCAGAAACCCACTTGACATCTGTGAAACAGAGCTATGTATGTTGGCAATAATATGAGTGGGCAATGCTTATAATGCTGGCAATTTGGTAATAATTTTAAAAGTTCTCTATTAAAAAATACTTAAGTCTTAACTTTGTCATTTTTAATGGGGGGAATGAGGCTGGAAAGCCGATTCACAGATCAGGCACACACACACCTCGCTCCCTCTCTCACACACAGTCATGTCTCTCTTTCTCACATTCACACAAACACATACTACACACTCACCCCCTCACTCACACACACTCAACTCCCTTTCACAGACAAACTTATCCGTCTCTCTCTCACACACACCCACACACACGCACACACACACACACATCCCCTCACTCATACACATTCACACTCACCCACTTCCACACATACACACACTGATCCCCCCCACACACACACACTCACCCCCCTCTCTCTCACACAGACACACAAACTCACCCACCTCTCTCTCTCACACACACACACACACACACACACACACACTCCCCCCTCTCTCTCACACACACACTCAACCCCCTCTCTCACACACACACTCACCCCACTCTCTCACACACACACTGCCCCCTCTCACACACACACTCACCCTTCTCTCTCGTACACACTCACCCTCCTCTCTCTCATACACACTCCCCCCTCTTTCTCACACACACACTGCCCCCCTCACACATACACTGCCCCCCTTCTCACTCACATAAGCTCACCCCCCCTCACACACACACACACACACTCATCCCCTCACTCACACAAAATATTACCCTCCTCTCTCTCGCACATGCCTCTGCTCTCTGAGGCCCAAACCCCCTCCCCCATCCGTTCTCTCACACACGCCTTTCCAAGGCTTAAACCTCCCCCCAGAGTCTCACTCTTGCGCCTCTCTGCCTTATTGTTGCCTCCGGCTCCATCCTCAGGATCAATCCTTGCTGTTGGCTTCTCTGCTCGGCCCCACTTAGAAACCTACCAGTGGGGAAAAATTCTGGCCATTGTTCCCCCTCCTTGCCGGGGTTAGTGCCGAGTGTGAGGGAGGACTGATACAATCCCATGCAGAACGTGGAGTTCAATCAGAGTTTTGGTTCTGTTCACTTAAGTATGAGGACAAGAATTTCTATTTAGAAATTGAAGCATAAACTGAAGCAAATGGTGGAGCCGCCGCTGGGAAGTGGAAAATTCCACTGAAACAGAAATAAAGGAAAGAATGACTTGCACTTATAGAACTTTCACAACCTGAGGAGGTCTCAAAGCACTTTACAGCCAATGAAGTGTTTTTGGAATGTATTCATTATTGTAATGTAGAAAACATGGCTCAATAAAACAATCTAAGCACAGCAAGCTCCTGCAAACAACTATGTGATCGTGATGAGATAGCCTGTTTTCATTAGTGATGTTAATTGAAGCATCGATATCGGCCAAGACACTGGGAACAATTCCCCAGCTCTTCTTCAAAGTGCCTTGCTATTTTCCATCTTGGCACAGTGGTTAGCACTGCTGCCTCACAGCGCCAGGGACTCGGCTTCGATTCCTGGCTTGCGTCGCTGTCTGTGTGGAGTCTGCACGTTCTCCCCGTGTCTGCGTGGGTTTCCTCCGGGTGCTCCGGTTTCCTCCCACAGTCCGAAATGACATGCATTGGCCAGGCCACATTCTCCCTCGGCGTACCCGGACAGGTGCCGGAGTGTGGTGACTAGGGGATTTTCACAGTGACTTCATTGCAGCGTCAATGTACCACAACCCCAGGTTAAAGTCCAACAGGTTTATACGGAATCACGAGCTTTCAGAGCGCTGCTCCTTCATGAAGGAGCAGTGCTCCGAAAGCTCGTGATTCCACTTTACTTCCACTGAACTTTAACCTGGTGTTGTGAGATTTCTTACTATGCCCGCCCCAATCCAATGCCAGCATCTCCATCTCCACCTCAGTGTTAATGTAAGCCTACTTGTGCCACTAATAAACTTTAAACTTTGGGACGAACGGGATCAAAGGTTATGGGGAGAAAGCAGGATTAGGTTACTGAGTTGGACGATCAGCCATGATTGTAATGAATGGCAGAGCAGGCTCGAGGGGCCAAATGGCCTCCTCCTGCTCCTATCTTCTATGTTTCTATGTTTAGACATAGTCTCCATTTGACATCTCTCCAAAAGACAGCACCTCTGACAGTGCAGCTGTTTCTCAATGCTGCATTGGCATGTCAGCCTAGAATTCTGATGCCAACAGAAGTTCTATCCAAAAGTATAATTGTTCATATTGAATTGTTGGACTGAGTATCTGATGGGATATTTTTGTGTGTGTTTTAATAAACTGAGTAGAGTGAGAAAATAAACGCTTTCTCAAGAGAAAAGAATGATTGCTGCTAACAGCTGCGGGCAAACAGTTAACATGTTCATTGTCATGGCACTATTCTAACAGAGGCATTTAATTACCCAGTTTAATACCCC
The DNA here is from genome assembly GCF_964213995.1 of Mustelus asterias. Taxonomy (NCBI): domain Eukaryota; kingdom Metazoa; phylum Chordata; class Chondrichthyes; order Carcharhiniformes; family Triakidae; genus Mustelus; species Mustelus asterias. Next base: position 97,917,670 of record NC_135811.1, read on the forward strand.
CATTAAAGCAGCGTGTGGACAGATGTCAAGTAAATGCATTTCTCTGCTATTATTGGAAATAATAATTTTCAGCTTGTCTGGGGTGGAAAAGGAAACAAATAAAACATCTCTGGATGCCCCAGTACACTTTACAGCCAATCGGTCATTGTTGTTATGTCGAGAACTGCAGTCCCCCGACTTATTCTGGTCTCCGTCACCTCTATTCTGGAAAAACAGTTCACCCTCACGGTCACTTCTGCAATGATTGATAGAGAATCGGCCAATGCACTGATTGGCTGATGTGGCACCTGGGCAAATATTCAGCTGACATCCAGTTCACGGCGCAGCACGGTGGCACAGTGGTTGGCACTGCTGCCTCACGGCGCCAGGGTCCCGGGTTCGATTCCCGGCTTGGGTCACTGTCTGAGTGGAGTCTGCACGATCTCCCCGTGTCTGCGTGGGTTTCCTCCGGGTGCTCCGGTTTCCTCCCACAGTCCGAAAGACGTGCTGGTTAGGTGCATTGGCCATGCTAAATTCTCCCTCAGTGTACCCGAACAGGCGCCGGAGTGTGGCAACCAGGGGATTTTCACAGTAACTTCATTGCAGTGTTAATGTAAGCCGACTTGTGACACTAATAAATAAACTAAACTATCATTTACCTGAGGTTTCCACAGAGGATAGAGTGGACGATTTGGAGATCGCCACCCCTCTCCGCCGCCAGTCCCAAACCGCCCCCCCCCACCATGCCCCCGTCATCCCCCAACACCCCACCATCACTGATCATGGATTCCAAGCCATTCAGTGAGGTATGAATTATACGCAAGTCTTTTTCTTGATGGTTCCTTTATTTACAGAATGTAGCGTTTCATATCTCTGCACTTTTACCTGCCAACCCATTGTCCCAGCAATCCTTATTTATACTCTTTATAAAAATAAAACAAAAATCAATACAATAAACTGACAAGGAGGCATATGGGATACTTGACTTGATTAGCCGAGGCAGGGAGGTCATGATGGAGCTGTATAAAACGCTCGTTAGGCCACAGCTAGAGTACTGTGTGCAGTTCCGGTCACCACGTTAAAGGAAGGATGTGACTGCACTAGAGAGGGTGCAGAGGAGATTCACCAGGATGTTACCTAGGCTGAGGAGAGGCTAGTTGGGCTGGAGTTGTCTTCCTTAGAGCAGAGCAAGCTAAGGCTGATTGTGGAGTACAAAACTATGAGCGACGTAGATAGGAAGAAACCTTTCCCTTTAGAAGAGAGAGCCGTAACCAGGGGGCATAGATTTAGGGTCGGGGCAGGTGATTTGGAGGGGATTTGAAGAAAAACGTTTTCACCCTGAGGGAGAACTCACTGCCTGAAAGGGTGGTAGAGGCGGGAACCCTCACAACATTTGCGCCACACAGGCACCAAGCAATGACTATCTCCAACAAGAGAAAATCTAATAATCCCCCTTGACATTCAATGGCAATATCATCGCTGAATCTCCCACTATCAACACCCTGGTGGTTGCCACTGACCAGAAACTGAGCTGGACTAGCCATATAAATACTGTGGCTACAACAGCAGATCAGAGACTGGGAATCCTGTGGGAGTAACTCATCTCCTGACTGCCCAAAGTTTGTCCACTGTCTACAAGGCACAAGTCAGGAGTGTGATGGAATACTCTCCACTTGGCTGGATAAGCACAGCGCCAACAACATCCAAGAAGCTTAACACCATCCAGGAGAATACAGCCCACTTGATTGGCACTCCATCCACCACCTTAAACATTCATTCCCTCCCTAAGAACATAAGAATTAGGAGCAGGAGTAGGCAATTTAGCCCTGCACGCGGGCTCCACCATTTAATACGATCACAACTAATCTCATCTTTGCCGCAACTCCACTTTCCTACCCGTTCACCATAGCCCTTCAAACCCTTATTAAAAATCTGTCAGCCGCCAATACATAATAGCAGCCATGTGTACCACCTACACGACGCACTGCAGCTCCTTTGACAGCACCTTTCAAGCCCGTGACTTCGACAACGTAGAAGGACAAGGACAGCAAATGCAGGCCAACTTGAAGATCCCCTCCAAGTCATACACCATCCTGATTTGAAACTGTATCACCGTTCCTTCAGTGTCACTGGGTGCACCTCTTGACACTCCCTCCCTAACAGCACTGTGACTGAACCTACACCACAGGGCCTGCAGCGTTTCAAGAAGGCGGCTCACCGCCATCTTCTCAAGGGCAATTAGGGATGGACAATAAATGCTGGCATAGCCATCGTTACCTACATTCCATGAACAAATTTGAGAAAATGTTGTGCTGTGGAAATGTCCAACAGAACCTTTACTTACTTTCCCTGCAAAACCTCCAAATTTTCACCTATAAAGCAAGGGACATATCTAGTTCCAAACAAAATGAGGGCCATAACTCATTACTAGTTTAAAGTTTATTTATTAGTGTTACAAGTAGGCTTACATTAACACTGCAATGAAGTTACTGTGAAAATCCCCTAGTCACCACACTCCGGCACCACACTCGGGTACACTGAGGGAGAATTTAGCATAGCCAATCCACCTATTCAGCAAGTCTTTCGGACTGTGGGAGGAAACCGGAGCACCCGGAGGAAACCCACGCAGACATGGGAAGAAGGTGCAGACTCTGGACATACAGTGACCCAAGCTGGGATTCAAACCCGGGTCCCTGGCGCTGGGAGGCAGCGGTGCTAATCACTGTGCCACCGTGATATCAGTGTCTTCCACATATTCTGATAAAATAATCTGCATTCTAATCAGGAACAATCTGTAGTTACCCGAACTGCTATTTCAGTCAACTCATAGTTAATTGAGTTTGAAGAGCTGGCTGTTGAATGGTTCTGTTTGATCTTGTGTATTTATAAAACCTTGGTGGCCAGTGTTGCTGTAATTAAAAAGAACATTGTTAAGTCTGATGTGTTGCAACATAATGATCTGGTTCTTTCTGTTAGGGTCCAAGCACAAGTCAATGCTGCAAGGGCAGAACAGTCACAGCAGAAGAAGCAGACTGAGACTCTTCCCCCGGACTTTGTATAAAACCAAACGCATTGGTAACAAAGGGAGCATTGGCCTGCAGAGCAAGGCTTTTCACTGTAATATCTGTGAAATATATGTCAACTCTGAAACACAACTCAAACAGGTGAGTTAAAGTTAGAAATATTCCTCCGGGGGCCTAAGGAAGTTAAGGTCTCAAATTTTACTTTGTGTGTTCATCAAAAGAATCTCATTACTTGAAGACTGATTGATATGGATCGGTGGTTGGTTGGGTAAGTGCCGTTTCTGAAGCAGCCCCTACAGTAAAGTTCTTATGCTCAATGCTTATGTGAAATCAGATGCAACATGCTTGACTTAATTCCAAGCAAGCAGCTTTAGTGCAGCGAATGTTCCAATATCCATTTACAGTCTGTTCTAATCCAACACCTCAGCATGCGTTGTTTGTATAAAACAGGCTTTCGGGCAGTCACCATTTTACGCACTATGTGAAACATGCACCCTCTCTGAATGTCTGCTGTTGCCACTCCTCCCCCAACCACTCCACTCATGGTAGAACAAAGAACAAAGAAAAGTATAGCTCGGAACAGGCCCTTTGGCCCTCCAAGCCCGTGCCGATCATGGTGCCCTAACTAAATTTTAAAAAACCCTTCTGTCCTTACTCGGTCCATATCCCTCTATTCCAGATAGGAGTGGGGTTTGCCAGCCCTAAAAGATTTGAGACCAGAAGATGCAGGAGCAGAAGTAGGCCATTCGGCCCATTGAGTCTACTCTGCCATTCAATGAGATCATTACTGATCTGATGTGAAGAATCCTCAAATCCACTTTCCTGCCTTATCCCCATAACCCTTGGTTCGCTTACTGATTAAAGATCTGTCTATCTCAGCCTTGAACATACTTAACGACCCAGGTTCTCCAACTGCCCAACAAGGCTCCTCAGGACATTTTATCATGGGGAAGATGCCATCAAATGTCATTCTGGTGTAAATAATTTAAAATATTGGGCCATTGCATGTCTTCATTTACTTACCGATGACAACCAACTCCAACCCTTCAAACTTATTCCTTAATTCCCCCCAAACTAAACTTAGTTTTGGGACGGCACACTACCTCACAGCGCCAGGGACCCAGGTTGGATTCCCGGCTTGGGTCACTGTCTGTGTAGACTCTGCACGTTCTCCCCATGGCTGCGCGGGTTTCTTCCAGGTGCTCTGGTTTCCTCCCACACTCTGAAAGACGTGCTGGTCACGTGCATTGGCCATGCTAAATTCTCCCTCGGTGTACCCGAACAGGAGCCAGAGTGTGGCGACTAGGGGATTTTCACAGTAACTTCATTGCAGTGTTAATGTAAGCCTACTTGTGACTAATAAATAAATAAAATAAATTAACTACTAACCTCAGCAACACTGTCTTGTATGGCCAAGGATGTCTTAATTGTATAAGATCCTAAATACACACAATTTCAATAACTCAATATCTAGCAGTATGTGCTTGCAAGCCACTGTTCAAACAAGATTATTTACAGTGGGTGACTCATCAGTGCATACCTAAAACTTTCAACAAAAATATACATGCTGCTTTAACTTGATATCTACACCCTTCGGCTATGTTTCTGTCTTTGAGAAACATTTGGCCATTCAGCGGTAAGGAATAAACACATCTGGCCACAGGAAATATTCACCATGGATCTATACATCCTTAGAAACTTGTTCATTTCTGGGTTGAAGTAATTTGTACACATTCGCTGTGTTTAATAAATTGGGCTAAAAAATCAGCTTCAGGATTTATTGGTGTAGGGTCTGAGGTTCAAACAAAGGTGTTGTGGCACGGTGGTTGGCATCCCTGCCTTTAAGCTGAAAGCTCTGGGTTAAAGGCCCACCCCAGGACTTGGTGGCCAAGGAAGGTGCGTTCATAATGCTGCCAAACTGGTTGGGTATTGACCTGGAGCCCCTTCCCAAGCACGTCACTGAGCAAAAGGCGAGATTCCTGATCGTGTGATGGAAAGAACATTGGGGCCGCTATCATCCTGACTCATAGCTCCAGCATGTAGAAGGTGCATGTTGCCATGATACCTCAGACTCCCTGAGTGAACAATAACTCCACCAACACCACAAGGCTCAAACTGTGCTTACATTCACTCTAACCCTCAATTCTGCTTTAATAGTTGAAGCTATATCAGCCTCATCCAAGGAGTTTTTCTTTTATTCATTCATGGGACACGGGCGTCACTGGCTCGGTCAGCATTTATTGCCCATCCCTAGTTGCCCGAGGGCAGTTGAGAGTCACCACATTGCTGTGGTTTTGGAGTCACATGTAAACCAGACCAGGTAAGGACGGCAGGTTTCCTTCCCTCACCCTAATAAGGACAGTAGTGGAATGTATCCCTCGAGAGCGGAGAAAGATGGGCTGCATTTCCTTCACTTTCCACAGTTAGCTAACAGCCAGAGGAATTCCTCATCATTCGGAATGCCAATTCAGAGTGTCAACGTTTGCTGACACATACAGGGCAGAATTTACCAGCCTGTCCACCACGGGAATCAGAGCGGGCGAGGGGCGGGCAATGGAAAAATCCGTTGATCTCGGGCTGGATTTTATGGTTTCGGGACGAGCGAGACCATAAAATCCTGCCCATTCCCTGCAAACACATGGTGAAGCAAAAACCTTTACTGGTAAATTACCAAGGCGATTCCTTGTTTTATTCATTCGTGGGGTGTCGCTGGTTGACCAGCATTTATTACCCATCCCTCGTTGCCCTAGGAGGGCAGTTGAAAGTCAATCACATTCCACCATCTGTTGTGGCGGGATTCAAACTCGGGTCCCCAGAACATTGGCTGAGTTTCTGGATTAATAGTCCAGCGATTATACTACTAGGCAATCGCCTCCCCTCTGTTGACTCAAATACAATAGAGATTCGCCAGGAAGTTGCAGGTCTAAAGCAGTCCCTGGAAATCCACTGGTAGGATTTCTGTTTTAAGTAGTTGGCGTACAAAAAGACAAGGGTTACTGACTGGCTGTCCCAGAAACATTGCATGTCATCTACACTGAGCAGAACCCCAAAGAAACTGGGGTTTTTCAGAGCTTTACCGCGGGGAGTTTTTGAACAAGCACTTAAATATCCTACCGTACTTCTCAGTCCCACAGAGGCAGGCAGATGGAGCAATGTAGAGGCCTCCTTGGACACTACAATCTGTCTTGAGTTCTATGAGAAACAGCTTGTGAGGAGTGAGATGAGAGGTGAAAGCCAGGTACTCGAGACTGAAGGATTCAGAGAATCTCGTGTGACAAACTAACTGGTTGATTCCGATTGAGTAAAACCCAAATCGTAGATGGTACCTGAGCTTTCCATAGGTGGCAACTGCTGAATTAAACCACAGAACAAAGTGAGGCTGCACATGGCAGCTAAAAAGCAATACCTTCACTTATGAAATTGCAGCTTCTCCTATGTACTTCTGTCAACCAGGGGCGGCACGGTGGCTCAGTGGTTAGCACTGCTGCCTCACAGCGCCAGGGACCTGGGTTCGATTCCCGGCTTGGGTCACTGTCTGTGTGGAGTTTGCACGTTCTCTCCGTGTCTGCATGGGATTCCTCCGGGTGCTCTGGTTTCCTCCCACAGTCTGAAAGACGTGCTGGTTAGGTTGCATTGACCCAAACAGGCACCGAAGTGTGACGACTAGGGGAATTTCACAGTAACCTCATTGCAGTTTTAATGTAAGCCTTACTTGTGACTAATAAATAAACTTTAACTTTCAACCAGTATATTGGTCCTGAACATTAGCTTTTCACTAACCTTGAAGAAAGCTATCCACAATGATCTAGCTTATCTCTATGGTGCACAGCTCCCTCTCTAACATCACTGGGGGTGTCCCTACATCACATGGACTTGCAGCAGTTCAAGAAGATGGCTCACCACCACCTTCTCAAGGGCAACCAAGGATGGGCAATATAAAAATGCTGACCTCGCCAGCAACCCGCAAGTCCCATTAAAGAGTGAAAAGAAATTCCTCTTCTCACAGCAGTTTAAATCCACATGCAAGTGGATGTCACCAAGCAGGGTAAGCAGCAAATCACATTGAAGTATTCTCACAGACAGTAAATCAGGAAGTCAAAACCACTTTTACTTCCTTCACTTTTAATTTTAAGTTTTACAGAGAGTGAAATGGATGTTTGGGACATCCACATGGGATTTAGGTAGAAGCTAAAAGATCACAAACATTTTTTAAATTAAAAATGCATATAATTTTTTATCAAAGTAGAAAAATTCATCATTCAACGTATATAAAATTACTCTTTTATGGTCAGTGGGAGTGTTTAGCAATAATTATGAATTTATTATGTCATTAATTTCATCGTTACATTCTCTTCAACAAAGTGTAACTTTTTCAAGGGTTTTTACAGTGAATTTAGCAGCATTAGGAATGGAAGTTCTTATCAGTTTGTAGATTTCCCATTGATCGCAGTCTCGGGGAACCTCGGCAGTGCCCCCTCCAGAGAAGTGTGGAATCAATGGCGACAACTTGTGGATTTCCGTGTTTAACTGCGCATGTGCGGATTCCAGAAATTGCTGTCAGCTTCAGAGAAGTAATGAGGGTGGCAGTCGCGCTGTCATTACTACCACAGAATCCAGGCTGTCCCAGTTAATGTGGGGTCTGATGGATAAAGTCATTTTGAGGCTTTTGCCCTTTTACAGCAGATCTCTTTAACAGATTTAAGAGTTATGGCAAATGTTATCTAAAAGTTGCATGAAGACAAAGGGCTAGCAATATTAACTTAATATACTGTTGTTATACAATGTTAATATTGTGCTTTCGCCAAAATGACTGAACAAAGTCTTTCTTTCAAGCACTCTTGTTTATTTTTAAGTCTGCTTGATTTCCAATGCAGCATATGACTAGTAGAAGACATAAGGAGAGACTTACAGGAAAGCCATCTAAGCCCAAGTACAGTCCATATACCAAGCTTCAACAGACTGCGGTGTTGGCGGTGAGCACTCTAGTCCGGGTTTGTTTATTGACATCTTTGGAGGATTGGGTAATGACTGCACAGTTTTATTAACCATGTTGACTACTTCTTTCATAGAGGCACCAACACATTCTGAGCGTATTACTCCAACTTGGCTGGCTTCTCCAAAGAATGAATGTTGTCACATACAATGAGCAGCCCAGTCTATGAAAGTTTGCTATATCACGATATTGCATTGAGCAAAAGCATTATCAGACGTACATTGGTTCTTCCAGCAAGCACAATCATCCTGAGGGGTCAACAAAAATGATTCAAATGAGATGAAGGCAAATTGCTGCGGATGCTGGAATCTGAAACAAAAACAGAAAATGCTGGAAAATCTAAGCAGGTCTGACAGCATCTATGGAGAGAGAGTGGAGCCAATGGACAGGATTTTACAGCCTCGCTCGGGTGAGATCATAAAATCCCACCCGAGGCCAACGGAGATTTCCATTCTGGGTCATCCAGACTCGAAACGTTGGTTCTATTCTCTCTCCAGTAGATGCTGTCAGACCCGCTGAGATTTTCCAGCATTTTTTGATTTAAATGAGAACCGTACTATGCAAAAAGAATTAAGCAACACTTGATTCTATTGTTTACTTGGCATTCCTGTTCTTTTGAGCACAAATTCTCTCTCAACACTTTTTAAAGTAATTCCGTCTCGGGGGGGAGGGGGGGGGGGTGGGGGCGGTGTGGGGGGGGGGGATGATTCAGAATGAAAACCTGTCCCATAAAAACTCCACTGAGCCAGGGTTAACAATGATCCTCGCTGCAACAAGCTGTTTGTGTCAATGTGATGGATTAATAAAGTCATGATGTGGAGATGCCGGCGTTGGACAGGGGTAAATACAGTAAGAGTTTTAACAACACCAGGTTAAAGTCCAACAGGTTTATTTGGTAGCAAATGCCATTAGCTTTCGGAGCGCTGCTCCTTCGTCAGATGGAGTGGATATCAGATGGAGCAGATATCCACTCCATCTGACGAAGGAGCAGCGCTCCGAAAGCTATTGGCATTTGCTACCAAATAAACCTGTTGGACTTTAACCTGGTGTTGTTAAAACTCTTAATGGATTAATAAAGTCAGACTTCGAGATTCCACAGGGCAAAGCGGCAACAACAAAAAATTAAAAACGTAATTTAAAGTCAGGAAGATATGAGAAAAGAAGCAGAAATAAACATGGGGATCAAAAACAGTGCAACAAACTAACTTGAATGTAATGAGCAGTGCCCATGAGATGCTAATTGCTTTATTTAGAAAGTAACCTTTGCAGAATGTCAATTAAAGATGAAGCCATAACTCATGATGCACATAAATGTACCTTCACTTTACCAAGTTTTCATTCTCCCTCCCCCCGCCCCCGGCCTCCCCATAACACAGTTTGAGGTTTGAAGATGAATTAAACTGCAGCACAAATCTACCCTGGAAAATGTCATTCATGTTAATATTTACACACAAACTTGACTAAGTTATACTTCTAAAGCACAATGCAGGGCCACTAGATGTAGAGCAATTATAACTATGCCTTGCTTAGAACAGCGAAGTACAAAGTACTTGGACAATATATATTGTACCTAGAACATAGAAAAACTACAGCACAAACAGACCCTTCGGCCCACAAGTTGCACCGGTCGTGTCCCTACCTACCTAGGCTTATAAATAGACTTATCTATAACCCTCAATCCTATTAAGTCCCATGTACTCATCCAGAAGTCTCTTAAAAGACCCCATCGAGTTTGCCTCCACCACCACTGATGGCAGCCAATTCCACTCACCCACCACCCTCTGAGTGAAAAACTTACGCCTGACATCTCCTCTGGAGCTACCCCCCAGCATCTTAAACCTGTTTCCTCTCGTAGCAACCATTTCAGCCCTGGGAAAAAGCCTCTGAGAATCCACCCGATCTATACCTCTCAACATCTTGTAAACCTCTATCAGGTCACATCTCATCCTTCGTCTCTCCAAGGAGAAAAGACCAAACTCCCTCAACCTATCCTCATAAGGCATGCCACTCAATCCAGGCAACAACCTTGTAAATCTCAACATCCTTGTAAAATCTCAACATCCTTGAAACCTAACCAGGAAGTGATCCAACTTCCCAATCTAATATCCCATGAGGAATCGTAGAATGCCTACAGTACAGAAGGAGACCATTTGGCCCATTGAGTCTGTACTGACCACAATCCCACTCAGGCCCTATTCCCATAACCCCACACATTTACCCTGCTAATCCCCCTGACACTAGGGTTAATTTAGCATGGCCAGTCAACCTAACCCGCATATCTTTGAACTGTGGGAGGAAAGTGGAGCACCCGGAGGAAACCCACGCAGACACGGGGAGAAAGTGCAAACCGCACAGACAGTGACCTGAAGCCAGGATTGAACCCGGGTCCCTGGCGCTGTGAGGCAGCAGTGCTAACCACTGTGCTACCGTGCCCACCCTAAATATGTGCGCAGCACAACATTGACCAACTTCCCTCAAGAAGGCTGGAACTCTAAAAAGAGGAGCTCAGATGTTTTTAAATATTGGTCCTTTAAGTTACACCATATAAAGTGTGAGGAAAAATACAAGCAAAAGGGACAAAAGAAAGCTTCACTCATATACTGTATTATTGTAACAGTAACATGGGGCAGCACGGTGATATGGGTGGCATGGTGGCACAGGGGTTAGCACTATTGCTTCATAGCACTGGGGACCCAGGCTCAATTCCTGGCTTGGGTCGCTGTCTGTGCGGAGTCTGCACTTTCTCCCTATGTCTGGGTTTCCTCCGGTTTCGTCCCACGGTCCGAAAGACGTGCTGGTGAGGTGCATTGGCCGTGCTAAATTCTCCCTCAGTAACTTCGTTACAGTGTTTAATGTAAGCCTACTTGTGACACTAATAAATAAACTTTAAAACAGACTCCAGCTAGGATGACACCAGTGAAAAGACCCATGAGGAAATCTTGTTTTATTGAGACTCCTTCCATAGGAGCAGAGAAGGCAAAGTATAAAATTGGAGGTTTTTAAAAATAATGTAGGCTTTACTTTGTCGGGAAAGGTTATTGCCTCTGGTTAGCATGTTGGCGACAAAGGTTTATCAATTTAAAATTGTCACTGGGAAAATGAGCAGAGCTTGGGAGAAATTGCTTTATAGAGTAGTTAGAGCATAAGATAGTTTGCCACTGCGTTTAGCTGAGGCAGAGGGCATAGCATCCTCTGAAGGCAAAGTGGTTAAATAATTTTGAAAGGAAAAAGGTGTAGCCAGAAGGAGGACTGGACAGTGTTTTGGACATTGTCATAAAGAGTCAGTACAGATACAGTGGGCTGAATGGCCTCCTTCTGTGCTGTAAAGAACATACAAAACAGGAACAGGAGTAGATCATAAAGCCCCTCAAACTTGCCCAGCCATTCAGGAAGGCCGTGCCAGATTTTCTACCTTAACTGCACATCCCCATATCCCATAGCGTCCAAAAAGCCTTCTCTGGTTCTAAGTAGAATTAATAACAGTGAAATATCTGAGACAAGATTACTTCAATAAATAGCAGTATTGAAAAAAAAATTTAATGAATGTAGTGTGTCGAGGGTCTTGGTGAGGACTTGATGAAGGCGGCACGGCAGCACAGTGGTTAGCACTGCTGCCTCACAGTGCCAGGAACCCGGGTTCAATTCCAGCCTTGGGTGACTCTGTGGAGTTTGCATGTTCTCCCCGTGTCTGCATGGGTTTCCTCCGAGTGCTCCGGTTTCCTCCCACAGTCCAAAGATGTGCAGGTTAGGTGATTTGGCCGTGCTAAATTGTCCCTTAAGGCAGGATTTTCTGTCTCTGCTCGTTCCAAGTCCGGAAAATCCCGTCCGAGGTTAACGGGCCTTTGCACGGGAATTGTAGCAGGCGGGACAGGAAAATTCCACCCTTAGTGTCCCAAGATGTGTAGGTTAGGTTGATTGCCCATGCTAAATTATCCCTTAGTGTCCCAGGATCTGTGGGTTAGGGGGATTTGTGGGGTAAATGCATGGGATTACAGGGATAGGGCAGTGGGTTGGGTCTGGGTCAGAGGCTCTGTCGGCGAGTCTGTGCAGACTCGATGGGCCGAATGGCCTGCTTCTGCACTCTAGGGATTCTATGACTAGGCTGAGGAGAACCATAAGAGGAGTCTACTTTGGGCCAGCATTAGCAGGAACGGTTGGGACAACTTAATCATTTTCATTTGTTTTCTTCCGTCAGACAAAGATGGCTTTTCAGAAGCACCTCACAAAACCATTGGCGACCGGGTTCTTACCAAATCCTCTAACAGCAGCGGCTGTCTGCGCCATGCCAAACCTCGCCCTTCGGCCGGCCACGCTCTTCCAGACACCATTTCTTGGACCAGCTTTCTTCAGAGCCACTCCGGGTCCTCTGAGAGCGACACATGCGCCATTTCTTTTTGCACCATACTGACTTCAGGGCTCAAATCATCACGGACATTTTGGAAAATAAAAGGGAACTATGCAGTCATAAATGTGAACGTTAATAAGTTATGCATGGCAGAATTCTGCCTCCTTGCTTTAACATCTATAATCAGCAGTATTACACTGCAAATATATTTAGATGAACTTCATATTCAGAAAATATGGTTTCAGTTACAAAGACAAATGCAGAACTGATGTAGATGTGTGTAGATTTCTGGTAGAACAACGGGTTACCAGTCTATTTTGCACAATATTTTTGTGAGTTCTTTAACATGTGTCAGTCATTAGTAAAGGTATTCTGTGTGAGGGCGGGGTTTTTTTATATACAGAAAAAGAAACAAAAATCCGAAAAAAGAACACTTTGAAGAAGAAATGATTTTGAAACCAAAACGGTTGATGAAAAATCAATAGCACATCACAGGACATGCTGTTCTCCGTGGGAAGAAGCATGAGCCCGTAGCGCGTGTGTGGCCCTAGTTCAGTTGCCTCGGTTGGGTTGATAACGTGGAGGAAATGAAATGCCACGCACCACCCCACCACCACCCCCAACCCTAACCCTAACCCACCCCCCTCCATTTCAGCCAAGAGTACCTTTATTACTATAGAAGTTCAGGAGGCAACTTGAAGGCAATGCCAAGAAGTCCTGCATTACAACTGACTTTCTTGTACTCGACCATCATCCATCAGTTATCATCGCCCATCATGCACAGAGCTGCACAAATGTCAAGCCCATGTCCAAAGGCTGGAAATGGATGGATCGGAATATGCCCTGAAGCTTTGCAGGGCAGTAGCCAATTTGATGATAATTGGAATAATGAGCACACTGTCGACGTGGACCGAGTTTATTGCTAACTGCTCTCGAAGATCTGACAGGAAAATAAGACAATATCAGATAACCATATATGTTCCAACAATTCAGATTGATAGGTTACCACCATTTTTAATAAATTCTATTTAAAACATCTTGATAACATTCAAAGCGAATTATTTGCTTAAGACATTAATATCTGGTTTATGCCACACAAGCCATTTAGTTTTTCTGGCAGAGTTCAGAGTTTTTATGTTTTAATGTTCAATGTTTTCACAAACCTGCCTCGTAGAGGCACATTCTCTGATTACAAGTGCCAGCATTTTGAGCAGCTTTGAGACTAAGCGAAACACTTTGGGTAATGAATTGTGTTTATAGCAGTTGTTGTATAAGCAAAGCCCAATTAAATCTGGAACAAATTATTTTCCAGTTAGACCAAAAGTCATTATTCGGTACTCGCTGTTTTGCCTCAAACAGCTTGATTTGTTTGAGGTTTAGATTTGGACATTCCATGTCAGCATTAAGGCTATCCAGGATTTAGCATATGCATTTTGCCAAAGGAAGTAACTTTTTATTTGTCCAACATGGTCTTCCAACCGCACTAGTTTCGTCGTCCGGAGAAGGGTTGACTCACTGGGAGCAGCTGCCGTTCTGTCTGATTTAACAAATGAAAATGTCGCAGAGTTCCATCGGCCTCAGAAGTTCTGGAACGCCCTACGTTCTATTTGCCTACTCCATTTTGCTTGGCTTAGGATAGAATCTCAGCAGGGAAAGCAGCTTATAAATACTTCCATAGAAACTATTGTACTGTTTTGCTATGTAGTTTATGTGGGGTGGGGCATTGGCCTTACTAAGGTTCGTTTTGCAAAGTAATTTTTCTGGTGGCCTCCACTGTTGATATTCTGCAATGATCATTCTGTTACCCCTATACAAATGTGTTATAAAAGCTGAACTGACCATTAGTTTCATATAGAAACCAATTGCTTTCATAGTACTCATCATTTTAATGTTGCATTTGTGTGAAACCATGCAAATGTGTGTCTATTAAGTGGCAATCCCTTCAGTTCTCATACTTTCTCTACAGTTGTTTCAAGTAAACACCCCCCAGATCCATCTCCAGCTTTCTCAATGTGAGATTGAAACAAATACTGTGAATATCATCCTCATGATCTCAGACTTCCCACTGTGAATATCATTTTACCAAAAACCTCCAAATGTCATCGGTCAATGGACCATAGTTCTTGTGTCTGTCAGTTGTTAACTATTTGGAGTCATGTGAGCACGTACCTCCATTTGGTTAGAGAACAATCAAGGATTGAAGACAAAATGCTGGAATGTTCTCCTTGGGCTGTCACTTCTGTGAAATTTGAAATATAGAGTAACTGTTGAAAAGTATTTTGATAATAGCTATTTTTCTGTCGATGCTGGCTGCCACCAGTCCATCAATCCCCCGGAAAGGGTCTCGTCGTAGAGATGAGTGAACACTTGGATGAAAATGTAACATTTCAAGTTTAATAAATCAAAGGCTGGTCTTCCACAAAAGTCACCTTCATTTTTATGTGCAAGAATAAGATTACAGTGAAACCTGGAAGTTTACATGTTTTCTGACCCTGCTGGTTTTGCATCTTAACCCGGCGCATGTGGCGATGTGACGCAGGGGGGACATTAAGGTCCCAAATTTCCTCGGGACTGAGCGTAATCGGCACAGCCAGGGATTAGTGGTAAAGGGATCCAACCTAGTTGGTGAAGCCGAAACCAGGACATACAGTGGGATTTTCCATTCTCGCCTACCCCAAGACCGGAAATTCCCGCCTGAGGCCAATGGATGTTTCGATGTTCTGTCAAGCTTTCCGTCCCGCCCGTGACAATTCCCGCAGGAGGCAGGACCAGAAAATTTACCCCTTAGAGCGTTTCTTTATTGAGAGGGTTTATTGACTTATCCTGCCTCATAACGCCCCTCCCACTCAGCCCAGTGTCCCAGCTATCACCTATTTATACGTCCTCAAGGACTATTAATACCCATCAGCATAGAACCATAGAAAGGATGTGGTGCAGAAAAAAGCCATTCGGCCCATCGTGCCCCTGCCAGCCAAAAACAGAAAAAGGAAACTAGCGCTCATTTTAATCACATTTTCCAGCACCTGGTCCATGGCCCTGCAGGTTACAGCACTTCCGATGCAGATTAGAATAGAATATAATTCTTACAGTGCAGAAGGAGGCCATTCGGCCCATCGAGTCTGCACCGACCATAATCCCACCCAGGCCCTATCCCCATGTATTTACCCTAGCTAGTCCCCCTGACACTAAGGGACAATTTAGCATGGCCAATCCACCTAAACCACACATCTTTGGACTGGGGGGAGGAAACCGGAGAAAACCCACGCAGACAACGGAGAGAATGTGCAAACTCCACACAGACAGTGACCCAAGCCGAGGATTGAACCCTGGTCCCTGGCGCTGTGAGGCAGCAGTGCTAACCACTGTACCACCGTGCCGCCCACTAGGTACATTTTAAATGAGTTGAGCATTTCAGCCTCAACCACTAACTTGCACAGTGAATCCCAGACACCCACCACCCTCTGGGTGAAAAAGATTTTTCTCATGCCCCCTCTAAACCTTCTACAAATAACTTTAAACCTGTGCTCCCTGGCAATTGACCCCTCAGCTAGGGGGAAACAAGTCTTCCCTGTCTGCCCTATCTACGCCCCTCAGAATTTAGCACAGCTCAGTTACATCACCCCTTAGCCTCCTCCGTTCTAAAGAAAACAGCCCCTGCCTATCCAATCTCTCCTTCCTGCAGTTTTCCATCCCTGGCAACATTCTTGTCAATTTCCTCTGTATTCTCTCCAGAGCAATTATGCGCTTCCTGTTATGAGGTGACCAGAACTGTACACAAAACTCCAGCTGTGGCCTCATCAGTATTTTATACAGTTCCAGCATTCCATCCCTGCTTTTGTAATCAACCCACGCCCAATAAAGGAAAACATTCCATTTGCTTTCTTGACCACCTTGTCCATCTGTCCTGCCACCTCGAGGACCTGTGGACAAGCACTCCAAGGTCTCACTTCTTCAACCCCTCGCAATATCTTCCCATTTATTGGGTATTCCCTTGTTTTGTTTTCCCTCCCTAAATGCAATTACCTCACATTTTTGGATTGAATTCCATTTGCCGCTCCTCTGCTCACTCAACCAAAGTAAGAAGTCTCACAACACCAGGTTAAAGTCCAACAGGTTTATTTGGTAGCAAAAGCCACTAGCTTTCGGAGCAGGCTGTCCCTTTGTCAGGTGGGTGGGAGTTCTGATTACAAACAGGGCACAAAGACACAAACTCAATTTACATGAATAATGATTGGAATGTGAGTCTTTACAGCTAATCAAATCTTAAAGGTACAGACAATGTGAGGGGAGGGAGCATTAAGCACAGGTTAAAGAGATGTGTATTGTCTCCAGACAGGACAGCTAGTGAGATTTTGCACATCCAGGCAGGTTGTGGGGGTTACAGATAGTGTGACATGAACCCAATATCCCGATTGAGGCCGTCCTCATGTGTGCGGAACACTCAACCAAAACCATTGCTATCATTCTGGAGACTGTTTCTCTTAACATTAACAATGTAATTGACATGACATTGACAGCTAGCAGGAGTGGAAACAGAGATAGGATAAATCTGCACTTGGTTCTGCTGCGGGAACATTTCCTGCATCCACGCGCCCTTTCCAGATAGTGAAAGAAGAGACAGGAAGGTTGGAGTCACATCACCCACTGGATCTCCTGCCTGTCCTATTTCTGGAAACCCCCAAAACTTTATGTAAGTGGGGATTAGGGCTGCGCTTATTGCCACAGAAGACTAAGAAGGGAAGTTTTAGCCTTCCTGTTGCTGAATAGGGACTACTATCCTCTTGGAATTTAGATGTTGAGTCAGAATTTCTGTCCAGAACAAAAATGATACACATTGGCCTGAGCTCCAGTGGGAGGGAATTTCACATATCTGCTTGGTGATTTCTCACTCTGTCCCCACTCAGACTGTTGCTGTGGGAATTCACAGCTCAGGACATTTTGAAGCCACATTCCTCTGTTTTACCAATCAGTGATGCACCGCACTAATGCACCAGTGAGCATTGCCGACGAGATCAAATTGCAATATTTATTGGAAACTGCATGCATTCTTCCAAATGGAATTTTTCAGCGGATCGAAGAGAGCCAGATAATTGTATTACTATTTTCCCTTCCTTCTTTTGCTCCATTTCTCTGTCTTCATATCTCCATCATCCACAAAGAAGAGACATTCCAGATTGCCGGTTTCTCCATGGGCAGCATCCATGATATTCTCCATCTGATGATATAGGTTTGTACAGATTTTGTCACTGAATTATCTTCTCCTTGATCCAGCACAGTGACTGAGCATCAGCAAAGATCTCTCACTTAATGGACGGCACGGTGACACAGTGGTTAGCACTGCTGCCTCACAGCGTCAGGGACCCAGGTCCAATTCCCGGCTTGGGCCACTGTCTGTGTGGAGTTTGCATATTCTCCCCGTGTCTGCGTGGGTTTCCTCCGGGTGCTCCGATTTCTTCCCACAGTCCGAAAGATGTGCAGTTTAGGTGGAGTGACCATGCTAAATTGCCCTTTAGTGTCAGGGGGACTAGCTAGGATAAATTCATGGGGTTGTGGGGGTAGGGCCTGGGTGGGATTGAGATCAGTGCTGACTCGATGAGCCAAATGGCCTCCTTCTGCACTGTAGGATTCTATAATTCTATAAAGGGTACTCAAGGCTGAGGTCCAAACTTGGGCCTTCCCAATGGGAGCCAAACTTGGCCCAAACTTGTGCAAAACATTTGCTTTTTACTATTTGTAGGCAAAACACGTTTTCAAAGTGGATGTGAATTGGCTATATGGGGGAAAAGGGAAGGACACTATCTATAACTCACCCAGGCTTGAGCAGTATTGGAATAGATTCGTGCTCAGAATTCCAGAAGTTAATGTTATATATTTAAATAGTTGCAGGTTGCTTTAAGAGCTGATCACATGACTTGATGTGATGTCGTTGGGGTGTTGCAGCGGCAGCTGTTTTGCTTTCAGTTTGTACTCTGTGCAGGCGAGAGCCCCTCAGGCAAATCAGCTGTTGTTTGTTTGAATCTAGGTATGAAGACCACATTATTTTCTTTTTGTTTAAAACGCACAACCCTGAACTGGGACATTACAAAAAGAAAATTAGTAATGAGGGTGGGATTTTGTTTCATTGAGAACATTGAGAAAATATCCTAAGTGGAAGAGAAAAACATTGTTGTGGATCCTCACACTTTGAATATTGGAAGGCTGGGGAGAAAGCAACGGCAGGATTAAGGCTGGAAGTACCAGTGCAGGAAGACAAGTCCTCATTCTGGCAATCTCATTCATTACATCAGTTTGTCTGCTGCAGTTGCCATTTGCTTTTCAAGAGATCAGAATGATTTTGCAGGTTAAAAGGGCCAAATCCAACTGTTCAGTGTTTTTTAAAAATAATTCAGAATAGTTCTTATTGAACTGATGTCCTCTGTATTGCCAGAAGCAGATTCAACTCACAGAATCCCTGCAATGCAGGAGGAGGCCATTCAGCCCATCGAGTCTGCACAGATCACAATCCCACCCAGGCCCTATTCCCATAACCCCACATAATTTACATGATTTAATTTACCCCACATACCCCTGCTAATCCCCTGACACTAGGGTCAATTTAGCACGGCCAATCAACCTAACCCGTACCATCTTTAGTCGGTGGGACGAAAGCGGAGCACCCGGAGGAAACCCACACGGACATGGGGAGAACGTGCAGACTCCACACAGACAGTGACCCAAGCTGGGAATTGAACCCAGGCCCCTGGCGCTGTGAGGCAGCAGTGCTAACCACTGTGCCACCGTGCCATCCCACAAGTCTTCGTGGAACATGACAGTGCCTCCACTCAATTGTTGATATCCTTTCATAGCTTACTTTTCTTTAAGCTCAAGGTGCAAAAACTGCAGATTAGTTTCAGTGGAAAGAAGCTGTGGACAGAAACAAGTAAGTGGTTTAAATTTATATATCATTGATGTTAGCAATCCTAAATATTAGTCAAGTTTGAGTTGTGTAGGAGTGTGATGGGATACTCCAGAGATAGCAGCTGCTGCGCTGATCAAACCCTCCTTTAATCCTCTAGCAAGAGGGCTCAGTTGGGGGTACCTCACTTGTCTCTGAATCAAAGGTTCAGGGTTCAAGTCCCACTCGAGGGCTTGAGTACAGAAATCAAGGCTGATGTTTCAGTGCAGTATGGAAAGTGCATTGCTATGTTAGAGGGACCATCTTTGGATGAGAATCTTAAACCAAGATCTCTACCGGAATTTTACCGCCTTGCCCGCCCAAGGCTCATAAGATTCTGCCCGAGGCCAACGGAGACTGCCGTTCTGCGAGCCTCACCCACCCCGATTCCGGGACGGGTGTGCCGGTAAAATCCCAGCCCTCGTGTCAGCTTGTTCGGGTGGATGTAAAAGATCCCGGGTCACAGGTTCAAAGAAGAGCAAGAGTGTCATCGCTGATGTCCCGGCCAATATTTATCCCTGAATCGTCATCACAGTAACAGACTATCTGGTCGTTATCACATTGCAGTTTCATTCGTAAATGTTGGCGGAGGGCGGATGTTCGTCTGCACTACCGACACAACCAAAACAGAAACAGAAGCAGCTGTCACACATATCATTGCAACAGTGGTTTTCCAACTGGAGTACGCAGACCCCTCGGTGGGGACTGGGGGGTGGGGGGTGGGGGGACCGGTCCTTAGAGACTTACAAGGGGGGTTCGAGAAATAATCTGAATTTGCTCATGGTAGAGGCCAGAGACAGTCTTAATTGGAACTGGGAGTGGAGTATGGCCAGCACGTGGGAGGTTAGCCAAAGAGAAAATGCTGGAAAATCTCAGCAGGTCTGGCAGCATCTGTAAGGAGAGAAAAGAGCTGGCGTTTCAAGTCCAGATGATCCTTTGTCCTTTGGAGATGGGAGGTTAGAGTGGGCTGGTTAACTCCACTGAGAGAGGCAACACTGATAGTGACATCAAAATCTCGATATCTGTAAGGAATCTGTAATTATCTAACTGTAAGTGAATACCTGTTTACATAAAAGCATCATTAAAACACTCTTTACCTGTAACACTTCCATTTTATGAGTATTTTATAGTATAATTTAGACGCTGGGGGACTGGTTTGCTGGAAATGTGATTATTAAACGGTTTGGAAAGGAAACCTTCAACTAAGAACAGAAGCACAGCTTTTCAGAATTGGCCCTGAACGTAAAAGAAGATTGAGGCTGCAATTCCTGTCAAAATCCCAGCCAAATAAGCACATGAAGGAGAAAGGAGCAGACAGATAGACCAATGTGGTTGAGTGAAACTGGGTGAGAGAACCACATGGAGCATAAACGTCTGCTCAAACCAAAAAACAGAAAAATGCTGGAAAATCTCAGCAGGTCTGACAGCATCTGTGGCGAGAGAATATAGCCAACGTTTCGAGTCTAGATGACCCTTCGTCAGAGCAGACTGTTAAAACCAGTTGGGCCGATTGGCCTGTTTCTGAGTTGTAGACACTTTGGGCCAGATCCGCAAGAGGCTATGGGTTCAAGACCCAGTGTGGGCAAGAATTAAAAACCATCGTCCCGGGGACCTTCTCCTGAAGCCTCATGGACAGGAAAGTGCTGACAGGGCAAGGGTTGGGGGTACACAGTCGCCATTAATTAACAGCCCCTTAATCTTGTTTTGAAGCTCATTGAGAGACTTGTCAGTATAAGATTGGAATTTTAAAATGCTTTTCTGGTGAGCCCAAGCAATCCTGTGCACAGCTTACGGGTACACCGGGGGAACCCTGGTAAATTGTTTAGCATTCGTTTTTAAATCCACTCTGTAGCTCCGACCAGTACAAATGCTATGTGAATTATAGAATCCCTACAGTGCAGAAGAAGGCCATTCGGCCCATTGAGTCTGCACCAACCACAATCCCACAGCCTCATGCATTTACCCTAGCCACCCCCCCCCCCGCCCATCCCCTGACACTTAGGGACAGTTTAGCACAGCCAATCCACCTAACCCGCATATCTTTGGACTGTGGGAGGAAACCGGAGCACCCGGAGGAAACCCACGCAGACATTGGGAGAAGGTCCAAACTCCGCACAGACAGTGATCCAAGCCGGGAATCAAACCCGGGTCCCTGGCGCTGTGAGGCAGCAGTGCTAACCATTGTGCCACCGTGCTGCTCCTACGCATCTCATTCAAGACAGTTTCTGCCTGAAGGCGCTGCCTGCCCGAGTCAAGGCAGCAGCGACAGCCTCCAACATGGCTGCCGTCTGCCACTGGCGCCAGACAGGCAGCTCCCAACTCCTGGGGGTGCTCAGTGCCACTAATTGGGTGCCAAGCCCACCTCCCAGCCATTGAGGCCATTTTAATTTTAAAATAGTTCCCGGAGAGTGACGCAGCTCGGGCACAATGGTTTGGCCTGGAATTCAATTTGAAAATCTGGTCAAATGTAAGAATTGAGGCTTCCAGATGCAAGAGTCAAACGCTTGCGAGTTTAATAAGAGTTACATGAACACACTCATAGACAACACTGTGATTCCACACTGGAGAAGGTCACTCATTATAGTTGATAATTTCAAGATTCTAGACCCTTCTACCTCATCTTCATGCTTCATATCACGATTCTGCCATTTCTGTATTCTAACTACACCATTTGACATGATCTTCAACTTTGCACCAGTTCTCTTCAACCCTCATCACAAAATTCCAGAAACTCTGAACATCTTCCCGATGGTATCTAGCTGGTCTTTATGCTACAGCAAGGCATAACATCAGCTCTATTATGGATCTCTGACAGGTTAAAATGAGTCCTTTGGCATGTATTTATTGTAAGTAAATGTGATCAGTGTGTTGCTTAACCTCAAGATCAAGCTGTTTGTAACCTCTGCGAAGATTACGTTCTGCTGGCTTTTAGCATTAGGACCTTAATACAAAATTGGGTGCCTTACCTACCAAATGGATCCCTTACTTAACAGCAAAATGGATTCTTTACTGACACTCAACTCTTTAACACTGGCGTATACATATTTTTGTGTTGTTAATGTCCAATTCGCACCCAGTGAAGATAGAATCCTTCAGTGCAGAAGGAGGCCATTCGGCCCATTGAGTCTACACTGACCACAATCCCATCCAGGCCCTATCCCTACAAACCCATGCATTTACCCTAGCTAGCCCCCCCCCTAAGGGGCAGTTTAGCATGGCCAGTCCACCTAACCCGCACATATTTGGACTGTGGGAGGAAACCGGAGCACCCAGAGGAAACCCACACAGACACGGTGAGAATGTGCAAACTCACACAGACAGTGACTCAAGCTGGGAATCGATCCCGGGTCCCTAGCGCTGTGAGGCAGCAGCGCTAACCACTGTGCCACCGTGCTGCACTTGCATTGCATAACTTTGAAACCAGGTAAGTGGTTGAAGACTCAAAATAACAAATGAAGTTTTTATCTGTATCGACAAGTGATCAGTGTGACTGCAGTGAGGTTAAAACAGCGAAATGAGTGTCCCTGACCATTCGGAGTCAGAACAGGTCAACAGCTGCTAAAGGGCAGCAAAGGAAAACAGGTGATAATCTCACAGGCACCCTCAGAAACCACCATCTCTGATTGTTTAGAAATGGGAGGACTAACGAGGGGGTGCTCCAGAATGGGATCGTTTGGTAAGAGTTACCTTCACTGGGTAGTTTTCCAGAGTAATCTTGACTAATCGCGAGGATCCTCATTCATTGAAAGGTGCTTCCTGATGTTCATGAAGTATAAATGAGAGGACAACTATACTCCAACACATGTCTACAAAGAGGAAGCCCTTCATCCCCTCAAGCCTTTCTCACCATTCATTAAGATCATAGCTGATGTTGTTTGTGAGGTTATTTTCGTTCAAATGGGGCAAGCTGAGGGGAGGCCGAATGGCAGTGGACAAGATTATAAGGGGGGGTCAAGGGAGAGTGGGTAGAAGGGTCCGTAAAAAGAGGGGCATGAATTTAAGTTTAGGTTTTTATTAAGTTTAAGTTTATTTATTATTGTCACAAGTAGGCTTACATTAACACCACATCGAAGTTATTGTGAAAATCCTGTAGTCACCACACTCCTAACGCCTGTTCAGGTACACTGAGGGAGAATTTAGCATGGCCAATGCACCTAACCAGCACGTCTTGCAGACTATGGGAGAGAACCGGAGAAGCAGCAGGAAAACTATGCAGACACTGAGGAGAACGTGCAGACTCCGCACAGACAGTGACCCGAGCCGGGTCCCTGGCACTGTGAAGCAGCAGTGCTAACCACTGTGTGGTAAGAAGTGAGGGTTTCGAGGGGATTTGAGAGGAAATTCTTTCGGCCAGTGAGTGGTGAGAACCTGAAGGTCTCTGTGTGAAAGGGTGATAGACGTTACCTACAAGGTTATGATCCAAAAGCAGGAGTAGGCTGGACGGCCACCTGTCAACCGGTGGGGACGTGATGGGCCAAATGGCCTTAATACCATGAGTTCTAACTCCATCTCCCTGCCTAGGTTAAACAGTGTTTAATATCTCACGCAAAAAGAAAGTCTTGGTTTTGACATTGTAACAAACATGACCTTCTAGCTAATCTCCCTGCTCAGTCGAAAGTCCGTGCCAGGATTGGTCAGCTGTAACAGGAGCTGTCAAGTTGTGGCATGCACAGAGAACAAACAGTTGAAGCGTCTCAGCTGGAACAAGCAGAGGTGAGTCGATGATATGAATGGAAACATTGATTTTTAATTCCAGTTTTTGATATCAGATTTCATTGGTAATATGATGACTATATTTTTATGAAAGACACTGGGCCCGATTTTACCATTGCGTCGCGCCTGTTTTCGGGCGTGAAAACGTGGTAAAGTCGGGTGTGAGGCCATTAACGCGATCCGCGCCCGCGTCCGCACAGATTGCCACTTTACCGAAACCCGGGAATGGCGGTGATTCGATTCGTGCCCAAAACGGGCGCAACGGCGATTTAAATGCATTTGCATGCATTTAAATTGAATTAATGAACTGCCCGCCCAACTTTATCAGCATTTCCCCCTTTACCGCCGCGTTTGCCAATCCGGAACCGCGCTTTTAGGGACCTGCTGAATAAAAGTCTGAATCGGGTGCTCCAGCCGCTGAAGGGCGCGTTCAGAGTTTCCAACGGCTCTCTGGCTCAGATCAGTGGTGGGGGGGAGGAGGGAGGCAGGTCAGATCATTCTCTGGTTGTGGGGGGGGAGGGAGGTGAGGCCAGATCGTTGTCTGGGGTGAGGGGGAGGGGGGGGGGAGGAGGAGGCGGGTCAGATGTATCTCTGGCGGGGTGGAGGGGGAGAGGGCCAATCATTGTCTGGTGGTGGAGGGGGGGGAGGCGCTGAATGTTGTCTGGTGGAGAGGGAGGAGGAGGCAGGTCAGATGTTCCTCTTGTGGGGGGCGGGGGGGGGGGCGGTGAGTGAGGCCAGATCGTTGTCTGGGGGTGGGGGGGGAGGAGGGAGGCGGGTAAGTTGTATCTCTGGTTGTGGGGGGGGAGGCCTGATCACTTGCTGGTGGGGGGGCAGATGGATCTCTGGGGGGGGGGGGGGTCAGATGGATCTCTGTTGGGGGGGCGGGTGGGTCCACTACCACTCTGCGGGTGATCCGTGGGGGGGTAGGGGGAAAGGGGTGGGGATCGGTCTGGGTAGTGGGGGGATGGATAAGGGGGACAGCGATGTCCGTGGGTAGTGGGGGTGTGGATAAGGGGGACAGTGATGTCCGTGGGTAATGGGGGTGTGGATAAGGGGGACAGTGATGTGTGTGGGTCATGGGGAGGTGGATAAGGGGGACAGTGATGTGTGTGGGGACCATCGCTCCCGCTTTTTGCTCCTGGGCCGCTTTCTCCGCTTTCTGCGGCCCGGGAGCGATCTGACACGGGCGCGCTTTTTCAAATTTTTTTCAAACTGTGCATGCGCAGTTCAGAGCTCCGATCGTTCCGGCCGCGCTAAGCCCCGCCCACAGCGCGAATGGGACTGGTGACTTTTTTTTCAGGCTGAGTGCGTAAGGGGGGGCGCCTGAAAGCAGATTTCTAAGTCAGATCTGCATTACGCACAATTTCAGCACTTAGAATGAAAATGGTAAAATCGGGCCCTCTGTGTCACAAAAATGCACCAATTCCGGACTCATCCTGGCATTCAAACATGACCCTGCCCCTCTTCTCCATCTCACTCAAACCCTACACCTGCACCTCCATGAATAAATGCATGAACCCCCCCATGGCTTTGTCACTAAATGAAGACCATCCGTTCAACTGTCTCGGTTCATCACACCCCCACCAACCCCTCCCCCCACCATTTCTCCTCAAGGTTCCCCTGTCCTATCCCTAAGCTCACATCCATCTCTATTTTCCTTTGAATCTTCATTCATGTCCTAGAATCATAGAGTAGATCATAGAATCCCTAAAGTGCAGAAGGAGTCCATTCGGCCCATCCTGTCTGCACCAACAATAATCCTACCTGGGCCCTATCCCTGTAAACCCATATATTTACCCTGCTAATCCCTCTGACACGAAGGGGCAATTTAGCACGGCCAATCCACCTCACCTGTCCGTGATCATCTTGTCCATGAGTCCCACCTCCTGCTCCATCAGCCCTATTTTCACCAAAGTGCTGACCACTCAACTCCTTTCTCAGCCGGTGTGTTTACTGGTCTGGTTCTCTACCTCCTCAGGTATGAACCCCCCTCCTTCCTTTTCAAACCTGCTGCCATCAGTTGTTTAATTGTCCACCACCATTCTTGATTGGATGTAGCAGGACTGCAGAGTTGTTTAATTGTCCACCGCTATTCTTGATTGGATGTAGCAGGACTGCAGAGCTTAGATCTGATCCATTGGTTGTGAGACCGCTTAGCTCTATCTATCACTTGTTGTTTTTGCCATTTGACATGCAAGTAGTCCTGTTTGGTAACTTCACCAGGTTGACACCTAATTTTTAGGTATGCCTGGTGCTGCTCCTGGCATGCCCTCCTGCACTCTCCATTGAACCAGGGTTGATCCCCTGGCTTGATGGCAATAGAGTCATAGAGTCATAGAGGTTTACAACATGGAAACAGGCCCTTTGGCCCAACTTCTCCATGCCGCCCTTTTTTTTTAACGACTAAGCTAGTCCCAATTGCCTGCGCTTGACCCATATCCCTCAATAGCTATTCTACTCATGTAACTGTCTAAATGCTTTTGAAAAGACAAAATTGTACCCACCTCTACTACTGCCTTTGGCAGCTTGTTCCAGACACTCACCACTCTTTGTGCGAAAAATTGCCCCTCTGGACCCTTTTGTATCTCTCCTCCCTCACCTTAAACCTATGCCCTCTAGTTTCAGACTCTCCTACGTTTGGGAAAAGATATTGACTATCTAGCTGATCTATGCCCCTCATTATTTTATAGACCTTATAAGTTCACCCCTAAGCCTTCTAGGCTGCAGAGAAAAAAGTCCCAGTCGATCCAGCCTCTCCTTATAACTAAAACCATCAAGTCCTGGTAGCATCCTAGTAAATCTTTTCTGCACTCTTCCCAGTTTAATAATATCCTTTCTATAATAGGGTGACCAGAACGTACACAGTATTCCAAGTGTGGCCTTACCAATGTCTTGTACAACTTCAACAAGACATCCCAACTCCTGTCTTCAATGTTCTGACCAATGAAACCAAGCATGCCGAATGCCTTCTTCATCACTCTGTCCACCAGTGACTCCACTTTCACTGAGCTATGAACATGTACCCCTTGATCTCTTTGTTCTATAACACCCAACACTCTACCATTAACTGAGTAAGTCCTGCCCTGGTTCGATCTACCAAAATGCATCACCTCGTATTTATCTAAATTAAACTCCATCTGCCGTTCGTCAGCCCACTGTCCCAATTGATCAAGATCCCATTGCAATCCGAGATAACCTTCTTCACGGTCCACTATGCCACCAATCTTGATGTCATCTGCAAACTTACTAACCATGCCTCCTAAATTCTCATCCAAATCATTAATATAAATGACAAATAACAGTGGACCCAACACCGATCCCTGAGGCACACCACGGGTCACAGGCCTCCAGTTTGAAAAACAACTCTCTACAACACCCTCTGTCATCTGTCATCAAGCCAATTTTGTATCCATTTGGCTTCCTCACCCTAGATCCCGTGAAATTTAATCTTATGCAACAACCTACCATGCGGTACCTTGTCAAAGGCCTTGCTAAAGTCGATGTAGACAACATCAACTGCACTGCCCTCACCTACCTTCTTGGTTACCCCCTCAAAAAATTCAATCAAATTTGTGAGACATGATTTTCCACTCACAAAGCCATGCTGACTGTCTCTAATCAGTCCTTGCCTCTCTAAATGCCTGTAGATCCGATCTCTCAGAATAACTTCTAACAACTTACCCACTACAGATGTGAGACTCACCGGCCTGTAGTTCCCAGGCTTTTCCCTGAAGCCCTTTTTAAACAAAGGCACAACATTTGCCACCCTCCAATCTTCAGGCACCTCACCTGTGGCTATCGATGATTCAAATGTCTCAGCTAAAGGACCTGAAATTTCCTCCCTGCCTCCCACAATGCCCTAGATACACTTCATAGGGTGGATTTATCTACCTTCATGTGCTTTAAAACTTCCAGCACTTCCTTCTCTGTTATATGTACACTCCTCAAGACATCACTATTTATTTCCCCAACTTCCCTAACATCCATGCCTTTCTCAACAGTAAATACTGATGAAAAATATTCATTTAGGATCTCACCCATCTCTTGTAGATCCGCACATAGATGACCTTGTTGATCCTTAAGAAGCCCTACTCTCTCCCTTGTTACTCTTTATGTATTTGTAGATTCTTTTTGGATTTTCCTGTGCCTTATCTGCCAAAGTAATTTTGTGCCCCCTTTTTGCCCTCCTGATTTCTCTCTTAATTCTACTTCTACACTTTCTATACTCTTCAAGAGACCCATTTGATCCCAGCTGCTATGCATGTCTTGTGCCTCCTTCTTCTTCTTGACCAGGGCCTCAATATCCCGAGTCATCCAGGGTTCCCTACTTCTACCAGCCTTGCCCTTCACCCCAAAAGGAATGTGTTTCCCATGAACCCTGGTTAACACACTTTTGAAAGTCTCCCACTTACGTCCCTTTGTCTGCCAACAGACTCCCCCAATTAACTTGTTACAACTGAGTGGCTTGCTAGGCCATTTCAGAGGACAGTTGAAAGTCAACCACATTGCTGTGGCCCTGGAGTCACATACAGGCCGGACCAGGTAAGGACGGCAGATTTCCTTCCCTAAAGGACATTAGTGAACCAGATGGTTTTTTTCTGATAATCGACAATGGTTTCATGGTCATCAATAGATTCTTAATTCCAGATATTTTTTATTGAATTCAAATTCCACCATCTGCCGAGGCGGGATTCAAATCAAGGTCCCCAGAACATTATCTGGGTTTCTGGATTAATAGTCAACCGCTAATACCACTAGGCCATCGCCTCCCCATTTTGGGAGGACTAACAAGGCAAGGGGAGTACACAATGAATGATTGCATTTTGGTAGATCCAATTCAGGTGGGAGCTATACAATGAATGGCTGAACCATCAGGAGCAATAGACACAGAGAGATCTGGGAGTACAAGTCTACAGATCCTTAAAAGTGGAAAAGGTGGTGAATTTGGTGGGTTATGCTGCAACTGTACAGGACCTTGGTGAGACCACATTTGGAATATTGTGTGCAGTTCTGGTTACCTCACTACAAGAAGGATGTGGAGACACTGGAAAGAGTGCAAAGGAGATTTACCAGGATGCTGCCTGGTTTGGAGGGTAGGTCTTATGAGGAAAGGTTGAGGGAACTTGGGCTTTTCTCTTTGGAGCAGAGGAGGTTGAGAGGAGACTTGATAGAGGTTTATAAGATGATGAGGGGGATAGATAGAGTGGACGTTCAAAGACTATTTCCTCGGGTGAATGGAGCGGTAATTAGGGGGCATAACTATAGGGTTCATGGTGGGAGATATAGGAAGGAAGTCCGAGGTAGGTTTTTTACTCAGAGAGTGGTTGGGGTGTGGAATGGACTGCCTGCAGGGATAGTGGAGTCAGAAACTTTAGGAACATTTAAGAAGCTATTGGATAGGCACATGGAGTACTTCGGGATGATGGGGAGGAAATAGCTTGATCTGGGTTTCAGACAAAGCTCGGCACAACATCGTGGGCCGAAGGGCCTGTTCTGTGCTGTACTGTTCTATGTTCTATGTAAAGCATATGGCATGCTTGCTTTCATTGGCCAGCACATCGAGCAAAAGAGTTGGCAAATTATGTTACAATTATATAAAATGTTGGTTAGGCCATATTTAGAATACTGTGTCCAATTCTGGTTGCTGCACCACCAGAAGGACATTGTGGCTTTGGAGGCTTACCAGGATGGTAAAAGGTTTACCAGGATGTTGCCTGGAATGGAGGGTATTAGCTATGAGGAGAGATTGAATAAACTGGGATTGTTTTCCCTGGGAAGATGGAAGCTGAGGGGCGATCTAATAGAAGTCTATAAAATTATGAGGCGCATAGATAAGGTGAACAGTTGGAAGCTTTTCCCCAGGGCAGAAATGACAATTACAAGGGGGCACAAGTTTAAGGTAAAGGGGGAAAGGTTCAGTAGAGATGTGCGGAGGTGTAGAGCACGAGAGTAAAATTGCAGAGAACATAGAAACTATCCGTAAAAACTTCTATAAATATGTGAAGTGATAAAGGTTTGTAAAGACAAATGTAGGTCCCTTAAAGTCAGAAACCAGGGAAATTATAATGGAGAACAAAGAAATGGCAGAAACATTGAACACACAGACGTTGGTTCTGTCTTCACAAAAGAGGACACAAATAACATCCCAGAAATGTTGGGGAATCAAGTGTCTAGTGAAAGGGCAGAATTGAAGACATCAGTATTAGTTTAAAAAAATCATGCCGGGGAAATTAATAGGGTTAAAGACTAACAAATCACCAGGGCCTGCAAATCTGCATGCCAGAGTATTAGAACCAGGGGACACAATTTCAGGATACGGGGCACACCATTTGGGACTGAGATGAGGAAATATTTATTCACTCAAAGTGTAGTGAATCTGTGGAATTCTCTACTACAGAAGGCTGTGGAGGCCAAGTCACTGAATGTATTCAAGAAAGAGATAGATTTTTAGATTTTAATGGCATCAAGAGGTTTGGGGAGGAAGCAGGAATATGTCATTGAGATCGAGGGTCAGTCATGATCGTATTGTATGTCGGAGCAGGCTCAAAGTGCCGATTGGCCTACCTTTTCTAAGTAGTCTAGTTTCTAAGCGGGCAGAGGAGGAGGGGAGGCGATGGCCTCCTGGTATTATCGTTAGACCATTAATCCAGAAACTCAGCTATTGTCCTGAGGACCCGGGTTCAAATCCTGTCACAGCAGATGGTGGAATTTGAATTCAATTTTTAAAAATTAAGAATCTACTGATGACCATGAAACCATTGCGGTTACAGAAGATCTTTACCAGGATGTTGCCTGGTCTGCAGGGTATTAGCTATGAGGAGAGGTTGGATAAACTCGGTTTGTTCTCACAGGAATGATGGAGGTTGAGAGGTTAGAGGTCTACAAGATTATGAGTGGCTTGGACAGAGTGGATAGTCAGATGCTCTTTCCTAGGGTAGAAAAGTCAAGTACTAGGGGACACAGGTTTAAGGTGCGTGGGGAAAAGTTTAGAGGAGATGTGCGAGGCAAGTTTTTTACACAGAAGGTGGTGAATGTCTGGAATGCGCTGTCTGGGGAGGTGGTGGGAGCAGGTACGATAGCGGGATTTAAGGGGCAACTGGAGGAATACATGAATAGGATGGGAATGGAAGAGTACAGTCTCTGTAAGTGCATAAGGTTTTAGTTTAGGCAGGCATCATGATTGGCGCAGGCTTGGAGGGCCGAAGAGCTCTTGTGCTGTACTTTACTTTGTTCTTTGTTCTTTGATTGTCGGAAAGACCCATCTGGTTCACTAATGTCCTTTAGGGAAGGAAATCTGCTGTCCTTTCCTGGTCTGGCCGACATGTGACTCCAGACCAACAGCAATGTCGTTGACTCTCAACTGCCCTCGGGCAACTAGGGATGGGCAATAAATGCTGGCCCAGCCAGTGACGCCCATTCCCCTTGAATGAATAAAAAAACAGCATGCCCAAGTTAGCTCCACCAGATATTGCGCGGCCTAACAAGTGCAAACTTCAAATTCAGCCTAGCAATTTTTAGAGGGAGAAATGTTAGGCTGAATCAAAACCTGAGTGTCCTACATACTTCCAGCCTGTTCTCAACCCCCTCACACAACCGCCCCCCCCAACCACCCCGAGCACCGGCTGCCCCAGTTTAACCCCACACTGACCATTCCCCCACCATCACCAGGCCTAGCCTGGCAGCCATATACCAGCCTTCCTGTTGAGATGTTGCAGAGCACAATATTTGGTGCCCATAGCTTGTTGGTTAAATTCAAATGAGGAATTAGCCCGAGGGCTTGTTGGATCTCTTCACAATGGCTTTCAATGAGTGCCACTGATGCACTATCATCTCAATGTCATGTCCGATTTGGTCTGAACTGAAAAATGACCTTCAAATTCCCTTAAACTCATTTTTTTTAATTATACGGCTCTGACAAAATCTGACAGCATAATGGCTCATGAAAAGATTGAGTCTGATGCACTTTTTGTTTTGAGAGATTAACCTGCGCCCTTGAGGGACCATAGACACAGCCCATGAACGATGGGTTTACTATTCATAAAAGCTTTGTTGCCTGTCAAAATATCCAATACTTATTTCTCCGCTTCAATTTAGATTATCAGGAAAATGAATCCAAATGAGAAGAAAGGGGGCCCGGCCGCGTTCGAACACCAACCGGGCTCTCTTTCTGTCTCACACACCCTCAAATAACATACATTAGCAAGGAGTTGCACAGTGCTGAATAAAATCAATCATACTCTTGTCTCACGAGCAGCTGACAAATTCCCGCAGTACAAAATAATTCTTCAAAACTGAATCTTCAGCTTTGCCCTGTCTAACCATCTTCCATCGGGTCATTCCCATGAATCCAAAATGTGGCAGCCATTGATCACGGTGTTGTCCGCACGGCAAGGAGGGAGAACGATGAATGCTATAAAATGTAAATATTCCATAATTGAAAAGGAAAAGCGATGGCGCAGGAATCATTTGAAAAATGTTGACACAGCGAACACTGCTAATTAGTTTTCCTCCTTTTAAACACCCGTTACGATCAGCTCGTCAAAGGCCAAGCCTTGAAGGAGAGATGTTGCCATTTGAAGTGGCATGGGTTTTTACTTGCACTACATCCTTCTCGCCTCAATCATAGGTTCTCAAACTGAGGATCATCAAGGTCATCAAAATTCTGTCTGGACACAATCAGATTTGTGTATTTTTCTCCACTTGTTGCCTTTCTGCATTGTTTATCTGGGAATGGCTGACACTCTCTTTTGACATTAAGGCTGCAGTTCCCGACAGCATTTTAATATATGCAGCGAGTCTCCCACGTAGAAAAGATTGAGCCCAGACTTTGCAGAGTGTACACTCAAATACTGTCAGGCATTTTCTACTCGACCTGGCAGCACAGTGGTTAGCACTGCTGCCTCACAGCGCCAGGGACCCGGGTTCAATTCCGGCCTCGGGTCACTGTCTGTGTGGAGTTTGCACATTCTCCCCGTGTCTGCGTGGGTTTCCTCCGGGTGCTCCGGTTTCCTCCCACAGTCCGAAGATGTGCGGGTTAGGTTGATTGGCCATGCTAAATTGCCCCTTAGTGTCAGGGGGATTAGCAGGGTAAATGTGTGGGGTTACGGGAATAGGGTCTGGGTGGGATTGTGGTCGGTGCAGACTTGATGGGCCGAATGGCCTCTTTCTGCACTGTAGGGATTCTATGATTCTAAAAGGAACACTGGTGAGGTGGATAGCTAGAATCGTAAAATGCTTACAGCGCAGAAGGCCATTCGGCCTGTCACGCCCCGATGCTAGAGCAATTCAGCTACTCCCACTTCCCTGCCCATTCCCCGTCGCCCTTCCCAGTGTTTGCTCTACAGTTGCTTATCTAACCCCGAGTTGAACCTGCCTCCAGTACACTCTCAGGCAGTGAATTCCAGATCCTAACCACTTGCTGCATAAAAAGACACATTGTTGGTGTTGCTTCGGCCAAACACCTTAAATCGGAGTCCTCTGGTTCTCAACCTTTCTACCAATGGGAACATTTTCTCTATCAACCCCCCGCACCCGCCATGATTTTGAACGCTTCCATCAAATTTCATAGCAACCTTTTCTCTAAGGAGAATAACCCCAGCTTCTCCAGCCTATCTCTGTCCCTCACCCCTGGAAAGACTCTTCTCCATCTTTTCTGCACTCTCTCGAAAGCTTTTACACCCTTCCTAAAGTACACTGCAGAAAATTGGAGACAATTCCCCAGTTGAGACCAAACAAGTGTTTTATTGAGGTTCACCGTGAGGTTTTTCCTTTTGCACACTCTGCCACTATTTACAAAGTCCAGGATCTCATAATTCCCTCCCTAGTGGCAGAGCTGGATTTAGGCATAAGCTAAACAAGCTACAGCTCAGGGCCTCACAATCCGCAGGGGCCTCACAAAATTTCAGAAGGTTTACAATGAAGAGAACATTTAAGAGCGGACACCAGAAAAGGAAAAGAAAGCACCAGCTTGAAGAGCAACTCAAAAAATTACCAAAATTACCAAACTCTATGAGAGAGATCAAGCCAGCCAAATGATAAATATGTAATCAGTAAATGCATTCATTTGAAAATAATTTGTATTTTTCACTTTAAATACCTTGCTATTAAATAATTAAAAGGCATAATTATGTTTTCAATTTTTTTGTGGCGACCCAAGGTCCTGTTTTGGGACGCACCTTTGTGAGACCTTTTGGTGTAACTTTTTAACAAGGGGCCTCCAGGCTTTATATAGCTCAGGGCCTCACCAAGTCTAAATCCGGCACTGCCTAGTGGCATTGAGGGTCAACCCACAGAACATGGACTGCAACGATTCAAGAAGACAGCTCACCACCACCTTCTCAAGGGCAACTAAGGATGGGCAATAAATGTTGGCCTGGCCAACGAACCCCATCTCCCATGAATGAATAAAATAAATAGCCTTTTAACTACTTTCTCACCTCACCTGGCCACCTTCAACAGTTTATGCACATTTACCCCAGGTCTCTCTTCTCCTGCAGTCTCTTCAGAATTGCACCCTTTATTTTGTATTGTCTCTCCTCCTTCCTACCAAAATGTACCACTTCGCACCTCGCTGCATTAATTTAATCTGCCATGTGTCTGCCCTGTGTTTGAAAATGTTTCCTCCTGTCATTTGCGGTTCCAACTGAAAAGATAAACTGATTGTAAAATTTACACTCATACTCTAATCAAACTTCTCTTGATTAAAATATAAGACCTCTGATCTACACGGTTTCAAAATTCAATGCCAGCGTTGCCTAATCATTGCATCTTCCTCGTCAGCCTGGTATTAACCCTGGTGAAGCCTAGCACTCGAGCCTTGGACCTCAGCGAGATTTTTCTTTCCTTTTGAAAGATAATATTCTGCAATATCCTGCTCCAGGTGAAGGTCTCAAGCAAATAATAACTGGAGGAATTAACATGTTATTTTATGCAAAGTGCCTGAACATAGGTATGGAAGAAATAGGAGCTGGAGTAGACCATAGGGCCCCTCAAGCCTGCCTTGTTATTCAGAACTATCATTGTCAATCTCCTACCTGAACTTGAGGTTTTGATTTGAACTTTCCCTCCCACTCCCTATATTCCTTTGTTCCCTAAGCCTTAGTCAACTCAATGAACCCTCGAGGGTAGGGAATTCCAAGGATTCCACAAGACATTTGCCGAAATCTTGCTGTCGTTCAGGCTGGTGGAATTTTACGGTCCCACCAATGGCGCACCGCCGCCGTGGGTTTCCCAGCAGCGAGGGGTGCATACTAAGGGAAACCCCGTTGACAGTGGCGATACGGTGGCACAGTGGTTAGCACTGCTGCCTCACAGCACCAGGGACCCAGGTTCAATTCCTGCCTTGGGTCACTGTCTGTGTGGAGTTTGCACATTCTCCTCCTCCTGCGTAGGTTTCCTCCGGGTGCTCTGGTTTTCTCCCACAGTCCAAAGATGTGTGGATTAGGTGGATTGGCCATGCTAAATTGCCCTTTAGTGTCAGGGGGACTAGCAGGGTAAATACGTGGGACTACAATGATAGGGGCTGGTGGGATTGTGGTCAGTGCAGAATCAATGGTCCTTCTGCACTGTAGGGATTCTATATGCATCCCGCTGCCACCACGCAACCTCCACGAAACACGCCGCAGTGAGGGGAAAAAATCCCGCCCATTAAGTGAAGACATTTCTCCTCATCTCGGTCCTAAATGATTGGCCCCTTATCCTGAGGTTCACAGCCAGGGAAACAACTTCTCACTGCCTAATGTGTCAAGGCCCCTTCAAAATCCTGCAAGTTCCACTGATATCACCAAAATCCAGAGAGCATCGGCCCAACTTGCTCAGCCTCACATCTGAAGATAACCCTCTCATCCCAGGAACGAATCTAGTGAACCTTCACTGAACCACCTCCAATTCAGAGATATCCTTCCTTAAATATGGAGACCAAAACTGTGCACAGTATTCTAGGTTACACTGTTTTTAACCCCTGTGGGGAATGGTGGGAGGAAGTGATGGAAGGATTCCCGATCTGATTATCAACTCATTGAACTGCGTTGAACGCTCCTTCCTTGGCCAACAAGTCCTGGCGTTGGACTCAAACCCGGAGCTTCTGGACCAGTGGTAGGAACGCTATCATCAGAAGGATGTGCAAAAATAATATTTTGAACTAGGAACATACGAATAAAAGTAGGCCACTCAGCCCATCGAACCTGTTCTGCCAGTCAATTCGATAATGGCTGATCATCTATCTTTCCTACGCTATTTCCATATCCCTCAATGTCATTAGTCTCCAGAAATCTACTGATTTCTGTTTTGAAAATGCTCAACAACTGAACTTGCACAGCCCCCTGGGGTAGTGAATTCATAGAATCATAGAATCCCTACAGTGCAGAAGAGGCCATTCGGCCCATCGCGTCTGCACCAACTCTCCAACAGAGTATCTTACCCTCTCCCCTGACCTATGCTTGTAACTCCACACATTTCCCATGGCTAATCTGTCTAACCTACACATTTTGGGACACTAAGGGGCAGTTTACTATAGCCAATCCACCAAACCCGCGCATCTTTGGACTGTGGGAGGAAACCAGAGCACCCGGAGGAAACCCACGCAGAAACAGGGAGAACGTGCAAACTCCACACAGACAGTGACCCAAGCCGGGAATCGAACCCACATCCCTGGCACTGTGAGGCAGCGATGCTAACCACTATGCCACCGTGCCGCCCCTTTGGGACACCTGGTGGCTGTAGAGAGGCGCCATATAAATGCAAGTTTTCTTATCATCTCGAAAGAGGCGGCGGTGTCGCATAACCACAATCTTCAGGGGAAATAATGTCATAGCAACAATTCAGGTGACCTAAATAAGTAAGGAAACAGTGCCTTTACCAGAGGGTTTAGATGGAGCTGAGAAACATTTGCGGTAATGAAATGGATAGAAAGATGAGGAAGGTAATGAAAAGGATTACTACACCCTCTGGCTTTTGACATATCCAAGGAAATAAAAACTGGAAAAGAAAACTGCTTATGTTTAGTGTTGTGAATTGTCAACCAATCAGTGCTGTGATTGAAGAAGCTACCGTTTAATTGCAATGCTGCTTGGGGCAAAAACCTATTACCAATACGCTATTTGGCTTAAAACATTTGCCAGTGTTAATAACTTTTAAATGAATAAGCAAATTAAAAGGTGAATGGAGCTAGTAATTCTTTAAACTGTAACAAGCTCCTGGTCCTGGGAAGACATTTGCGATACACTTGTATGTCCTTACATGTGATGCATCAAGAACCATTATTTAAACAAAATACAAAGTGATAAGCAATTGACAACTTGCAATTTCTTTGATGACAGCAGCCATTATGGGGCAATCATTAGTAGATGTATCAGTTCATGAACTGCTTTTTAATGGGGATGTTCATGTAAAGGATGCTGAGGACCTTGATTAGCAGATATCCATTAGTAGGGATTTGTCATTCAAAGGTATCTCACTAATGGAGATATTCATTCAAAGGTTGGGGATTGTCTGTTAATGGCATTATTCATAGAATCATAGAATCCCTACAGTGCAGAAGGAGGCTCATCGAGTCTGCGCCGACCACAATCCCACCCAGATCCTATCCACGTAACCCCACGTATTTACTCTGCTAGTCACCCTGACACTAAGGGGCAAATTTTCCTGTCCCGCCCACCACAGCAATCGGAGCAGGTGAGGGACGGACCATGGAAAGGTCCGTTGACCTCGGGCGGGATTTTCCAGTTTCAGGGCGAGCGCGGCCGGAAAATCCCACCCTAAGGAGCAATTTAGCACGGCCAATCAACCTAACCGGCACATCTTTGGACTGTGGGAGGAAACCGGAGCACCCGGAGGAAACACAGACAGACACGGGGAGAATGTGCAGACTCCACACAGCCAGTCACCCGACGCTGGAATCGCATCCAGGTCCCCGGTCTATGTGGCAGCAGTGCTAACCACTGTGCCACCTATTTCAAACGATACACATTGACAATGGATGTTCATTCAAAAGTCACATGTTAATTGGGATTTTCATTCAAATGAACACCTCCTCAAGACACTGATTAATTCCCCATGCATTCACCAAGGGAAAATAGCTATTGAATAAACCAGCCGTTTTGTTTGATACAGAGATATTACCATTTGTACACATCTGCTTTAGGGATCATGACTAAGGATATTGGAGGTACATTTGCAGATGGAGGAAGGCTTGTAAACTGAGTCACTGCCTGATAGGAAGTGAGCTTGTGACCATCATTTCCCATCCAACGAGTTTGCAAAGATTTTTATGTCAGGCTGTTATCATGAAATGAGCACCAATCGCTTATACAGGAATGCGTAAACACGTTGTGGATTAATTTATTTTAGACTAGGCACTTGGGAAGGTTCTTACAGAGGGAAAGGGAAAGAAGTCGCTAGTGGGAGCGGTCTACAGGCCCCCGAACAGTAATCACTCTTTGATGGAGTTACATGCGCTGTGGATAAAGGTGAGCCTGTCGATGTGCTGTACTTGGATTTCCAGAAGGCACTTGATAAGTTGCCACATCGAAGGTTATTGCAGAAAATAAAAGCTCATAGTGTAGGAGGTCACATGTTAGCCTGGATAGAAGATTGGCAAGCTGGCAGAAGGAGGGTATGCATAAATGGGTCTTTTAATGTTTGGCAGGATGTAATGAAGTCATGCAGAGGTCTGTGTTGAGGCCTTTTATATTCATTTGTGGAACATGGGTGTCGCTGGCTAGGCCAGCATTAATTGCCCATCCCTAGTTGCCCTTGAGAAGGTGGTGGTGAGCTGCCTTCTTGAATCGCTGCAGTCCACACGCTGTGAGTTGACCCACAGTGCCGTTAGGGAGGGAATTCCAGGATTTTGATCCAGCGACTACGAAGGAATGGCAATATATTTCCAAGTAAGGAGTTTAACAACACCAGGTTAAAGTCCAACAGGTTTATTTGGTAGCAAACGCCACTAGCTTTCGGAGCGCTGCTCCTTCGTCAGGTGAGTGGGAGATCTGCTAACAAACAGCAAACAGGGCATATAAAGACACAAACTCAAGTTACTGAATAATGATTGGAATGCGAGTCTTTATAGCTAATCAAGTCTTAAAGGTACAGACAATGTGAGTGGAGAGAGGATTAAGCACAGGTTAAAGAGATGTGTATTGTCTCCAGACAGGACAGCCAGTGAGATTTTGCAAGTCCAGGCAAGTCGTGGGGGTTACAGATAGTGTGACATGAACCCAATATCCCAGTTGAGGCTGTCCTCATGTGTGCGGAACCTGGCTATCAGTCTCTGCTCAGCGACTCTACACTGTCGTGTGTTGTGAAGGCCACCTTGGAGAACGCTTACCCGAAGATCAGAGGCCGAATGCCCGTGACCGCTGAAGTGCTCCCCAACAGGAAGAGAACAGTCTTGCCTGGTGATTGTCGAGCGGTGTTCATTCATCCATTGTCGTAGCGTCTGCAAGGTTTCCCCAATGTACCATGCCTCGGGACATTCTTTCCTGCAGCGTATCAGGTAGACAACATT
Organism: Mustelus asterias; assembly: GCF_964213995.1. Lineage (NCBI taxonomy): Eukaryota > Metazoa > Chordata > Chondrichthyes > Carcharhiniformes > Triakidae > Mustelus > Mustelus asterias. The sequence continues at coordinate 97,957,162 of NC_135811.1, forward strand.
GGCCGAGTTGCAAGAGTATGTACCATGTACCTGGCGGATGGTGTTCTCACATGAGATGATGGCATCCGTTGTCGATGATCCGGCACGTCTTGCAGCAGTTTCTGTGGCAGGTTTGTGTGGTGTCGTGGTCACTGTTCTGAAGGTTGGGTAGTTTGCTGCGGACAATGGTCTGTTTGAGGTTGTGCGGTTGTTTGAAGGCAAGAAGTGGGGGTGTGGGGATGGGCTTGGCGAGATGTTCGTCTTCATCAATGACATGTTGAAGGCTCCGGAGGAAATGTCGTAGCTTCTCCGCTCCGGGGAAGTACCGGACGACGAAGGTACTCTGTCCACTGTGTCCCGTGTTTGTCTTCTGAGGAGGTCAGTGCGGTTTTTCGCTGTGGCGCGTCGGAACTGTCAATCGATGAGTCGAGCGCCATATCCTGTTCTTATGAGGGCATCTTTCAGCGTCTGGAGGTGTCTGTTGCGATCCTCCTCATCCGAGCAGATCCTGTGTATACGGAGGGCTTGTCCGTAGGGGATGGCATAAGTCAGGTTGGTGAGTGGCTTGGAGGGGAACTTGCAGGTGGTGGTGTTCCCGTATATCTGCTGACCTTGTCCTTCTAGATGGAAGTGGTCGTGGGTTTGGAGGGTGCTGTCTAAGAATCTTTGGTGAGTTGCTGCAGTGCAGCTTGCACTGAGGCTCCACCACCTACTGAGCATCGGTGGTGGAGCCTCAACATTTTACAATTTATATCAATGTCTTAGAATGGAAGAGTGAAGGCAATGGTAGCTAAACTTGCAGATAACACAAAGATAGGTAGAAAAAGATGTTGTGATGAGGACATAAGGAGGTTGCAGATACAGATAGATAGGTTGAATGAGTGGACAAAAATTTGGCAGCTGGAGTATAAGGTGGGAAAAATGTGACGTTGTTCACTTTGGCAGGAAGAATAAAGCAGCAGAGTGTTTCTTAAACAAAGAACAGCTGCAGAATTCTACGTTCAGAGAGATCTAGTGTTCTCGTGAATGAGTCACTGAAAGTTAATATGCATGTACAGTAAGTAATTAAGAAGGCTAATGAAATTATACCATTTATTACTAGAAGAATTGAACGTAAAAGTAAGGATGCTACACTTCAGTTTTATGGGGCATTGTTGAAACCACGCTTTGAATACTCTGTGCCGTTTTGCTCTCCTTATTTAAGGAAGGGTGTAAATGCATTGGAGGCTGTTCATGGGAGGTTTACTAGATTGCTACCTGGCATGAGCGAGTTTTATTACGACCAAAGGTTGGACAGAATGGCTTTTATCCACTGGAGTTTAGAAGGGTGAAGGGTGACTTAACTGAAGTATAGAACATCTTGACAAGGTGGATGTGGAAAGGGTGTTTCCTCTCGTGGGTGAATCCAGAATGAGGGATGTTGCTGTGCTGGCCAGTGAGCGGGAGGCTGGCAGTGCGGGGCTGCTCCGCTTCCGCCAATCTCCGCTGTGACAGATTGTCACACGCGCAGTGGCCCGCTCAGCGCTATGCTGCCGGCCTCTCCAGCGGGAATAGGCCCCGCTCCCTTATTTTCAGCGTGAATCTCTCTGACGCACTCTGCACAGAGTGTGGGAAATTCATTTTGAAAATCCCGCTGAAAAAGAAACCAGCGGGAGTTACTCCGGTTTTTACACAAATCCGGCACTTAGAATTTTTTTGGGAGAATCCTGGCCCTTATCCTTTGGGGATCTCTTTGCTCTTCTGCTGTTGATCCTGATGTGTTCAGCTTGTGTTGACCTTCATTCCCAATCGCAAGGTGAGTTTCCATGGCTTCCTTGTCTGGTTCAGACATACCTGAATCAAGAAACCACGGATCTGTGCACTGTTTAAAATGTTTGAATTTGGATATTAGGAAGAGTCATAGAGGTTTACAGCATGGAAACAGACCCTTCGACCCAACTTGTCCATGCTGCCCTTTTGTTTTAAAAACCCCAAAGCTAGTCTCAATTGCCCGTGTTTGGCCCATATCCCTCTGTAGCCATCGTACCCATGTAACTATCTAAATGCTTTTTAAAAGACAAAATTGTACCCGCCTCTACTACTACCTCTGGCAGCTCGTTCCAGACACTCACCACCCTCTGAGTGAAAAAATTGCTCCTCTGGACACTTTTGTATCTCTCCCCTCTCACCTTAAACCTATGCCCTCTAGTTTTAGACTCCCCTACCTTTGGGAAAAGATATTGACTATCTAGCTGATCTATGCCCCTCATTATTTTATAGACCTCTATAAGATCACCCCTCAGCCTCCTACGCTTCAAAGAAAAAAGTACCAGTCTATCCAGCCTCTCCTTATAACTCAAGCCATCAAGTCCCAGTAGCATCCTAGTAAATCTTTTCTGCACTCTTTCTAGTTTAATAATCCCAATTCATACTGGGTAATTTTGTGGACATTTTAACAATATCCCTTTGACCTTCCTTCTCCTGTAGTACCTGAAATGAGTGCAGCTGTAACCACTTTCACACACATTCTTCCACAACTCTGCCTGTTATAATCTTAAATTTCTCTGTCCCAATTTTTATGACATTTTCGTTGTTGTGTTTGACTCTCACTCGTTATTGATTAAGTCCACGGCCTGGTCACTTGCTTGCTCCAACTGAGCTCACCCAGAGGAACAGAGATGATTGACCCCAACAGCTGTTAGATTGGAACCAGTGACAACTTTGTATTGGATGTAATGTGACCAATGGGAACAAGATGTAAGGGTCAGCTGACCCAGTAAACCATGGAACCAATTACAGAGTGATGTAATAGTCAGCTGACCAGCTGATTCACTATAAACAAGGAACTATGTAGCATTATGAAGGGCTTGGGTTGGCCCAGGGTGAGGCCCCAAGTCTGGAGTAATGATGTTTCTTTATTAAACCCTTTCTTTGATTTATAAGTTGGAGTAAGTTTTGTTGTATTTTTAGATGCATTTTGAAGAGTTCCTTCTGAAGAAACAACAACAACCACCATCTCCGTTTGTGTCAGGTATGACTCCAACCAGCGGAGAGTTTTCCTCTTACTTCAAATTGATGCCAATTTTGCTAGGGCCCTTTGATCCCACACTTGGTCAAATATGGCCCTGAAATTCACCTCTCCTCTGGAGTGCAGCTCTTTTGCCCATGTTTGAACTATAGAATCATAGAATCCTACAGTGCAGAAGAAGGCCATTCGGCCCATTGAGTCGGCACCGACCACAATCCTACCCAGGCCCTATCCTCATAACCCTATGCATTTATTCCCCCTAGTCCCCCTGACACTAAGGGGCAATTTAGCATGGCCAATCCACCTAACCCACACATCTTTGGACTGTGGGAGCAAACTGGAGCACCCGGAGGAAACCTGGGTGGACATCGGGAGAACCTGCAAACTCCACACAGACAGTGACCCAAGCCGGGAATCGAACCCTGGTCCCTGGCACTGTGAGTCAGCAGTGCTAACCACTGTGCCACCGTGCCATCCAGGACTGCAATGAACAGAGTAACATAGGAACATAAGAATTAGGAGCAGAAGTACGCCAATTCAACTCTTTGACTTGCTCCGCTATTCAATCGGATCATGGCTGACATTTCCCTGGTCTCAATCCACCTTCCCATCTGTTCCCCATATCCCCTTATCCCCCTTTTTATTAGAAATATATTTATCTCCTTCTTAATCATTCAATGATTCAGACTCCACTGCGCGATGGGCCAGCGGGTTCCACAAATTCACCACCCTTGGTGAGGAGTGGCAGGAGCTGAGTGGCCCTGGCGGAACCCAAAATGATCGTCAGTGAGCAGGTTATTGTTAAACAAATGGGTTTGATTCCCTACTTGGGTCACTGTCTGTGTGGAGTTTGCACGTTCTCCCTGTGTCTGCGTGGGTTTCCTCCGGGTGCTCCGGTTTCCTCCCACAGTCCAAATATGTGCAGGTTAGGTGCATCGGCCATGCTAAATTGTCCCTTAATGTCCTGGGATGCGTAGGTTAGAGGGATTAGTGGGGTAAATATATGGGGTTACGGGAATAGGGCCGGGGTGGGGTTGTTGTCGATGGGCCAAGTGGCCTCCTTCTGCACTGTAGGTATGCACTATATGATTCTAATTACCCCGTTCCATCACTTTACTGATGTTTGAGAATAGATTGATTGGCCGAGTTGAATTTGTTCTGCTTTCTGTGGACGGGACATACTTGAGCAATTTTCCACATTGCTGCCAGTGTTCTGGTTGTACTGGAACGGTTTGGCTAGGGGCACGGCAAGTCCTGAAGCACAAGTCTTCAGAAAAATCCCAGACTGATTTACATCATTAGAATCATACAGTGCAGAAGAGGCCCTTTGGCCCATCGAGTCTGCGCCGACACATTAGAGACACCTGAACTCGCACCTAATCCCATCTGCCAGCACTTGGTCTTAGCCCTGAATGATATGGCGTGCCAAGTGCTCACCCTCCTTAAAGGACGTGAGGCAACCCGCCTCCACCACCCTCCCAGGCAGTGTATTCCAGATCGTTACCACCTCTGGGTAAAAAAGCTTTTTCCTCACATTTCCCCCCCCCCCCCTCTAAACCACCTACTCTTCACCTTGAATCTATGTCCCCTCCTGACTGACCCTTCAACTAAGGGGAACAGCTGCTCCTTACCCACTCTGTCCATGTCCCTCATAATCTTGTACACCTCGATCAGGTCACCCCTCAGTCTTCTCTGCTCCAACGAAAACAACCTGAGCCTACCCAACTTCTCTTCATAACTTAAATGTTCCATCTCAGGCAGCATCCTTTAAAAATAAAGTTATTGATCATGTTTTACTCCCATATTTAAACCAGAAGCATGCTCGTTAGGACACTCAATCAGCCAAAACTATCCCATGTGGTTACTGTGGATCAGTGTATCAGTCAACCTCCTTCCAGAATGGGGTTTGACTATCTGCCAGTGTGGTGCTGGAGAGGAGTTGTGCCATGGATGGTCTGCTCCGTCTGGACGTGTCTTAAACTCCTGTGCATCTTCTTGGCGACACATGCCACTTATTTGATCCCATGCACTTATTTACAAGATGAGCATTACTTTAAACTGGGCTGATAAATTGAGGTCAATTCTCAAAGTGAGTATCGCGCTAAATATGCTTTTATTAGCTGAAATACGGTTGGGAAGGGGGGATGACTTATACACAGGTATTGGCCTGAACTTGCATTTTGGGGCCAAACAAATTGGATGGTCTTATACACTAGGTTGAGTTATACGCTGGGATCTACGGTACCTCTCCGAACAGTCGGATTTGACACATGGTTCATCCATTGACTCTGTCTACACTTCCCGCTGCCTCGGCAAAGCAGCCAGCACAATTTAAGGACCCCACGCATCCCAGAATACTCTCTTCCACCTTCTTCCGTCGGGAAAAAGATACAAAAGTCTGAGGTCACGCACCAATTGACTCGCAAACAGCTTCTTCCCTGCTGCTGTCAGACTTTTGAATGGACCTACCTTAAATTAAGTTGATCTTTCGCTTCACCCTAGCTATGACTGTAACGCTACATTCTGCACTCTCCCCTTTCCTTCTCTAAGTACAGGATGCTTTGTATAGCACGCAAGAAACAATACTTTTCACTGTATACTAATACATGTGACAATAATTCGAATCAAATGAAAATTAATTTCTGATATTGCAGATGGAAAGTCACGGGTCACAAGGAATGCTACCCTATTCGCCTGAGTGTTCTCAGCAAGAACCTTTCATTGCATTTCAAGGATTCCTCTTTGATGTTTGATTATTATGCTTGATAATGACAAGGCAGCTGAGATATCTGGGCTCCTGGGGCAGCCCTGAAGCCTAGGTTCCAGGCACTGTTTTCATCTTTAGCTGGTAATTGCTTTTAATTGTAGGTTGGAATGGAGCAGGAAGAAGGCGAGGAGGGTGGGAGGGAGAGAGGAGGGAAGGACTTTACTTTGTGATGCAGAGGAATGGCCTTTTGCTGGTTTCTGTGAGCTGTAATTTTGGAATTAATAATCCGACTGAGGAAAGGCTATAATTTTTCTAACCCCCGCCATGTAATCAGGGTGAGTTGTAAATAAACGTAATTTGAATGCTGATGCAGAAAAATAGGACCTTTGCAAAGGTAACAATAGACAGATGACAGTGTCATCTTCAACCTGGTCTTCAAAATGCACAGAAAATGTTTTAAGTTTATTTATTATTGTCCTAAGTAGGCTTGCATTAACGCTGCAATGAAGTTGCTGTGAAAATCCCCTCGTTGCCGCACTCTGGCACCTGTTCGGGTAACACTGAGGGAGAATTTAGCACGGCCAATGCACCTAACCAGCGCGTCGGTTCAAGATGAGAGGGGGAAAGTTTAAGGGAGATGTGCAGGGGAAGATTTTTCACAGTGGTGGGTGCCAGAGGAGGTGGTGGAAGCAGGCACATTAACAACATTTAAGAGGCATCTGGATGGGTACAAGAATAGGGATGGAATTGAGGATACGCACTGAATAAGGGCAGAAGGTTTTTTTTAGTTAGGGCATCATGATCGGCACAGGCTTGCAGGGCCTGTTCCTGTGCTGCATTTTTCTTTGTTCTTTTATTCTTTGTCTTTCGGACTGTGGGAGGAAACCGGAGCACCCAGAGGAAATTCACACAGACAAGGGGCGAATGTGCAGACTCCGCACAGACAGTGACCCACCCAAGCTGGGAATCAAACCCAGGTCCCTGGCGCTGTGAGGCAGCAATGCTAACCACTGTGCCACCGTGCTGCCTGTTGACTCATCAGTGAGTGAGTCCTGATCTCCAAAAGATTCTCTTTGACATGTGGCTCTGTCTGATTACACTTCCATCCTCAGTTAATCAGCAGCTTATCACCTACTTCAGTGGACAAGTTTGTTTTTTGCTCCCTTCTTGCCCAAGTCGAGATGCTTTATCGACATCATTTCTCCGTGTCTCTCACTGTGTGTAACTTACTTGAAATACAGTACAGCTGAAATATTGCATTGCCAGCTGCTATTAAATGTATTCCTGGAGGTTTTAGAGGAGGCGATGGCATTGTGCTATTGTCATTGGATTAGTTACCTCGCGACCTGGGTTCAGATCCTTCCATGGCAGACAGTGAAATTCGAATTCAATAAAAATCTGGAATTAAAACATCTAATGACCATGAAACCATTGTCGATTGTTGTAAAAACCCACCAGGGAGCGGCGCGGGCTTGGAGGGCCGAAGGGCCTGTTCCTGTGCTGTATTGTTCTTTGTTCTTTGTTTAGGGCAAGAAATCTCCCGTCCTTACCTGGCCTGGCCTACATGTGACTTCAGATCCGCAGCAATATGGTTGATGATTAAATCCCATCTGAAATGGCCTAGCAAGCCACTCAGTCAGCCAACACTTCCCTTGGGATATATTGTGTCTCTCCACCACTTGGAAAGCATTACAATTCAAGACCATAAGATACAGGAGCAGAATTAGGCCATTCGGCCCATCGACTCTGCTTCACCATTCAATCATGGCTGATGTGATTCTCATCCCCATTCTCCTGCCTTCTCCCTATAACCCTTGATCCCTTTACGAATCAAAAAACTATCTATCAATGTCTTAAAGATAGTCAATGACCTGGCCTCCACAGTCCTCTGTGGCAAAGAGTTCCACAGATACACCACCCTCTGGCTGAAGAAATTCCTCCTCCTCTCAGTTTTAAAGGAGCGTCCCTTCACTCTGAGGTTGTGCCCTTGAGTTCATCCAACAGGATGATGCGTGGTTGTCAGCCAAGCAGTCTATTTTTTCCCACCATTTTCAAATATTCAAAGTAAATTAAAAAGAAAGCAATCTTTTCTAATCCCCTGATGATTTTGTTTCCATGATGAGGAGATGCTGGTGTTGGAGTAGGGTGGGCACAGTAAGAAGTCTCTCAACGTCAGGTTAAAGTCCAACAGGTTTATTTGGTAGCACGAGCTTTCGGAGTGTCGCTCCTTCAGGACTCACCGAAAGCTTGTGCTACCAAATAAACCTGTTGGACTTTATCCTGGTGCTGTGGGACTTCTGATTTTTTTTTTCTCCAGGGTCGCACCCAAAGAACAAAGAACAAAGAACAATACAGCACAGGAACAGGCCCTTCGGCCCTCCAAGCCCGCGCCGCTCCCTGGTCCAAACTAGACCATTCTTTTATATCCCTCCATTCCCACTCCGTTCATGTGGCTATCTAGATAAGTCTTAAATGTTCCCAGTGTGTCCGCCTCCACCACCTTACACCTCTATTAGGTCACCCCTCATCCTCCGTCTTTCTAGTGAGAACAACCCCAGTTTACCCAATCTCTCCTCATAACTAAGCCCTTCCATACCAGGCAACATCCTGGTAAACCTCCTCTGCACTCTCTCTAAAGCCTCCACGTCCTTCTGGTAGTGTGGCGACCAGAACTGGGCGCAGTATTCCAAATGTGGCCGAACCAACGTTCTATACAACTGCAACATCAGACCCCAACTTTTATACTCTATGCCCTGTCCTATAAAGGCAAGCATGCCATAGGCCTTATTCACTACCTTCTCCACCTGTGACGTCACCTTCAAGGATCTGTGGACTTGCACACCCAGGTCCCTCTGCGTATCTACACCCTTTATGGTTCTGCCATTTATCGCATAGCTCCCCCCTATGTTAGTTCTACCAAAATGCATCACTTCGCATCACTTCCCAACAGCGTCCTGGAGATAGGTCTTCAATTCCTGGAGACTGCAGGCCGATCATCAAAACAAAGGAAGTCATTCCTGAACCAGCGTCCATTTCATCTGCAGTTTATAACAGGACATATTGGTGCATCAATACAGCGTTCTACAATCTGGTGAGATGTGAGTTGGTGCTTGCCAATCTCCAATCAGATCACCAATATCTGCTGATCCATTTGGAGAAACACTCTATAGAAGCCCAGCACAAGATTATCTTTGACCTCTGCCACAAACGTCATACTGTGGATCCCATCGCTCTTCACAATCATTATCCGTCTTGTTTTTGACCCTGTGCTGAGCCTCCACAGCTTTTGATCTATCCCAAGAAAGTCCACCCGGCTGTGCCGGATTTCAAAGCACTCACGTTGCTTTTTTTAGTTTTAGTTTATTTATTAGTGTCACAGGTAAGCTTACATTAATACTGCAATGAAATTACTGTGAAAATCCCCTAGTTGCCACATCCATCGCTTGTTCGGGTACACTGAAGGAGAATTTAGCATGGCCAATGCATCTAACCAGCACATCTTTGGACTGTGGGAGGAAACCAGAGCACCTGACGGAAACCCACGCAGACATGGGGAGAACGTGCAAACTCCGCTCAGACAGTGACCCAAGCCGGGAATCGAACCCGGGTCCCTGGCGCTGTGAGGCAGCAGTGCTAGCCACTGTGCCACCTCGTTTTTATTATTTATACACCAGTGGAGTGGGTCTCAGTCAACACGGCGTAGAAAACATGGCCTTGCTGAGAAAGTAGGCAAGTGGACATGCCCAGACTGTCAGCACTGAGTCCAGAAATGTTTGTTTAGTGGCTGTCCTCCAAACATAATCTCCGTCAATACGGATTAGGAGCAACAATAAAGTCCTGGTTCCTCAAGTTAGTGCTGAGCGATCAGTTTTTGATGTGAGACCACATTTGGAATATTGTGTGCAGTTCTGGTCACCTCACTATAAGAAGGATGTGGAAGCGCTGGAAAGAGTGCAGAGGAGATTTACCAGGATGCTGCCTGGTTTGGAGGGTAGGTCTTATGAGGAAAGGTTGAGGGAGCTCGAGCTGTTCTCTCTGGAGCGGAGGAGGCTGAGGGGAGACTTAATAGAGGTTTATAAAATGATGAAGGGGATAGATAGAGTGAACGTTCAAAGACTATTTCCTCGGGTGGATGGAGCTATTACAAGGGGGCATAACTATAGGGTTCGTGGTGGGAGATATAGGAAGGATATCAGAGGTAGGTTCTTTACGCAGAGTGGTTGGGGTGTGGAATGGACTGCCTGCAGTGATAGTGGAGTCAGACACTTTAGGAACATTTAAGCGGTTATTGGATAGGCACATGGAGCACACCAGGATGATAGGGAGTGGGATAGCTTGCTCTTGGTTTCAGATAAAGCTCGGCACAACATCGTGGGCCGAAGGGCCTGTTCTGTGCTGTACTGTTCTATGTTCTATGCTTCAAAACCTTTTGAGGGTGGGAAGAAGATGTGCAGTTGACTGCCTCCATCCTGCTGCAACTGTCCTCATTCCAAAAGGATTGCACTTCCAGACCACACAAATGTTCTGCGAAAACCTCCCTGACCCATCACACACTCGTCATTTCCCAGTAGCTCCACATTAAGGGACTCCATTCCCAACCTTCCCAATATCCTGTCCACTGCTTTTCACCTTAGTTTCCCATTGCTTGAAAACCCATGACGCCAGTATCTTTTTTTTTTCATGGGATGTAAGCAACGCTGGCGAGTTCAGCATTTGTTACCCATTCCCTAATTGTCCTTGAGAAGGTGGTGGTGAGCTATCTTCTTGAACTGCGGGGCATAGATCAGCTAGATAGTCAACATCTTTTCCCAAAGGTAGAGGAGTCTAAAACTAGAGGGCATAGGTTTAAGATGAGAGGGGAGAGATATAAAAGGGTCCAGAGGAGCATTTTTGTCACACAGGGTGGTGAGTGTCTGGAACAAGCTGCCAGATGCCAGAGATAGTAGTAGTAGTAGTAGTAGGGGTACAATTTTGTCTTTTAAAAAGCATTTGGACAGTTACATAAGTAAGTGGGTATAGAGGGAGATGGGCCAAACGTAGGCAATTGGGACTAGCTTAGTTGCTTAAAAAGGGTGGCATGGACAAGTTGGGCCAAAGGACCTGTTTCCATACTGTAAACCTCTATGACTCTATGCTGCAGTCCCTGTGGTGTAGGTACGCCCACAATGCTGTCAGGGAGAGTGTTCCAAGATTTTGACCCAGTGACAGTGAAGGAACAGCGCTATGGTTCCAAATCTGGATGGTATGTGGCTTGGAAGTGCTGATGTTCCCATGCATCCTCTACCCTTCTCCATCCAGGTGGTAGTGGTCACAGGGTTAGAAGGTGCTGTCTAAGGAGGTTTGACAGGTGCTTCTTGTGCTATGGTGTGTTGGTGTGCTTGCAGCCTAACACCCCCACCCTGTGCCACATACTGAATGACCCTGAGCTCAATGCTAAAATAACTCAGCACTCTACCCTCCTTCCACACCACCCCCCCACCCCCCACCCCCACCAGCCACAGCTTGTACCCTAGGGTCCAACTTGCAAAGCTTGAAGAGCAGATAACAAACATCTTTAAATGAGGGACGACAGTAACATTTGTTCATCGACTCCACGACATTTATTGGACAAAGAAATTGCTTAATTAGCCACTGAGTGGCCAAGAGCTTTTACTAAGAAGTTTCCATTATTCAAGCAGTATTTTCACAGACAATTCACGAGGGAGTGCTGATAAGGTCTGCAAGGTGATTCCGTGGGTTTAATTATTTTGGTTCTTTACTGTGCAAAAAGATGACAATCAGCCCTGCAGTTTTATTGCCATCTATTCTGGTTTTTAAATCCGTGGCTGACAAGAAGACTCAGATAAGTGTGTAAATGGGGTCTATTGTGGCGGAAGAAGGGAAGCCTCTTTTTTACAATAATTGTAATGCATTTCCCTTTGAACTTTGTACCTGTGCTGATTTATGCGGCAAAGGAAAGGACAGTAATCAGCCAGCAACAGCTGGTGGTAGCTGATAGCCCAAGAGCCACTCTTCAATAGCATTCAATAGACAATAAATTGGCAGCAGTTGTCTTGGCTCTGACTGTTTAATTGGTTGGAAGCAAAATTTACCGTTCATTGTCCCAGAAAGAAAGAAAGCCAGAAACTGGTCCAAAGATTGATTTTAGAAAGTGTCTGTATGAAAGCTTTTCCCTTGTGTTTCTTTTGCAAATGGTAAAGGACTGAAGCTTCAGTGTTTCATATTGTGCAGAATCCTGTCCAACACTAACATCTGGAATGTTACCTTAACCCATGTTAAACCATGTTCAACATTGTAACATGTGTAACATACCCCAAACCATGCTAAATGGTGTCCAACCCTGTAAAATGCGTAATGTACCCCAGCCCATGTCAAACCATATTCAACACAATAACATCTGTAATGTACCTCAACCAATGCTAAACTGTGTCAGATATGTATAAGCTATAATGTACCCCGACCCATGATGTTTCCTGCAATCAGGACTCTGCACTGAGTCCTGTAGCTGAGGTGATTGGGCTCCCAACAAGCACAGCCAATGTGACTCCAGCCTCTGGTGTTAGTTCCCCAAACCCCAATAACTTCAATATAACCAGGGCTTCCTGATGTCATACTCTGTCAAATGTTACCTTGATGTCAAGGGCATCTATCTTCATCTCCAGAACTCCGCTGCATTTTCCATGCCTGAGACAAGGCTGTAATGAGATTTTGAACAGAGTAGTCTTGGCAGAAGCCAAAATAAACAACAGTGTAAATGCCACTTGATACTACTGTTGTCAACTCCTTCCATCACTTTGCTGATGATTGAGAGTTCGCTGATAGGACAGTAATTAATCGGGTTGTATTTGTCTTGCTTGTTGTGATAGGACGTGCCTGAGTAATTTTGCGCATTGTTGGGTAGATGCCAGTGTTATAGCTGTACTGAAACAAGTTCACTAGAGGTATGGCTAGTTCTGGTCTACAGCACTACAGCTGGGATGTTGTCGAGACCCATTGCTTTTGTTGTGTCCATCCGACCAGTTCTTGGCAGCATGTGGAGTTAACGTAACTAACTGGAGACCCGCACCTGTGATGGTGGGGACTTCAGGAGAAGGCCGAGATGTATCATCTCCCTGCCGAAAATGGTGGCAATTGCTTCTGCCTTGTTTACACTCTCATGTGGGACTCAGCGAGGATGGGAATGCTCATGGTGCTTTCTTTCCCTCATTGGTTGATTGATTTGCCCGTCATCATTCATGCTTGGATGTGGCATGACTGCAGAGTTTTGACCTGATCCATTGGTTGTGAGGTGACTTTGCTCTGTTTAGAAAACAAAAGCAGGGATGCACTGCTGAGGCTTTATGGCTCTGGTCAGACCACATTTGGAATATTGTGAGCAATTTTGGGCCCCGTATGTGCTGACCTTGGAGAGGATCCAGAGGAGGTTCACGAGAATGACCCTGGGAATGAAAGACTTGACATATGAGGAGCGTTTGAGGATTCTGGGTCTGTACTCGATGGAGTTTAGAAGGATGAGGGGGTATCCTATTGAAGTTTACTGAATGCTGAAAGGCCTGAATAGAGTGGACATGGAGAAGATGTTTCCATTCGTGGGAGAGATTAGGATTCGAGGGCACAGTCTGAGTAAAGGAACGACCCTTTAGAACCGAGATGAAGAGGAATTTCTTCAGCCATAGGGTGGGAAAACTAAGGAATTCATTGCCACAGAAGGCTGTGGAGGCCAGGTCATTGAGTGTATTTAAAACAGACAGTTGGGTTCTTGATTGGTAAGGGGATCAAAGGTTACGGGGAAAAGGTGGGAGAATGGGGTTAGAACATAGAAAAGCTACAGCACAAACAGGCCCTTCGGCCCACAAGTTGCGCCGAACAATTTCCTTACCTTCTAGGCTCATCTATAACCCTCTATCTTACTAACCTCCATGAACTATCCAAAAGTCTCTTAAAAGACTCAATCGAATCCGCTTGCACCACCACTACCGGCAGCCGATTCCACGCACCCACCACCCTCTGAGTGAAAAACTTACCCCTAACATCTCCTCTATACCTACTCCCCAGCACCCTAAACCTGTGACCTCTTGTGGCAACCATTTCAGCCCTGGGTAAAAGCCTCTGAGAATCCACTCTATCAATACCTCTCAACATCTTATACACCTCTATCAGGTCACCTCTCATCCTTCGCCTCTCCAAGGAGAATAGACCTAGCTCCCTCAACCTATCCTCATAAGGCATACCACTTAATCCCGGCAACATCCTCGTAAATCTCCTCTGCACCCGTTCTGTGGCTTCCACATCCTTTCTGTAAGGGTTGAGAAACATATCAGCCATGATCGAATGGTGGAGCAGACTCGATAGGCCGAATGGCCTAATTCTGCTCTTATAACTTATGGTCTTAAGGACTTATGTTTATAGCATGTTGTAACCACTGTTTAACATGGAGGTAATCCTGTGTTGTAGCTTCACCACGTATTGCTACTGTTGTGTTCTTCTAAACTCCTTCAGAGTTGATCGCTGAGCTTGATGGTGAGGGTGAAGTAGGGGATTATACCACGCCATGAAGTTATAGATTGTGATCTACTGCAATTCTGCTGCTGCTCCTGGGTCTCAGCCCTATAACTGGGCAGTTTTTTTTCGTTCATTTTACAGGACATGAACTTTGCTGGCTGGCCCAGCATTTATTGCCTGTCGCTAACCGCCCTCCATTTCAGAGGGCATTTGAGTCAACCACATTGCTGTGGGTCTGGAGTCGTGTGTTGGCCAGACCAGGTAAGGACAGCAGATTTCCTTCCCTAAAGGACATCAGTGAACCAGATGGGTTTTTCTGACAATCAACAATGGTCATCATTAGACTTTTAATTCCAGATTTGTTTAAATTGAATTTGAATTTCACCATCTGCTGTGGTGGGATTTGAACGCGGCTCCCCAGATCTTGCTCTGGGTCTACTAGCCCAGTGGCAATATCATTGTGCCACTGCCTCTTCTAGAGCTGCTAGATTGATTAAGCTGTCCCATTTGGCGCACTGTTGTGATAAATCCCATGTAATACCACATACCTTGAGGTGTATCCCTGATGTGTTAAAAATCCAAGGCCGGAATTCTCCGACCTTGCCCGCAGCTGGGATTCTCCGGTCCCGCTGCAGTGAACGGAGATTTGGCTGAGCGCCAAATTCTCCATTCTCGCCGGCAATGGCGGCAGGGCACGAATGGCCGGAGAATTCGGGGCCCCAATCCTGTATTACACATCTTGCAATGCTACATTATAGCCACATCTTTTGCTTATTTCATAGAATCATAGGATCCCGACAGTGCAGAAGGAGGCCATTCGGCCCATCGAGTCTGCACCGACCACAATCCCACCCAGGCCCTATACCTATAACCCCACACGTTTCCCCTGCTAATCCCTCTAACCTATGCATCCCGGGACACTTTAGGGGCAATTTAGCATGGCCAATCAACATATCCCACACATCTTTGGAGTATGGGAGGAAACCAACGCAGACAGAGGGAGAACGTGCAAACTCTGCACAAACAGTGACCCAAGCCAGGAATTGAACCCAGGTCCCTGTGCGGCAGCTGTGCTAACCACTGTGCCGCCCATTTATTCAGCTCCCTCCCATTTTGCAAGTCCCATTGATGTGGAGGAGGTACCCTCTGCCCAACCAGCTTCCAACAATCGCTGCCTCTTTCTTTTGCTCCCAACAAAATGATCAAAATAATTTTTTTAAGTTATCAAATGATTTTCGAGTTACCAATTCAAGGCAACACACTGGCAATTTGGTAGATCAGACCATTTTGTGAAAAGACTCTTACGATAATTAAACTTCGCATTGCTCTTTCAGTCTAAACTCAGGTTTGTCCCTGGCGCAAGCTCCAGATCAACTTGCTGCTCTGTGTCGGGAGATCGAGATAGTTGCAGTCATAGCCACAAGGCATAACTTTTATTGAGTTATTTTAACTCATCTGTATTCACTAGCAGTAGTCTCAGCTCACAGTTAACAAGTGGACTGTCAGAGTGAAGATAACAATGTGTGGCATTATTCATTATTAAACATTAATTCTATAGGTACCAGAGTGAAAAGTACCCTTTGTCTCTCAGTGGATAATGGGAATAGGTGGATAATCGCTGATCTGAAGTTTTTGGTTTTACATGTACAGTTTAATAACATCTAGCAAGGAATGAAGACAAATATATCACAAATAACGAAGAAAATATTACATTGTTTTATCCTCCAAGGAGGTGAATCGAGTCCAGAGATGCACCTGGGTTACAAATCAGTGCATGTAAAAGTGACATTGTGTGTAAGTCAAAAGCCATTTCTACAATATGCCGGGAGGTTTTGGCTACACCACTTCAGAAGTGATATTGATGCATTAGTGTGGGTTTATAGAAAATTGATTTCGGGTCTTCTGGTCTAAACCATTGTGAAAATATCAGCCAACTGAACTTATTCTGCTGAGGGTGAAATGCGGTAGATTTCTAAAACAAAGAAGAGATATGAGGTCATGTTGAGTTAAGCAAGCTATTGAACAGGGAGAATAAACACACATCTAGAAGGCAAGTGTATGTAGGTTCCGCGGCTCAAGAAAGATTAGGGATGTCCTGCCAACCTATTTGGAACACGTTCTTAGACAAAAGGTCCTCATTTAGAGCATGTTGTCACATTTAAAAGGGAGCTGGGTACCTGTTGAACAGTGGGATTGAAGAATATTGAGGTTATTTTTCAGAGCAGGGGAAATTTTGTATTCTTCAAAGTTATGGGGTCAACAGATAATGATGACTTGGGAGAAATCCATGCGCGAACAACACTGACTTTGGATGGAGCCGGACTGATGGGCCCATTGGCCTTTAGCTGCTGTACTTGTGTTCCTCAAGGAAAGGTGAAATATAAATATCAACAGGCCTTGACCTTCAAAATTCTGGTGGATGATTGGGATGGCGGAGAACTATGTTAACAACAGTCAGAGGCTATAGAGCCATAGAAGGATTATGGCCATTCAGTCCATCATGCCTACACTGGCTGGAAAAAAAACTAGCCGCACAGTCCGATCCCATCTCTCAACACCTAGTCTGTAGCTTTGCAAGTTCCAGCACTTCAGGTGTAGATCCAGGTACCTCTTAAATGAGTTGAGGGTCTCTGCCTCAGCCACCAACTTAGGCAGAGAATTCCAGATACCCACCACCCTCTAGGTTCAAAACAATTTTTCTGGCAGTGGTTAGCAGTGCTGCCTCACAGTGCCAGGGACCCAGGTTCAATTCCAGCCTCGGGTCACTGTCTGTTCCCCCTGTGTCTGCGTGGGTTTCTTCCGGGTCCTCCGGTTTCCTCCCACAGTCCAAAGATGTACAAGTTAGGTGGCTTGGCCATGCTAAATTGTCCCTTCCTGTCAGGCGGACAGGCAGGATAAATGCCCATGGGGTTACAGGGATAGGTCCTGGGTGGGATTGTTGTCAGTGCAGGCCTGATGGGCCGAATGGCCTCCTTTTGCAATGTAAGGATTCTATGATATCTCCTCTAATCCTTTCACCAATCACCTTAAACCTGTGCCCCTTGTTAAGTGACCTCACCGGTTGGGGAAACAAGTCTTCCCTGTCTACCCTATCCAGGACCCTCATAATTTTGTGTACACAATCAAATCACCTCTCAGTCACCTCTGCTCCAAGGAAGACAACCCTAGCCTACCTAATCATTCCATACAGCTCCAATTTTTCAGCCCTGGCAACATTCTTGTAAATCTCCTCTGCACTGTCTCCAAGGCAATTATGTCCTTCCTGTAATGTGGTGACCAGAAACATACACAAAATTCCAGCTTTGGCCCAACCAGTGTTTCACAGAGTTCCAGCATTACATAATATAAAATAAAAGCAAATGACTGCGTACACAGCTGTACAAGACATTGGTAAGGCCGCACTTGGAATACTGTGTACAGTTCTGGTCACCCTATTATAGAAGGGATATTATTAAACTAGAAAGAGTGCAGAAAAGATTTACTAGGATGCTACCGGGACTTGATGGTTTGAGTTATAAGGAGAGGCTGGGACTTTTTTCTCTGGAGCATAGGAGGCTGAGGGGTGATCTTATAGAGGTCTATAAAATAATGAGGGGCATAGATCAGCTAGATAGTCAATATCTTTTCCCAAAGGTAGGGGAGTCTAAAACTAGAGGGCATAGGTTTAAGGTGAGAGGGGAGAGATACAAAAATGTCCCGAGGGGCAATTTTTTCAGAGGGTGGTGAGTGTCTGGAACGAGCTGCCAGAGGTAGTAGTAGAGGCGGGTACAATTTTGTCTTTTAAAAAGCATTTAGATAGTTACATGGGTACGATGGCTACAGAGGGATATGAGCCAAACGCGGGCAATTGGGACTAGCTTTGGGGTTTTTTTTTTAAAAAGGGCAGCATGGACAAGTTGGGCCGAAGGGCCTGTTTCCATGCTGTAAACCTCTATCACTCTATGATTGTGGATGCTGGAATCTGAACCAAAAACAGAAAGTCCTGGAAAATCTCAGCAGGTCTGACAGCATCTGTGCAGAGAGAATAGAGCCAACGTTTCGAGTCTGGCTCTGTAATCTCTCCACAGATGCCGTCAGACCTGCTGAGATTTTCCAACATTACATTTGCACTTTTGTATTCCTCCTTTAGCTTATCGTTACTTTAGTGATTTCAGTTAATTTTACTTGATCATTGTTATTGTGATGAGTGCTTCAATCTAGGAAGTTTGGTGTTGCTCTAGATTCAGAATTAATCAGAGAATCATAGAATCTTCCACATACAGTGCAGCCCCGTTATAACGCGATGGTTGGGGTCCATAAAATGTTATCGCGAAAAAAGCGGGGTCGTGCTAAATCGAGGTTCAAGAAAATCAGTGTTCAAACTTACCCAATGTTGACCTAACATCCTAAAACACCCCTATAATCGCCCTATTTGACCCGTTTTTTGCACGTTTACCATCTGGCAAGTATATTACCTTTTAATTAAAGAATTCCGCGAATAAATCGTTGTTGTTACAGTAGAAATTAAAACACAAACTAATTTTTAGTAAAGCTTTTTAATAAACAAAACAACAATAGTTTATTTCTTAAAGTGATTGAGTGTTCCTTGCTTGAAAGTAGCATTTCAGTGGCTGCGAGCGAAATCTAGAATGCTTCTCAGTTGGAGGATTTTTATGTGGTCCACCTCCTGGGTCTCCAGAACTGGTACACTTTCCTCCGCCGGTGCTATAGTTACGTTACAGACGATCCCAGCGTCCGTCAGATGCTCATATGTTGGGCATTCGTCATCGGCAGAGTGTCACTGGTGTAGCTCTTCTTTGCTGCATTCAGACAGCTTCTCTGCCTCACGCACATCTTCCTCTGTGAAGCCGTACAAATCTGGCTCGTCATCATCTTCCATGGTGGATTGGCGTGATGAAAAGGTTCGCCCCAGACCCTTTTCCCAGCATTCCTCTACACATGACGAGCTGACTGGTGGAGCATGGTGGGAACAGCGGGGCGAGCGAGATTTGTCAATCATGAGCGGAAGAAAAAAGGGTCCAATGATTCATCGCGTTATATCCGAATTCACGTTAAATCGGGGCGCATAAAATCGGGGTTCCACTGTACTTTGAAGGTTTACTCCCTGAACCCAAGTCTTTGTCACTTAGATACAACAGGAAATGGTCCTTACACTGACACTTGGGAGAAGGTCTCCACTGCGTGCTAATTCTCTCCAATCGGGCCATTTGCATAACTCTCCGCTTCCTATCCTTAACCAATTGATCTTTCTCTACACCCTAGCTATGACTGTTACATTACGTTCTGCAACCTCCCCTTTCCTTCTCTATGAACGGTATGCTTTGTCTGTATAGCACATAAGAAACAATACTTTTCACTAATACATGTGGCAATCAATTGTGAACCCAAGTTACCATTATCCCTTTAATGCCATAAGTATGTTGTATGATTCTTGAACACATTCCTTTTGAAAGTCCATATATGCAGCATCCACTGCACAATCATCAACCCCCTCTTTTACTACATCAAGCAGGGATTGAGATGGACATTTCCATGTAAAGTCTTTCTGCTCCCATTTAATTGGAAAGCAGCATCGGTCGATGCGCTATTCGGCATTTTTAGAAACAGCCAATGATGCCGACACATCCAACTCGGCTACCTTCCCAGAAACACGAACGGAAGATGCCGGAAAATCTCAGCAGGCCTGACAGCATCTGTGAAGAGAGAACAGAGCCAACATTTCGAGTCAGGGTGGCCCATCGTCATTTGGCGGATGCTGTCAGACCTGCTTGAGTTTCTCCAGCGTTTTCTGCTTTTGTTTCAGATTCCAGCATCCGCGGTGTTTTGCCGCCTTCCCAGAAACACTGATGTTCTCCCCCTCGTTTGTTTGGATAAGCTGTCGAGGGTAAAAACTTGGAACCTTCCGGATTCCAACACCCACCCCATCACCAACCCGTGTCTCCGCCCATGTGGTATTTTCACCCCTCGAGACGTCTGTTCCATTCCTGCTTGTAACAACATCCTAAAGTAAAACAAACTTTTTACGACCGCCCAATACTCTGCACTGACAGGCCTGAACCATATTTGTCCATCTCATTGGTATTTGTTGTTGCATCTTCATGAATAAAACATTCATAATTAAGCTTTATGAAACAGTCAATAATGTATTTCTCATGAATTGGTAAACATCAGAGGTCCATTAAAAGCCAGAGTTCTACTTCTTGTGATCTATCTGTCAATTACATGTGTGTATATAAAGCTATATTTGCTATCAGTCAAGACAGGTAAATTATTGAAACAACAGAACTCTCTTCCAAAGGTTAAATCCAGAAGACAAAATAATGAAAACATTCAGAACAAAGCATGAGGCACCTTCACCGCTGCTTTCACTGCAGGGATTATGTGAGTAGTCGGCAGATTATAAATTGGCGGCACGGTAGCACAGTGGTTAGCACTGCTGCTTCACAGCTCCAGGGTCCCGGGTTCGATTCCCAGCTTGGGTCACTGTCTGTGTGGAGTTTGCACATTCTCCTCGTGTCTGCGTGGGTTTCCTCCGGGTGCTCCGGTTTCCTCCCACAGTCCAAAGATGTGCGGGTTAGGTTGATTGGCCAGGTTAAAAATTGCCCCTTAGAGTCCTGGGATGCGTAGGTTAGAGGGATTAGCGGGTAAAATATGTGGGGTGGGATTGTGGTCGGTGCAGACTCGATGGGCCGAATGGCCTCCTTCTGCATTGTAGGCTTTCTATGATTTCTATGAATACGTAAAAATGTATTCAAAAGGGACAAAAGTATGTAGTAAAATAGGCCGTTTAGTTCATTAAGATAAAAGCAAAGTACTGCGGATGCTGGAATCTGAAACAAAAAAAACACTGGAAAGTCTCAGCAGGTCTGACAGCATCTGTGGAGAGAGAGAGGACGTTTCAAAGCTGAATCCAAGCTCTGATGAAGGGTCACCCAGATTCAAAACGTTGGATCTCTTCTCTCTCCACAGATGCTGTCAGACCTGCTGAGATTTTCCAGCGTTTTCTGTTTTTAATATAATTCACTGCTAATTTGAAATGGAGTCCATTGTCCGTTACCAAGGAGAGAAACAACTTTAAAACATCCCAACAGTCCATTCCCATTCAATCACCTTTGAACTTCACTTTTAACCTCTTTTCAATGCTAACAGAGAGCTAACAGTTCAGACAGCTGTTTCATTAACATGAAGCGTGGCATCAAGGGGCCCCGATTAAAATTTAGGACCACGGGAAGCAGGACGCAAACTCTCCGCTGGTGGAAGTTATGTCCAGCACAAAGGAAAGTGGTTGTGGGCTTCTGGAGGTCAATCGTCTCTGTCCCAGGGATATTGCCACAGGATTTTAACATTTTGTTTCCAACAGCTGGCACCCCCAGCTGTGTGGGGATTGGTGGGAGGGGATGACTATACTGGAGATCAGGGTGCCTTTGCGGGACATGATGTTTCCGCGCGACGGAGCAGCAAGTTCCACAAATTCACCACCTTCAGCGAGAAGTAGCAGGAGCTGAGTGGCCCTGGCGGAACCCAAAATGATCATCAGTGAGCAGGTTATTGTTAAGCAAATGCCACTTAATAGGGGTGAATATGCTGGCACAATGGTTAGCACTGCTGCCTCAGAGCTCCAGGGATCCGGGTTCGATTCCCAGCTTGGGTCACTGTCTGTGGGGAAAATGTTCTCTCTGTGTCTGAGTGAGTTTCCTTCAGGTGCTCCAGTTCTCTCCCACAGTCCAAAGATGTATGGGTTGGGGCATTGGCTATGCTAAATCGCCCCTTAGTGTCCCAGGATGCGTAGGATAGAGGGATTAGTGGGGCAAATGTGTGGGGTTACAGGGATGGGGCCTGGGTGGGATTATTATTAGTGCAGACTCGATGGACTGAATGGCCTCCTTCTGCATTGTAGGGATTGCGGGCTTAGGTGGCTGTGTGTGTGGAGTCTGCAGGTTCTCCCCATGTCTGCGTGGGTTTCCTCCGTGTGCTCCGGTTTTCTCCCACAGTCTAAAGATGGGGAGGTTAGGTGGATTCGCCATGCTAAATTGCCCCTTAGTGTCAGAGGGGGACTAGCTCGGGTAAGTGCATGGGGTAATGGAGGTAGGGTCTGGGTGGGATTGTGGTTGGTGCAGACTTGATGGGCTGAATGGCCTCCTTCTGCACTGTAGGGATTCTATGGTTGCATGGTAAAGCTCAGCAGCCAGCCTCACAGGCAAGCTGAGACTCTACCCCCCCTACTGGCGAGATTCACATTATGGCAGTGTCGCACTCCCTCAGTATCACACTGCGTCAATGCCAACTTACGCTTTGTGCCAACCGTTCCTGGATTGGGACTTAAATTTGCAGCCTTTAGGTTCAGAGGCGCGAGTGTTACCGATAATCGAACCTTGGTGATTTTCCTGATGCATATTCAAGCCATTCCCAGAGTTTAACTCCAGATCTGGGGTTTCCTTCCAGAAGATTCCGTAGACATTTATTTTCCCCCAAATATGATATTCTGGCCATTTTAAAGGGAGGGTCTAGTTCAAAGTCACTGGTTACAAATCTAGCTCTGGTTTCAAAATATTTTAAAATCCAACAAAAACTTACATCTATATAAATTAATATTTACCACACAACATTGCATTAGAGAGATGACCTTGTCACACAATGACATTTATCTATTTTTTAAATGCCTTCAGATAAAATTCAGAATGTGTGAATGAGAGATAATAATCAGTAACTGTCTTTTTTTAACCTGGATAATTTAAAATATGTAGCCTATAACTTAATGCAAAGTCTTCCTGAGGATGCGAGGCTATCAGTAATGAAAGAAAATCTTAAAGTTTTAAGTTTATTTATTTGCGTCACAAGTAGGCTTACATTAACACTGCAATGAAGTTACTGTGAAAATCCCTTAGTCACTACACTCTGGCCCCTGTTCGGGAACACTGAGGGAGAATTTAGCATGGCCAATGCACCTAACCAGCACGTCTTTCAGATTGTGGGAGGAAACCGGGGCATCCAGAGGAACCCACGCAGACACGGGGAGAACGTGCAGACTCCGCACAGACAGTGACCCAAGCCGGGAATCGAACCCGGGTCCCAGGCACTGTGAGGCAGCAGTGCTAACCACTGTGCCACTAGTGAATATCACTCGCACTTTCCTAACGACAGGATTTCTCAAAATTCTTACAGCCAATGAAGCACTTTTGGGGAGCACTCACAATTGTAATACAAGGAACCGGGTGGTTCCCAATAACCGTCAAGCAAGCGCCCAGTAATCCCTCACAACCACAACAGGGTGCCATTGCCCTCTGGTGGCAAAGAATCCTACTACATGCAAGGAAGATGTAGCAAGCAATGTATTGCAGGGTATTCAGAATAGGTTATCAGCCGGATCCCGAAACACTAACCTAGCTTTCTCTTTCAATTACTCTGCACTTCCAGCCTTTTGTTTTAATGCAGTTTTTTTTTCAACCTGCTAATTATTATTTGTCAATTCATGATTCTCTGTGTCTTCAATGTTGTGATGCAGGTAATATCGTAATGTACAAAGCAACCTGTGAACCAAGGATCCCTAAAGATCTGATATCAGTGTCATTTTTTTTCAGTGTCTCTTTATTTCAAATGGTAATTTTTAGATGAAGGTAGTTTAGGTTACATAGAAACTAGAAGCAGGAGTAGGCCATTCAGCCCTTCAAGCCTGCTCCACTATTCATTTTGATCATGGCTGATCATCGAATTCAATACACCTACCCCACCTACTCCCCCCCACATCTCTTGATCCCTTTAGCCCCAAGAGCTATCTCTAATTCCTTCTTGAGATCACACAGCATTTTGGCCTCAATTACTTTCTGTGGTAGTGAATTCCACACATTCACCCCTCTCTGGGTGAAGAAATTTCTCCTCACCTCAGTTCTGAAAGGTTATGCCCCTTATCCTCAAACTATGACCCCTAGTTCTGGACTCCCCCACCATTGGGGACATTCTTTCTGAATCTACCCTGTCTAACCCTGTTAGAATTTTATAAGTTTCTATGAGATTCCCTCTCACTCTTCTAAGCTCCAGTGAATACAATCCTAACCGACTTAGTCTCTCCTCACATGACAGACCTGCCATCCCAGGAATCAGCCTGGTAAACCTTTGCTGTACTCCCTCTATAGCAAGGACATCCTTCCTCAGATAAGGAAACCAAAACTGCACACAATACTCCAGGTGTGGCCTCGCCAATGCCCTATACAATTGCAGTAAAACATCCCTATTCCTACACTCAAATCCTCTCGCTATGAAGGCCAACATACCATTTGCCGCCTTTATTGCTTGATGTACATGCACACGCTTACCTTCAGCTACTGATGTATTGAGGGCTCCAAGGTCTCGCTGAGTATCCACCTCTCTCAGTTTACACCTATCCAAATAATAATCTGCCTTCCTATTATTGCTACCAAAGTGGATAACCTCACAGTTATCCAATTATCTGCCATGCAAATGCCCATGCACAGCCTGTCCAAATCACGCTGAAGCATCTCTGCATCCTCCTCACAGCTCACCCTCCCGCCCAACTTTGTATCATCTGCAAATTTAGAGATAACACATTTAACTCAGCCATGACATAAGAGTTAGGGAGGTTTACACATCAGGATGCAAGAAACGTGACTTTTACCAACTCGGAGACGTTTTCGCTGCCACAAAATTAGTGCATTTTGATTTCTTTTTTGGGGTCCAGTCATAACTCATTCTGAGTTTTAGCAATTGTTTTTCTGAAACTGACTTAAAACACAGATAAGCCTCACATTTAATTACCATTGGATGCAGGGAAACTGAAGTCTGAATTCACAGAAACCCTACTGTCCAAAAAGGAGGCCATTCGGCCCATCAACACAGCACCAACAGAACATCGCACCCAGGCCCTCTGCTCCGCCCTATCCCTGTAATCCCATGCATTTACCATGGGCTGTCCACCTAATCTACACATCTTTGGACTGTGGGAGGAAACCAGAGCGCCTGGAGGAAATACACGCAAGACATGGGGGGAACATGCCGACTCCACACAGACAGACACACCCAAGGCTGGAATCGAACCCGGGTCCCTGGCGCTGTGAGGCAGCAGTGCTAACCATTCTGCCACCGTGCCGCCCCACCACTGTGCCACCTTGTGTAAAGTCTAAATGAAATACTGCTTTAAATGTGGATGCTTGATTCTCTTTTTTTTTTGCTTTTAAACAACATATGGAAAAGTTGTTTCTTTTTAAGCAGTCGATAATGCAGGCGGCTGTGTACATCAGTAGAATCTTTTTTCCTATTGATGTGAATAGGGAGTGAACTCTTGTCAGCCTTGGTGTGCTAGCTACATGATCACATTCCCGGAACACTGCAGGGTAGCCACGCAGAACTGTCAGGGCAAGTTTGTCACTACTTCCCAATCTAGGGGATGGCAGAAGTAAAATCAACAGTGAAGCTGTAACAACAGGCAAAAGAAAAATTCCTCTCCGAACTTCTGGAGTTGACAGTCACCTGACCTGGTTTCACTTTTAAAAACCAAACCCTTACAAAATAATTATAGCTGACCTCACAACTCTTGGGAGGCTTTTAAGGTTCCTACATGTCTTCCATGGTGTTGGTCACAAAGGTCTGACTTTTAACACAGGGCAGCAGGATCTGTGTCCCGTGAGGGTGAGTTTGTGTCTTTATATGCCCTGTTTGTGAACAGAATTCCCACTCACCGGAAGAAGGAGCTTAAGGTTCCGAAAGCTTGTGTGGCTTTTGCTACCAAATAAACCTGTTGGACTCTAACCTGGTGTTGTTAAACCTCTTCCCGTGAGGGTAACAGGGTGAGTGAGAAACTTGCACTCTGAGGCCTGGTGAGATTTTTGGCTCCGAGACTTCATTTACATGCTCAAAGCCAGTCTCCTCCTTATTTAACCTTTTCATGGGATGCGGGCATTGCCGGCTAAGCTAGCATTAGTTGCCCATTTCTAATTATCCTGGGATAGTGGCGAGCCGACTTATTGATGTGCTGCAGTGTAGGTACTCCCACAGTGTTGTTAGGGACTGAGTTCCAGGATTTTGACCCAGCGACAGTAAAGCAACAGTGTACAAACGGTGATATATTTCCAAGTTGGGATGGTCGGAATCATAGAATCATAGAGTCATAGAATCCCCAGTACAGGAAGAGGCCATTCGGCCCATTGAGTCCGCACCGACCCTCTGACAGAGCATCCTTCCCAGGCCCTAGTCCCGTAACTCCATGTATTTACTCCGCTACTCCCCCCTATCCCACACTAAGGGGCAATTTAGCATGCCTAACCCGCACATCTTTGGACTGTGGGAGGAAACCCACGCAGACACAGGAGAACGTGCAAACTCCGCACAGACAGTGACCCAAAGCCAGAATCCCTGGCACTGAGAGACACCAGTGCTAACCACTGTGCCACCGTGCCTCCCTGTGGTGTCTGACTTGGAGGGCAACTTGGTATTCCCATTAATCTTCTGCACTTGTCCTTCTTGTGGGGGTTTGGGTGGCAGGAGGCCACCAACGGAGCCTATTGGAATGAGTGGTCCTCAGGACTGGGTTTGCCAAACCACCAATATTGCTATGAAGTCTCAGGGCAGGTCTAGCCTGCTTCAGGGTCGTCTAGACTTCTGCTCTTCCTCCCCCCAAAAGGATTTTTTTTGCCTCTTTGGGCAAAGGGGCTAAACATGACTGCTTTCTTTGGCGGACGTGACAGCCATCACTGCTTCCCTTCCATCCTCAAGTTGAAATGGCACCAAAAACCAGCTTTCATCTAAACAGGGACCCCTTCCTTTACCACCACCCCCTCCCCACCTCAGCATGGCTTTCCTTGCTGCCTGCAACTTCATATGACAGTCATCTAAAGATAGGAGTGGGTAAGTCCCCCACTCCACAACCAGGGCAAGTTAAAGTCAAGCCAGTAAGACAGACCAAGGATGAGATATAATTCGGCAAACGTAGCGACTTTAATGTGGCACTTTGGGTGGGGGGGGAAGGTGGGGTGGAACCAAGTTACAGGAGAGATCAGGAAAGGCTTTGTTAAGGAAATGGGTTTTAAGGCAGCATAGTGTCAGAGGTTTACAGCATGGAAACAGGCCCTTCGGCCCAACTTGTCCATGCCGCCCCCTTTTTTAAACCACTAGGTTAGTCCCAATTGCCCACATTTGGCCCATATCCCTCTATACCCATCTTACCCATGTAGTGAGGGGTTGAGTGGGTGAGGGATTAGTGGGATTTGGGCATCCGGGGACACAGTCAGCAAAGGTGAACCAAAGAACGGATGGATGTGCATGAGGCCATTACAGAGAAGGAAGGGATTGTAGGGCTGGTGCAGGTTACAGGGATAGGAAACTGAATAATCCATAATCCAAAAAGAATGTGTGTCCCTTTAAGGCCACAGGATCTAATTACTGTAAATGGGATCCTGGTGTGTGTTACATGTTAACTGGCGCCTCGTCAAGGTCATTAATGTCTGCCATTTTCCTCTCTTTATAAAGGCAGCTTTGTATCTGTAACAATTCTGTGACATCTGAAATGTGACACTGTCCTGAGGATCTTCGCTCTCATTGCTCGCTGTCTGGCACAGGAGCATTATGACACACAATACACCATACATTTATTATTCTGCTGCTAATGGGCAGCCGGGTGTTAACATTGCCCAAAGATCTAATTGCTGTAATGTTCTGGTGTGAATTCCTCTCAATGATTCTGAGATACACTCAGTCACCAAAGATACAATCTGTGGCAACAATTTGTCTTCCCCTCATACTGCATTTTTTCAGCAATTTATTTAAAGGTTTACTCGACCAATACCAGGAATTGGCAGGTTGTCCTACAAGGAAAGGTTGGAGAGTTTAGTTTTGCATCCATTAGAGTTTAGGAGAGTAAGAAGCAACTTGATCAAAACCTTTAAGATCCTGAGGGGTATTGACAGGTTCGATGTGGATGTTTCCTTTTGTTGGAGAATCGGGCATTCATTTAAGACAGCATCATAGAATCCTACAGTGCAGAAGGAGGCCATTAGTCCCATCGAGTCTGCACTGACCACTATCCCACCCAGGCCCAATTCCCATAACTCCACATATTTACCCTGCTAATCCCCCTGACACTAGGGTCAATTTAGCCTGGCCAATCAATCTAACCCGCACATCTTTGGATTGTGGGAGGAAACCGGAACACCCTGAGGAAACCCACGCAGATATGGGGAGAATGTGCAGACGCCGCACAGACAGTGACCCAAGACCAGAACTGAACCCGGGTCCCTGGCGCTGTGAGGCAGCAGTGCTACCACTGTGCTGCCGCAAGAGATGAGGAGAATTTTTTTCTCTGAGGGTCATGTCTCTGGAACTCTCTTTCTCAAAAGACAGTCGTGATGTGGAGATGCCAGCGTTGGACTGGGGTGGGAACAGTAAGAAGTCTCACAACACCAGGTTAAAGTCCAACAGGTTTATTTAGACTCATGTGCTTTTGGAGCGCTGCTCATTCATCAGATGAGTCACCTGATGAAGGGGCAGGGCTCCAAAAGCTCGTGATTCCAAATAAACCTGTTGGACTTTAACCTGGTGTTGTGAGACTTCTTACTGTGCTCAAAAGGCAGTGAAAGCAGACTCTTTGAATATTTTTAAGGCAGCGCTAGATAGATTCTTGATTAACAAAGGGAGTGAAAACGTTCTCGAGAGTGGGCTGGAATGTGGGGTTGAAGTTGCAAGCAGATCATTGGTGTTATTGAATGGCAGAGCAGGCTTAAGGGGCCAGATGGCCTATTCCTCATTTGTATGCATGTTTGTACATAAAATTATGTCCAATGGAGTCTTGAAGTGTGATGGACCCCTCTCTCTCATAAATATGCAAGTAGATAGCAGTATTTTAACAGCAAGCCCTGATACAACCTTTGGGCTTGCATTATACACCTTAAAACAGAAAATGCCCCATTAACATATCATAAATGAGTAAAGATGGCAGTAGAGTACATACCTCCACCATTGTTACAGTTACATAGCTTTTCCTTGAGGCTTTTTCCCTGCCTCGTTGATGCTCAGTAACTGCAAAGCTAAAGAAAGAATTCGTTTCAATAAGAGCTTCCATCTCATGGAGGTTTCAAGCGAATCCACGTCCAACAACCTGCTCTGAACACTCTGCTCACATTTTGATAGCTGTGGTAAATTCTATCTAACCTGCTGAGATAATCTACAATGTCTTTTTTTTAAAAAGCAATTCACCCTATCTCTCCCAATGTAAACAAATGGATCCTTTAAAAAATTTTAGGGTCTAGATCTGGATCTTCACCAAAAACTAATCAATTCCTTCTTGGGAAAAATTTATCCATACACCAATTTGCATTGAAATCCCTCCATTAGTGTTTGAGATATATCGTTTGCAGACAGACTAACAGGGCGAAAACATTTCTCCCGCCTCCCACTTTCAGTAGTTTAGTTTTGTTTATTTGTTAGTGTCACAAGTAGGCTTACATTAACACTGCAATGAAGTTACTGTGAAAATCCCCGAGTCACCACTAGGTGCCTGTTCAGGCACACTAAGGGAGAATTTAGCATAGCCAATGCACCTAACCAGCACTTTGGGACTGTGGGAGGAAACCGGAGCACCCGGAGGAAACTCATGCTGACACAGAGAGAACATGTGGACTCCACACAGTCAGTCACCTGAGCCGGGAATTGAACCCGGGTCCCTAGCGTTGTGAGGCAGCAAGTGCAAACCACTGGGCCACCATGCCACACCTTAGCAAAGGTAAAAAAATAGGTCAATGATTTTAGTGACCTGATTTCAGCATTCAGTTTTCTCTGCATTTTCTAATCTGCTTCCTTTTGTTCTTTTGC
Organism: Mustelus asterias; assembly: GCF_964213995.1. NCBI lineage: Eukaryota > Metazoa > Chordata > Chondrichthyes > Carcharhiniformes > Triakidae > Mustelus > Mustelus asterias. The sequence goes on from NC_135811.1 coordinate 97,987,170, forward strand.
TCCAGTGACCTGTTCTCACCTTTACTTTAGCACTGGGTAGACCTTTACTGTACAATATAACGTACATAGCACTCCCTGCATTTGGCTTTCCAGAGTAGGATATTTCATATTTACGGCACATCCCCAGACTTGGGCCTGTGAATGCAAGTGGGGTCGTTTGCATGTGAGAGTGCAGCAACTTGCTATCAGCTACGTTACTCTAATGTAAAAACACCGCACATACTGGGAGCACTGGCTCTGCCAGTGTGAGGGAGTTAATAGACATTGTCATTAGCCCCAATTCCAGCTAATTTACCAGCTGCCTTGCAGTGTCAAGCATAATGATTCCTTGGAGCTCATACGATACAAGTAATACTCAAAAGCTTGAACAAAAATGTTCTCCAGAATTAAATAGATACACAAGAGAACATTAAAGATATAGCTTTATAACCATCCGAAGGAGATTTTGCGTCAGGTAATTGGCTATTCACTATAACAGATGTTTCCTCAAGGAAGCATGTTTGGATTTATAAAGTTCACATCTGCATCAAGAACCTGATGGATACTTTCAAAAATGTTATTAGAACCATACAATGTGGAAGGAGGCTATTTGGCCCATCAGACCTGCACCGACTCTCCAATAAAGCATCCCACCCAGGCTCTTCCCCTGCCCTATCCCTGTATCCCCGCACATTTACAATGGCTAATCCACCTTACACATCCTTGGACACTAAAGGGCAATTTAGCATGGCAAATCCACCTAACCAGAACATCTTTGGACACTAAGAGGCAATTTACCATGGTCGATCCACCTAACCTTCACATCTTTGGACTATGGGAGGAACACAGTAAGAAGTTTAACAACACCAGGTTAAAGTCCAACAGGTTTATTTGGTAGCAAAAGCCACACAAGCTTTCGGAGCTCTACACTCACCTGAAGAAGGGGCTTAGAGCTCCGAAAGCTTGTGTGGCTTTTGCTACCAAATAAACCTGTTGGACTTTAACCTGGTGTTGTTAAACTTCTTACTGTGTTTACCCCAGTCCAACGCCGGCATCTCCACACTATGGGAGGAAACCAGAGCACCCGGAGGAAACCCATGCAGACATGGGAAGAACGTGCACAGTGAGAGGGGAGAGATACAAAAGTGTCCAGAGGGGCAATTGTTTCACAGAGGGTGGTGAGTGTCTGGAACAAGCTGCCAGAGGTAGTAGTGGAGGCGGGTACAATTTTATCTTTTAAAAAGCATTTAGATAGTTACATGGGTACGATGGGTATTGAGGGATATGGGCCAAATGCGGGCAATTGGGATTAGCTTAGGGTTTTTTTTTTTTAAATAAGGGTGGCCTGGACAAGTTGGGCCGAAGGGCCTGTTTCCATGCTGTAAACCTCTATGACTCCACACAGACCCAAGGTCAGAATCAAACCCATGTCCCTGGCACTGTGAGGCAAACCACTGTGCTGCCCTTGTTGTTTGCTTATGATTTGTGAAGCGGGGGGGATGTTTTATTTTGTTTTCTTTATGAAGCAAATAGCCCAAAGTATCACAAATACCTTTCAGATGGAGATGATAACATGGTGAGTTTCATTACACCCTAAACATGAACACCATTTCAGATTAGACAGAATGGCGTAAATCAAACTCGACAGCACTGAGCTGCGGTGGAGAAGTCGAGATCTTGTACTGTCACAAAGCTGTTTGGAGACAGTGATTTTATTTTTGCATGGGAGCAGTTGACCATTGCTTCATTGTTGCTGCCCACTCAAAAACTAATTTGGGTCAAGTTTGATTGACCAGTCCCACACGTCCTTGAAATGTTAATACACACAATAAACCAGCCTCCCATCCATTGACTCTGTCTACACTTCCCCCTGCCTTGGAAAAGCAGCCCGCATTCTCTCTTCCACCTTCTCCCATCGGGAAAAAGATACAAAAGTCTGAAGTCATGTACCAACCGACTCGAGAACAGCTTCTTCCCTGCTGCCATCAGACTTTTGAATGGACCTCCCTTGCATTAAGTTGATCTTTCTCTACACCCTAGCTATGACTGTAACACTACATTCTGCACTCTCTCCTTTCCTTCTCTATGAACGGTATGCTTTGTCTCTATAGCGCGCAAGAAACAATAATTTTCACTGTATACTAATACATGTGACATTATTAAATCAAATCAAAAGCATGAACTTAAGATTTTTAGCAGACATTGCTAATAGTTACATCTAGGTTTCATGAACCAACAATTCAAATTGAACTGCCTAGAGGTTTTGAAGCTTGACACTCGAGTGGAATAAATGTTTAATGTCCTGATGACTTATTGAGAACTTCTTTGATCTTGGGTGTCAAAACCTGCCTTTGGAAGTCTAGAAAAGGTGGTTAAGGGTGGGGAGGGATTTCACAGGGCTTCCGTTCCCTGTTGTGATTGAATATCTCGAGAGTGACGTGACAAAGAATAGCTCTCTTGTGTTCATCTTTTGCCAAGTTTCATTTGAGACTCAGTTCAAAAGATTTTGGGATGAACTACAAAGACTTCCAAATTTAAGAAGCATCTAAGTGGCATGGTGGAATTGTCACTGGACGAGTGACCCAAGGTAATGCTCTGGGGACCCAGGTTCGAATCCAACCATGGCAGAGGGTGAAATTTGAATTCAATAAAAATTTGGAATTTAAAGTCTAATAATGGCCATGAAATCATTGTCGATTGTTGTAAAAAATTCATCTGATTTACTAATTGAGAGAAGGATATCTGCCGTCCTGATCTAGTTTGTGTCCTACACGAGACTCCAGATGTGGGCAGCACGGTGGCACAGTGGTTGGCACAGCGCAAGGGACCCGGGTTCGATTCCCGGCTTGGGTCACTGTCTGTGCGGAGTCTGCATGTTCTCCCTGTGTCTGCGTGGGGTTCCTCTGGGTGCTCTGGTTTCCTCCCACAGTCCAAAAGACATGCTGGTTAGGTGAATTGGCCATGCTCAATACTCCCTCGGTGTATCCGAACAAGCGCTGGAGTGTGGTGACTAGGGGATTTTCACATAACTTCATTGGAATGTTTTACAATGTAAGCCTACTTGTGACTACTAAATTAACTTTAACTTTAGATCCACAGTAATATGGTTGAATCTGAAATGGCCGGCAAACCATTCGGTTCAAGGACAATTAGGGACGGTTAATAAATGATGCCCACATCCAAAGAATGAAAAAAAAACAGTACTGCACTACAAGTTACACATGCGTTATTTTGGGTCATCTTATTTTCCCAGTCTCTGTCTTGCCTTAATTGTATGGTCAGTGCAGCAGAAACCCCACCCCCCACCACCCCCAGGGTCATCACGCTGCAACCCATGCCCAAAGCACTTCCTTCAGCTGGTTATCATCTGCTGAATCAGGGTTGATGAGAGCACACACAGGACACAAAGGTCACAAACACCTGCTTGGGCCTGAAGCAGTGGCTGTGGAGAAGGATGGAATCTGTGGCAGGAGCTAACAATAATGGGTTCAGTCCTACTGATGATTACCTGGGGGAAACTGTGGTTCATCCAGAGCTATACATCACGCAAGCAATTTGACAGGAGAGGGAGTGGAGAGTTCAAGGCAGGTCAGTTTGACAGAATAAAAATCTATTCCTGTCCTGTTGAGACAAGCCGTATCCTCCCTCCGTAGCTGCCAAAAACGATGGCAGTCTCTATAGGCAGCATTTAAGTTTGCTACAGAAGCAGTTCTGAAAACAATTTCTTCAGATGGGGCTCTTGCAAAGACAGAAATCCTGTTCCTCAAGTCTGACTGGTGTCAGCAGCTGCAGTACAAAGGGCTTGATACTGGTAACAAACTTCCCGAACACCTACACTTTGAGGCATCATTGTGACATCTGCAGTCAATGGGGAACAACAGAAGATATCTTCCTCACACCATTAGTGTCATCCTTCAACAGAATTTAAATGCTAAAATCACTATCATAAAACCCTTTGTCCCGCCACTCATCGGCGACCCATCTCTTCCCTGCATTGCTCTATTTGTAACTTCCTGTTCCTTTCAAAGGGCCCTCAAGCACATTGGCACCTCATCACATCCACCTCGCCTGAAATTTCCTGTTTGAATCACTCCAGTCATGCCTCGCCCAACTCACAGCACATGAACAATTCCAGCCAAAATCATCTTTGGCGACTGGCCAGTGTGTTCTTCCTCTTCACCCTCCTTAGCTTCTCAATGTTCACCACGCTTGACCACTCCAGCATCCTCCACCACTTCTTCTCTATTATCCAACTCCGGCCAATCGGACAGTCCATGCGAGTCATGTGTAGTTTGACTTCAACCTATCCAAAGTCAAAGCTCTTCTCGATATGAACATAAGAATATAAGAACTAGCAGCAGGAGTGGGCCATCTGGCCCCTCAAGCCTGCTCCGCCATTCAATAAGATCATGGCTGATCTTTTCATGGACTCAGCTCCACTTACCCGCACGCTCACCATAACCTTTAATTCCTTTACTGTTCAAAAATGTATCTATCCTTGCCTTAAAAACATTCAATGAGGTAGCCTCAACTGCTTCACTGGGCAGGGAATTCCACAGATTCACAACATCGTGTGTGAAGAAGTTCCTCCTCAACTCAGTCCTAAATCTGCTCCCCCTTATTTTGAGGCCATGCCCCCTAGTTCTAGTTTCACCCACCAGTGGAAACAACTTCCCTGCTTCTATCTTATCTATTCCCTTCATAATCTTATATGTTTCTATAAGATCTCCCCTCATTCTTCTGAATTCTAATGAGTATAGCCCCAGTCAACTCAATCTCTCCTCATAAACCAACCCTCTCAACTCCGGAATCAACCTAGTGAATCTCCTCTACACCCCCTCCAGTGCCAGTATATCCTTTCTCAAGTAAGCAGATCAAAACTGTACACAGTACTCCAGGTGTGGCCTCACCAGCACCTTATACAGCTGCAACATAACCTCGCTGTTTTTAAACTACCTCCCTCTAGCAATGAAGGACAAAATTCCATTTGCCGCCTTAATTACCTGCTGCAACTGCAAACCAACTCCTTGTGGTTCTTGCACAAGGACACCCAGGTCCCTCTGCACAGCAGCATGCTGCAATTTTTTACCATTTAAATAATAGTCCGTTTTGCTGTTATTCCTTTCCACCACACCAATTCCAGCCAAAATCATCTTTGGCGACTGGCCAGTGTGTTCCTCCTCTTTACCCTCCTTACCCTCTCAATGTAAACATGCTTGACCACTCCAGCATCCTCCACCACTTCTTCTCTGTTATCCAACTCCGGACAATCAGACAGTCCATGCAAGGTTTGACTTCTGCCTATCCCAAGTCAATGCTCTTCCTTCCACCAAACCGTTTCCTCCAACCATCTGTCTTTGGCCCCTCATCTTCCTTCCCTGTATTTCTCAACAGCACTGGGTCAACACCCATATATACATTAATTTAGTTCTGCCTATCCACCATTTTTCTTAAGCCCATGACCACTTTCTTGTTGGTACATGTTCGATGAATCACAGCTTAATTCCGCTGAATAGAGTCATAGAAACCCTACAGTGCAGAAAGAGGCCATTTGGCCCATCGAGTCTGCACCGACCACAATCCCACCCAGGCCCTACCCCCATATCCCTACATATTTACCCACTAATCCCTCTAACCTACGCATCTCAGGACACTAAGGGGCAATTTTAGCACGGCCAATCAACCTAACCCGCACATCTTTGGACTGTGGGAGGAAACCGGAGCACCCGGAGGAAACCCACGCAGACACGGGGAGAATGCTCAAACTCCACACACAGACAGTGACCCAAGCCGGGAATCGAACCCAGGTCCCTGGAGCTGTGAAGCAGCAGTGCTAACCACTGTGCTACCCAAAATAAAGCCATCATTTTCAACACTCAACACAAATAGTGGCTCTCTTTGCCACTGATGCTATCTCTAACCTTCAAGCCACTTACTCAAACCTTAAAATCATATTTGACATCGTCTCCATCACCATGACTGTGGATTTTTACCACTGAACTTTTCAGTCATCTTCTTGTTCTAGTTTAATTACCTTACAGTACTTTATACTGTCACTGCTTTTTTGAACTGAAGCTATAAATCAATAAAGTTTCAGTTTGTTTATTAGGTTCACACGTAGGCTTACATTAACACCACGATGAAGTTACTGTGAAAATCCCCTCGTCGCCACATTCTGGCGCCTGTTCAGGTCCACTGAGGGAGAATTTAGCATGGCTAATGTGTATTGACTTCAACAGGCCACTGAGGTTGGCCTATTGGAGTATGAACTCCCTGATTGAGGACCCAATTGATGGAGTCTTTGCCTTGTACTTAACTGGGAGTGCCAGTTCCTCTGACACCCCCGGAGGTAGACTACTGACTGTTAGCACTCTGTGTACTGCTGTTCGAGTTTGTAAATAAAGGGATTTTGGTGAAGGGATTTCTGCCTCCAAAGACTTATTACACAATGCACCTAACCAACACGTCTTTCGGACTGTGGGAGGAAACCGGAGCACCCAGAGGACACCCATGCAGACACGGGGAGAAGGTGCAAACTCCACACAGACAGCGACCCAAGCCAGGAATTGAATCCAGGTCCCTGGCACTGTGAGGCAGCAATACTGCAATGCGTGTCATTTTACTTTAGTGCAATTAATCTCGATGCAATTTCTGTCTTTTGTGGAATAGGATGGCCTTTCTGGAAAGCTTCCTAATATTTCATTGGAATCATCTTGGCAACCCACCATACATATACAGAAAGACATCTACAGACTAGAAATCTGAAGTAAAGACCAAATTACTGTAAATACACAAATCTGTGAAAACAAAAAAAAATCTTTGCCTAAATCTTCTGGTCCCACCCGCCGTGGAAATCATGGGCAGGACGGATAATTTGACAAGCAAAAGATCCGTTGACCTCAGTTGGAACTGGAAAATCCCACTTTTCATCAGAATTCAAGGGTCTTCCTGCTTGTCAAGTCTTTCTTTTGGAAGAGATGTTTGCCAGTTTCAGTATTAGGATATAGAGACTGGGACCCCCATTCTTCCCAGGCTCGTTCATTCTTGTTACTACTTTTATTTACACACCACATGGTGCAACATTACTCGGCTCATCATTTCATAACCTAGAGATCTCCTTCAGACCCAGGTGCTCTGTCGCCATTGAACCTGATTTCTTTTGTTCATTCGTGGGACATGAGCATCACTGGCTGGCCAGCAGTTATTGCCCATCCCTAGTTTCCCAAGGGCAGTTGAGAGTCAATCATTTTACTGCGGCTCTGGAGTCACATGTAGACTCGAGAGTGCAGTGCGCCAGGAGACAACAGCGGGGGGGCCTTTTGCAAGATTCGCAACTGGCATCCGACTGATCACGAGTCTCTGAGGTGCTTTTCTTTAGCACAATCAGCTTCGCACTGGAAATCAGCGCGGAGCTGGTTATCATATGGAAACTTGAATTCCCATATGATTAGTGGGCCCGGGACGGTATTCTCCGGACCCGCTGGCACCTCCCCACCCTGCTATGAGTAGTTCCCACCAGCGGGGTTTACAACTGCTGCCTACTAATGGGGAACAGGCGTCCTCATCCTGCTGGTGGGGACAGAGGCCACTGAGGTATGCCCCCGGGAGGTCTGGGGCAAGGGAGGGCGCCCACTGGGGGAGATCAAGACTGCACCGGGGTGTTGAAGGGGGGGGTGGTTCCGGTAGCCAGTGATCCAGGATGGGGGGTTCAGGAAGGCCAGTGATCATGGGGTTCCGGTGAAGGCCAACAATCGGGAGACCGGCGATGCGGGGCCCAATGCGCATGTGCCAAACTCCACACTGACAGATTGGCGCACATGCAGTGGCCCACTCAGCGCTATGCTGCCGGCTTCTCAGGCGGGATGAAGCCCTGTCCCCTACTTTTCAGCATGAATCATTCTGAGGCATTCTGCATTGCACAGAGTGCCGGAGATTCGTTCAGGTAAGTACGGCCAAAAGGCGAGCAGCAAATTCCCCCATTTTCCCACCCATTGGGCCATGGATGAGGGACTAGGCTAAAAATCTAATTTTCAACTGAAAATGGGCACAATGGGCTGAATGGCCTCCTTCTGCACTGTAGATTTTCCATGTTTCTATGTTACCATAGCTTCATCTGACAATGTGTTAGTAAAGAAGCTAACACTGACCTTGTCTGCTGTGTACAGACAATTCTTTATAAGTTTCAGTTGACTCTTTCCTTCCAATCCTTCCAACGGAGTGGCACTGTCTGCCTCACAGCGCCAGGAACCCGGGTTCAAATCCAGCCTCGGGTCACCGTCTGTGTGGAGTTTGCATGTTCTCCCCGTGTCTGCGTGGGTTCCCTCCGGGTGCTCCGGTTTCCTCCCACAGATTTGCAGCTTAAGTGGATAGGCGTAGGCAAATTGGCCTTTAGTGTCCCAAGATGTGTATGGGGATACGGCCTGAATGGGGATTGTTGTCGGTGCAGGCTTGATGGGCCGAATGGCCTCCTTCCGCACTGTAGGAATTCTATGATTCTTCTAATCAAGTCGCCAACCCTTTAATCGCTTTCGTCGACACAACAACCAGTAAATGCATTTCAAAAGTAGCACATTAATATTTTTAAGATTACACTTCAATGAGGCTCAACGTAAATAGAAGGTAAAGCTCAATATAAATAGAAGGTTTATTATATGAATGAGGACAGAACATTAGCAACATAAATAAGTATAGAATTTCCTCAACGGACAAATGCTTTGCAGGAATGGAATAAAGTTATGGCATTGAAATGGAACCTTTGCGCTTCAGTCAGTGTATTAACTGTCAATTGAGCCGCTCCCCTTTTTCCGGCTGAGTGGGAAAGTGGACTTGCTCTGAGGTTGTGTCATCTTACTGGCCAGATGGACAAATGGCTCGATCAGAGTCTTGCGCTCTGCCACGGAAACTTCCCACAGCTTCACCTTCTCCGACTTTGCCCAGTGTTGAACAGCATCATGGTCCATACGTCGCCCCTCCTGGAGGTCACATTTGTTGCCCAGAATTACAATCGTCACCTACAGAAAGACCCAGGGAGGGAGAGCCTTTAGTGCCGACACACATTCAAAGCTTTCTAAACACTTTACAACGTTGGCACAAGTGTTGCCGATTTCAAAAAAACTTAAAAGCAAAGACAGGGTAATATTATCTCAGGATGAAAGTCATGGAGCAAAGTGACTCGGGAGCTTTCTCGATGATTCCGCTGATAAATGTACTGCCCTGTGTGGAACCGAGCCAGGGAGACCAGAGGTTTAATCGTTGATCTGTGCCGAGTTAGCTCCCTCAGTCCCATTCCCCAGCTCCAGCCCCATAGCCCTACAGGTTTGTTTCCTCAGGTGGCCATCCAATTCATCAACTCCACTTCTACTTTGGGACAATATTGGCAAAGTAAGAGGCACGATGGGCCAAGTGGCCTCCTTAAATGTTGGAGTATTCTATGATGCATCTACAGATTATAGAGCCTGGCGCAGAATATTTCACCTTGGTAAGCTAAGTGGCAGGTTGGATTTTGTGAACATAGTGGACTTGCTCTGGTCGTGGCTCAGCTGACTGGCTCTCAAGGTGTATGAATTATTGGCAGGAAAACTACACACAACCTCATTAAAATGAGAGGCGTGGGGTCTGTGTGGCACAGAGACGCGATGGCCTACTTTACCACTGCTGGCTGCAAGAGTCCTGTGTGACAATGGAGAGTAGGGCACCTTTTGGGCTGGAGACACAGCACACAAACTGTCTGCCAACTGGCAGTCTCATTCAGCCTGTTCTGGATGTTTACTTCATTACTTTTTGAGACCAAGTAACGGGGAGTTTAACTGTGCTGGGCAGAGTCCATGATAATTGTAAGTGGTCTGTGGAAGAGTGTGCTCGGTGGACTAACTGTGGGCAGCACAGTAGTTAGCGCTGCTGCCTCACAGCGCCAGGAAGCCAGGTTCAATTCTGGCCTCAGGTGACTGTCTGTGTGGAGTTTGCATATTCTCCCCGTGTCTGCTTGGGTTTCCTCCCACAATACAAACATATGCGGATTAGGTTGACTGGCCTTGCTAAATTGCGCCTTAGTGTCAGGGAGATTGGCAGGGTAGAGACGTGGGGTTACAGGAACAGGGCCTGGGTGGGATTGTTGTCAGTGCAGGCTCGATTGGCCCAATGGCCTCTTTCTGCACTGTAGGGATTCTATGATTCTATATTGCCTTTTTCCATCTCCTATCTCACATTCATGTCTGAATAGTTTGTGTGTGGAATGCCTGTTGGTACATTTGGGCTATTTTTCTGGGACTGGAATGTGCTTGATGCTGACAGAAGTGGTAGAGCTCTCCCATTCTTCAGTACCAACATCCCTCATCGAGAAACAGAAATGTCACCAATACAGTATTTTCCAACAATTTACAGTTGAAGTGCAGTTCTTTATTCAACTGTTCAGACAGCATAAAGTGTTATCGAAAACCATTAAACAAAGGGAAATACCCAAATTATTTTAGCCAAGGACAAAGGAATGTGGAAATGTTTTGGTGGCAGGGCCACAGAACAATGTCTATCACAGTACCTCCTTCTTATCGCGGGACCTGTCGATTTCCTTCTTGAGGGCTTCGACTCGTTTGAAGGATTCCCGGCTGTCTATACTGTATACCAACACAAACCCATCAGCAAAGGAGTAGTAGTGCTTGGGAAGCTCAATGCCTTCCTTCAGGCCTCTTGTGTCATAAAAGCGCACCTGCTCCCGGACACCACGGTCTGTCTCTATAGAGCCAACGTAAATATCTTCCAGGGTTTCATTTGTCTCGGAACCTTTTGGGGAAAATAAACAGATGATCAGGACATGTTTATAAAATTCATAGAGAACTTGACAGGATAGCTGCTGCGAGGCCTTTTCCCTTGGCTGAAAAGTCTCGACATTGAGAGCAGAATCTCAGGATGAGGAGTTGGGCATTTGAGATAAGGAGAAATTTCTTCACTCATGGGATTGTGAATCACTGGAATTCTGAATCGCTGGAATTCTCTACTGCAGGAAGCTGCAATTGCTTAGTTATTGAGTAATGTATACAAGACCGAAATTAATAAGGATTTTGAACACTAAGGAAATCAAATGACTGATATGGGATAGGGTAGGAAAAGTGGAGTTAAGGTAGATTGGCTGTGACCTTAACGAGTGGCAAAGCAGACTCGAGAGATTTTCTTGGAAGGTTGTTGCATAAGGTTAAATCTCACGGGATCCAGGGTGAGGTATCTAAATGGATACAAAATTGGCTCCTTGACAGAAGCCAGAGGGTGGTTGTAGAGGGTTGTTTTTCAAACTGGAGGCCTGTGACCAGCGGTGTGCCTCAGGGATCAGTGCTGGGTCCACTGTTATTTGTCATTTATATTAATGATTTGGATGAGAATATAGGAGGCATGGTTGGTAAGTTTGCAGATGACACCAAGATTGGAGCTATAGTGGACAGTGAAGAAGGTTATCTAGGTTTGCAACGGGATCTTGCTCAATTGGGCAGTGGGCTGACGAATGGCAGATGAAGTTTAATTTAGACAAATGCGAGGTGATGCATTTTGGTAGATTGAACCACGGCAGGACTTACTCAGTTAATGGTAGGGCGTTGGGGAGAGTTACAGAACAAAGAGATCTAGGGGTACATGTTCATAGCTCCTTGAAAGTGGAGTCACAAGTGGACAGAGTGGTGAAGAAGGCATTCGGCATGCTTGGTTTCATCGATCAGAACATTGAATACAGGAGTTGGGACGTCTTGTTGAAGTTGTACAAGACATTGGTAAGGCCACACTTGGAATACTGTGTGCAATTCTGGTCACCCTATTATAGAAAGGATATTATTAAACTGGAAAGAGTGCAGAAAAGATTTACTCGGATGCTACCGGGACTTGATGGTTTGAGTTATAAGGAGAGGCTGGATAGACTGGGACTTTTTTCTCTGGAGCGTAGGAGGCTGAGGGGTGATCTTACAGAGGTCTATAAAATAATGAGGGGCATAGACAAGGTAGATAGTCAACATCTTTTCCCAAAGGTAGGAGAGTCTAAAACTAGAGGGCATAGGTTTAAGGCGAGAGGGGAGATATACAAAAGTGTCCAGAGGGGCAATTTTTTCACACAGAGGGTGGTGAGTGTCTGGAACAAGCTGCCAGAGGTAGTAGTAGAGGCGGGTACAATTTTGTCTCGGGTCACTGTCTGTGTGGAGTTTGCACATTCTCCTCGTGTCTGCGTGGGTTTCCTCCGGGTGCTCCGGTTTCCTCCCACAGTCCAAAGATGTGCGGGTTAGGTTGATTGGCCAGGTTAAAAAAAAAATTTGCCCCTTAGTGTCCTGAGATGCGTAGGTTAGAGGGATTAGCAGGTAAATATGTGGGGGTAGGGCCTGGGTGGGATTGTGGTCGGTGCAGACTCGATGGGCCGAATGGCCTCCTTCTGCACTGTAGGGTTTCTATGATTTCTATGAAAAAGCATGTAGATAGTTACATGGGTAAGATGGGTATAGAGGGATATGGGCCAAATGCGGGCAATTGGGATTAGCTTAGGGGTTTAAACAAAAAGGGTGGCATGGACAAGTTGGGCCGAAGGGCCTGTTTCCATGCTGTAAACCTCTATGACTCTAGTCAACTCCCGCTCTCATTTCTTATGTTCTTGTGTGTCATGCACCAGACTAATAAAACCAATGTTGTATTACTGCTCTTCCTCTTCAGATATCCCAGATGTTAATATATAGTTTGTAAAATAAAAGAACTTCTACAGCATCATAACCAATATTAGGACTTTCCAAAATGCTTCATGGGCAAATAAATATTTTTGAACTGTAGTCATTATTGTAAGCAGGCAAACACAACAGCCAATGTGCGCATGGCGAAGTCCAACAAATAGCAATAAGATAACACAAGAACACAAAAATAGGAGCAGGAGTAGACCACACGATCTGAAGGATCTGCACCACCGTTCAGTGCGATCATGGCTGATCTTGGGCTTCAACTTCAAAACCAGGCACGGTGGCACAGTGGTTAGCACTGATGCTTCACAGTGCCATGGACAAGGGTTTGATTCCCGGCTTGGGTCACTGGCTGTGCGGAGTCTGCATGTTCTCCCAATGTCTGTGTGGGTTTCCTCCCACATTCCGAAAGACATGCTGGTTAGGTGCATTGGCCATGCTAAATTCTTCCTCAGTGTAGCCAAACAGGCACTGGAGTGTGGCGACCAGGGAATTTTCACAGTAACTTCATTGCAGTGTTAATGTAAGCCTACTTGTGACACTAATGAATAAACTTAAACTTACATCGGATCTCTACATTCAGGGTATGCCAACACACCATGAAATAAATCTTTCCCTATACACATTCTAGTGGAAGGCGCAGGAAGGTTGTAAATAAAACAGGATTTCTTTTTTGTTCTGCACTCACCAACAATATGGTTTCCATAGAGAAGCTGTTCCAAAATGGCAGTTTTTCCAACTGATGCCATGCCACAAACCACTACCTTACAACTCTTCCCCATCTCACTGTTCTGGAGCTGTCAACACAAGTAAGGGGAAGTGGGTGATGTACAGCACAAAAGAAGCGAAAATATTTAATAATGCTCAGCACGAAGCATGTGAAGAACATCAACAACTAGAATTAGATTTAAAACAGTTGCATCTTCAGTATTCTGGGCTTGCAAGCGGCATACTCGAATTCACACAGCACAAAGATTGCAGGAATAATGTGGCAATGTCATCAACATCACTTACTGAAGAACAGCGCGTTTGATAATAATGTCACAGTGGTCAGGAATGTGCTGCCCAAAAGGGTGGCAGAAGTAGATTCAACAGTAACTTTCAGAAGAGAATTGGAAATACACTTGGAAAGGAAAATCTTTCAGCGCTCTGCATTAAGGGAACAGGGAAATGGGACTAATTGCATAACCAGGACAAGCAAAATATACTTTCTTGTGTTGTTCGATTCCAAATGTTCAAGAAATAGGTGGAAAGAAAATCCTAAATGCTGAAAATCTTTATGAAACCTTGATTATCTGCACTCTTCATTATCCACCAGTGTTACTGGCTGAGTTGGTTTAGTTTTGGGCAAACTGGCAAAATTCAGCTGGATGTTTTAGTTAATTTTTCAGAGTTTCAGTAGTTCTTGTCTTATTGGTCAGTGATTTTTGGGAGGATTTACCTTACGTACAGGTCTGAATTTTGGCTTGGAGATGGGCAGGATTTGAGGTGCCAGCAATTGAATACCTTGCTTTAATAGTTTTATAGAGAAACTTGAGTCTTCTCTGAACATACTGGGAATTTGATCAGGTAAACTCAAGTCATCAGATTTCAAGAAATACCTGTCAGACTAAGTGCGGTGAGGACGGAACGAGGGTGGCTGGTGACTGATTATCCACAAAGTTCCATCCACCAATGTCCGTTATTTGTACTGAGCGAAGGGAAGGCCCCCTCCATCATGCTAGATGATTGAGGTATAAAAATAACTGTTACAAATGCTGATTCTCATTAACATGGTCAATCTGTCCTCACCACGATTACGTGTGTGTATTACAGTTCACTTCGGAAGCCTGAGTTATTGTGCCAACATGCACGTTGACAGACATGTTGTAGTCTGGAGCTATGAATAGTGATGATCAAGGTTCCAACTTTCTTTCCATCACATGGCTGACCGGGAATCTCTCCTGCTCTTGCTGCCTGCCTTTGGCATGTGTTGGAAGGATTTTTCAGGTTGATAATCAACGTGTTTGGCCGTCTTATGGAACCACCTTTTTATGGCCATCAAATCCTGTTGTGAGACTCAAACCCTGAGCTTCCAGCTCAGAGGCAGGGCTGTTGCCCATTGTGCAACAAGATCTCTTCAACCACCTGATTATGATGAACTAGTCACATCCCAATCAATTATATAGAAAAAATGTCAGTTGCCTTTTGTTCACTATGCATGCATTCAGTTTGCTTTTCATACTTATGTATTTATATTTTTACATCCTGTCTTGCCCCCCCCCCCCTCCCCCTCCCCCCCTCCCTTCAGCATCAAGTCATAGAAACATAAAAAACAGAAGCAGGAATAGGCCATTTGGCCCTTCCAGCCTGCTTCACCATTCATTACGATCATGGCTGATCATCAAAGTCAATGTCCTTATCCTGTCTTCTTCCCATATTCCTTGATCCCTTTAGTTCCAAGAGCTATATCTAACTCCTTCTTGAAATCAGACAATGCTTTGGCCTCAACTACTTTCTGTGGTTCGTGAATTCCACAGATTCACCACTCTCTCTGGGTGAAGAAATTTCTCGTCACCTCAGTCCTAAAAGGTTAGCTCCTTATCCTCAAACTATGACCCCTAGTTCTGGACACCCCACCATCGGGAACATTCTTTCAGAATCCACCCTGTCTAACCCTGTTAGAATTTCATAAGTTTCTATGAGATAAAGTCTTGATCTGCTCAGCCTCCCTGTCCCAAATCCTCCTTTTTCCTCGGAGTAAAACCCAGGGGAAAAACTGAGACACACTCGGCTGCTCTGCCCCCATCCAACCTAAATCAACCCATCTTTCTCTCTTCCTCCAAGCTTGGCCTGAGAGCCAGGGTTGGTAAAATGAACACTGAGCAAATTGAAAACAGCAACCGAGGAGAAATGAATGTACAAATCTGACAGAAATGCATAAATAAAGGGGAGACAAGAGATAGAATACAACAGGCAAAAGCACAGAGTACTAGTGATAAATCGATAAAGTCAGATGTTAGAAAAATGAGAGAGACTAATAATCAGAGAATTTATTTTGCATTAGTGATGTCAACCGAGGGACAAATATCGACCAGGGCACCAGGGAGAATTCCCCTGCCACTGGAAACTAGACATCCACCTGAGAACGGAAGACAGGGCCTTCCAGGTCGAGCATCGCATCTGTTAGGGTGGCACAGTGGTTAGCACCACTGCCTCACAGAGCCAAGGACCCAGGTTCGATTCCTGGCTTGGGTCACTGGCTGTGCGGAGTCTGCACATCCTCCCCGTGTCTGTGTGGGTTTCCTCCGGGTGCTCCGGTTTCCTCCCACAGTCCGAAAGACATGCTGGTTAGGTGCATTGTCCATGCTAAATACTCCCTCAGTGTACCCAAGTGTGGCGACTAGGGGATTTTCACAGTGGCTTCATTGTTAATGTAAGTCTACTTGTGACACTAATACATAAACTTTAGAAAGACAGCGCCTCTGAGCGTGTGGCACTCTTCCTCTACACCCTAGCTATGACTGTAACACTACATTCCGCATCCTCTCCTTTCCTTCTCCTCTATGAACGGTATGCTTTGTATAACGCACAAGAAATAATACTTTTCACTGTATACTAACACATGTGACAATAATAAATCAAATCAAAATCGCTCCCTCCGTACTGCACTGGGAGAACAGCCTGGATTCTTGCACTCAAGTCTCTGGAGGGGAACTTGAACCCACAACCTTCTGACCCAGAGGCAAGACCCATTGAGCCACAACTGACAATAATTAAAAAACTAAATTAAAAGCTTTATGAAAACTGGAGAAAGACACTCTCAGGATGAAGATTGAACAAACAGAGCATTGAACAGACAGGTCAATAATTCCTACCCTGTGAGGTTCCAATCTCTTCCTGGTTTACAAATAATAAATAGGGAGTAAATAATAAAGGATATTTAGGCTGATTCAGATTGAGAGGTGAAACTAAACAGGCTACTTTCCCCCCAGTTACAAACCTGGCCTTCTGCTGTCAAACAAACAACAAGATCGCGCGGGACAAGCTTTACCCCCAGCCCCAGGCTCAGCTCCACACACAGCGCCCTCACCAGGCCCGGAGGACAACTCGCCATCCTTTCACCTCAGTGAAGACTTGATCTTCTATTGATATCCAGGCGCCACTTTAGGAGTTGAACATTTATTTAGATCCAACACTTCTTTTGTTGTTGTTGCAAATACTTCACCAATTGCACTGTTTCTTCCCCAGGAAGACAGACTTGCATTTACCTAGCACCTTCCACAACATTTGTCCCAAATTTGCAGCCAATTGAGTACCTGGTCACATTGTCGTTAAGTAGGAGATGCAGCAGCCAATTTGGGTGCAGTAAGTTCCCAGGGACAACCATGAGCTAATGAGCATATAATCCGTGTTTGAGGTGTTCATAGAACTCCTACAGTGCAGAAGGAGGCTATTCGGCCCATCGAATCTGCTCCGACTCCACTGAAAGAGCATCTTACCCAGGCCCACTCTCTGCACTTGCCCCGTAACCCCACGCATTTTCTCCATTAATGTCGCTAACCTGCACATCTTTGGACACCAAGGAACAATTTGGCATGGCCAATCCACCTAATCTGCTCATCTTTGGATTGTGGGAAGAAGCCGGTGCATCTGGAGGAAACCCATGCAGACACGGACAGAACATGCAAGTTCCACACAGACCCAAGACCGGAATCGAACCCGTGTCCCTGGTGCTGTGAGGCAGCAGCACTACCACTGTGACACTGTGCTGCCGTGTTGATTGAGGGATAAATGTTGGATGGGATACCAGAGGTAACTATCCTGCTTGCCTTCAGAATAGTACCTCCAAGAATGCAGACATGGTCTCAGTTTAACATCTCATCCATCAGTGCAGCATCCAGTACTGTGCTGAAATGCCAGTTTTGATTTTTACAATTAAGTCTTTGGAGTGAGTCTTGAACCCACAACCTGACTCAGGTGAATGCTGACACCGAAATAAAAATGTCATTCCATCAATTCAATTCAAAGCTTCTCTATTTTCAGGCCATTTAAGCTAAATAAAAGCTTCCTTAGCAGCTCATTGGTGTTAAGGACCGACTAGGTAATTTATATTCAAATTAAAGGCACAACACTCAGTCAGCAACTCCCCCACTCGCGCACTATGGTTGCTGTACATAGAATCCCTACAGTGCAGAAGAGGTCATTCATCCCATCAAGTTTGCATTGATTCTTTGACAGAGTATATCTTACCCAGGCCCAGCACCCCCTGTTCCCCATCACGTATTCATCATGGCTAATCCATCTCACCTACACATCCTGGGACACTAAGGGACAATTTTGCATAGCCAATTCACCTAAGCTGCACATAGAATCACTACGGTGCAGAAGGAGACCATTCAGCCTATCAAGTCTGCACCGACCACAATTCCACCTAGCCCCTAACCCCGCAGCCCCACATATTTACCTTCCTAGTCCTGCTGACACTAAGTGGCAATTTAGCATAGCCAATCAACTTAACCCACACATCTTTGGACTGTGGAAGGAAAGTGGAACACCTGCAGGAAACCCACGGAGACACAGGGAGAACTTGAAATCTCTACACAGTCAGTCACCCAAGGCCAGAATTGAACCTGGATCCCTGGAGCTGCGAGGCAGCAGTGCTAGCCACAATGACACCGTGCCGCCCCCGTCAAAGGGGAGAGCAGCCTATGGGACTATGGCGACTTCACTCCGTGTGCAATGGTCAAGGGTATCACATCAACACCTCTGCCCCCCCCCCCCCCCTCCCCTCCCCTCCCTCCCTCCCTCCCTCCCTCCCCCCCCTGTGGCCAAATTACGTGAGGATTAAACCTGCGGGGTTCCTGCTCTTGATTGTTATTCAGTGAATTGATTTAGTTGGTAATGTGGACTTCTGATGGGATTGAATTCAGTTGTGATGCACTGAAAATCAACTAAAGTTCTGACACTGACTTATATATTGGACAATATATTGGAAGGTAGATATTGACCATGAGAATGAGTCAGCGCCTTTAGAAGAGGGAAAAAATGGAACAGCACAAAACAAAATAAAGGTATCAATTTTTTTTTTAAATATCACATTCACAATTTTTTGCCTTTTTGATGGTGTTCATAGCACAAATAACTCAAGCATGCAACGTAACTCACAGCCTGTACCAGCACCTCTGACAAACTGGTGTTAATATGAAGGAATAATGTTAGGCAGTGATATTGCCAAGCAGTGCCTATGCCAGCAGTGCGCATGTCTGCCATTGTCAATGCTTGTAATGTTAGAATCAGACCATACCAAGACCATAGCAGTCATATCAGTGCTTATTCAAGTAGTGACAGTGCCAGTCAGTGTTATTGCCAGTAGTTTTAGTGCCAGTGCCTGGATTTTTTTTTTATTGTTCTTTCACAGGGTGTCGGTGTCACTGGCTAGCCCAGCATTTATTGCCCATCCCTAAATGCAAGTATCATCAGTGCCAGGCATTGCCTATGTTGGTAGTGTTGGTGCCAGGCAGTGCAATTACTGTTAGTGCCAGTGCCAGGCTGTGTGATTACCATCAGTGTCATTGCACCAAATATTGTCAATATTAGTAATGCCAGATGGTGTAATTTCCATCAATACATGGCACCAGGCACTGTCTATGCTGGTAGTGCCAGGCAGTGCAATTATCAACAATGCCATGATGTCAGACATTGTCAATGCTAGTTGTGTCAGATGTTGATGGTGGGTGGTGTAATTACCATTGATGCCATTATGCCAGGTCGCATAATCACTACGAGTGCCAATGCCAGGCTGTGCAATTACCATCAGTTCCATATTTCCAGGCATTGCTTATGGTGGTAGTGCCAGCAACATAATTACCATCAGTGCCATGGTGGCAGGCATTGCCTATGTTGGTGCTAAGAAGTGTCATTAAACAGTTAACACTGGTTAACACTGCTGCCTCACAGCACCAGGGACCCAGGTTTGATTCCAACCTTGGGTGACTGACCGTGTGGAGTTAGCACGTTCTCCCCGTGTCTGCATGGGTTTCCTTCGTGGGCTCCGGTTTCTTCCCACACTCCAAAGATGTGCAGGTTAGGTGGACTGGCCATGTTAAATTGCCCCTTATTCTCCTAGTGTAGGTAGACGTGTAGGTTAGGGGAATTAGTTGGGTAAATGCGTGGGGTTCCAGGAATAGGACTGGGTAAGATACTCTGTCAGAGACTCAGTGTAGACATGATGGACTGAATGGCCTCCTTCTGCAATGTAGGGATTCCATGACTACCATCAGTGCCATGGTGCCAGACATTGCCTGTATTGGTGCTAAGTATCAGTGGGATGGTGCCAGGCATTGTTTCTGCTGGTAAGTTTAAAATTATTTATCAGTGTCACAAGTAGGCTTACATTAACACTGCAATGAAGTATCTGTTAAAATCCCCTAGTTGCCACATTCCAGCACCTGTTCGGGTACACTGAGGGAGAACTTAGCATGGTCAATACACCTAACCAGCAGTTCTTTTGGACTGTGGGAGGAAACCCACGCAGACACGGGGAGAATGTGATTCCGTGATTACCATCAACTGCATGGTGTGCTAAGCATCATTGTCATGGTGCCAGGTATTGTCTATGCTGGTGATGCTAGCAATGTAATTACCATTAGTAAGAGTTTTAACAACATCAGGTTAAAGTCCAGTTTCGAAACCAGCTGCAAACCAGACCAGCTGCGAAACTCTGCCAAGCAGACGAGACAAAGGAACTACACCATCTACATGCACACCAAGAACAGGAAACTTGAGAAACTCGGCATCACCACCAGCAGCAACCAAGCCTCCCCCCGGTACCACAGTAGAAAACAGTACCACTGCAGGGAAGTCCATTGTCAACTTGTCGGACTACACACTTCAACCAGGTGAAATCGAAGTTCTCAGCCGAGGGCTCAATTTTTGCCCCACCACCAAAATAGACCCCATCAGTCTCGCAGCAGACACAGAGGAATTCATCAGGCGAATGAGGCTGCGGGAGTTCTTCCACAAACCCCAAGAGGCCAACAGCGAACACAATGAGACAGCCAATGAACCGGAACAGCCGACAGAGAGATCCGCAGTGCAACCGAGGAGGAATGGACTTCAACCTGGGTGTTGTTAAAACTCTTACTGTGTTTACCCCAGTCCAACGCCGGCATCTCCACATCATGATTACCATTAGTGCCAGGCGTTGCCTATGTTGGTACTAAGCATCAGTGCCATGGTGCCAGGCTGTCGTGCCAGTGCCAGCCAGTGTTGGTCCTCCAGCAGCTCGGGAGGTCAGCGGTAGTTTGTGTAGCGGGGGACTCTCTTGCCCTCCCCCGGCCGGATGCAAGCTCATTGTTCCGGAAGCCGGTGCCGGGCTCCGGGTGTTGGGAAATGGCGGCCGGAGACTGCGATGTGATGATGGCGCCGGAGCCGAGCGGAGCCGGAGAGGCCGACCTGGAGAGGTAGCGGGAGGGGATGGCGACGGCCCCGGGGGATAGGGGAACAGAGCGAGGGGGATTTTTAAAAAAAAACCCGGGCCCCGAGCAGAAGCGGTGCCGGCCTTTCCCCTCACCCCGGCCTCACGTTGATCAACCCCCCCCAGAGGGAGAGATGTGGGCCTCGGGGGGGCAGAGACGGTTAAACCCTCAACCCGGAGCAACACACCAGCCACTGGCTCCAGGGGAAGGAGAGGCCCAGGCTGCAGCCGGGGCCCTGTGGAGCCAGCCATTCAAAATCTGCTTCAGAAACCTGTCCATTTTGAATCAGTCACTGAAAACAATTGATCATTTCTCAGCCTTGATGCTGCACCATTCCTTTTCCTTTATCTATTTCCCACTGCGCAACTCATCTGCCTCCAGTTGTGATTTGTGCGTTAATGTCCCTTCAGCCAGTCAGTACTTATCTGTGATAATCAGCATTTGGGTTTTTGTACCAGATTTTTATCCTGTGTGATTAAAGGAAATCTCTCTTTGGCTCCCACGTGGGGTCTAATATTAAGGAAATGGGAATTCCCTCTCTCCTCAAAATACTAGAACCTTCCACTTAGGCAAATAGGATCTGCATTTTCCCCTGTCATCAGCTTGCACTCGACTCTATCCAAGATGTCTTGCTTGGTTCCCACACATGGTTCTGATTTATCTAACGCCTGATTTACTCAGTCAAACAGAAGATTTTCACAGTAACTTTGTTGCAGTGTTAATGTAAGCCTACTTGTGACTAATAAATAAACTTGAACTTGTCGAAACCTTCCTGGCTATGCAGCAGCCAGAGATTGTAGTGAGGAGACTTTTCGTTCTGGTCTTGCAAGAGATTCCTTTCCCCACCTTCTCTTTAGATGTGACCTTCTCGGAAAATGTTTTTGTGTTATATGCGATTGGAAATTTATGAATTCCTCAGTTTTGTACTTGTTTACAGCAAAGTTTGAAGGCAGTACCGGAATTGTTATTGTACTGATATCATAGAATCATAGAAACCCTACAGTGCAGAAAGAGGCCATTGGGCCCATCGAGTCTGCACCGACCACAATCCCACCCAGGCCCTACCCCCATATCCCTACATATTTACCCACTAATCCCTCTAACCTACGCATCTCAGGACTCTAAGGGGCAATTTTTAGCATGGCCAATCAGCCTAACCCGCACATCTTTGGACTGTGGGAAGAGACCGCAACACCCGGAGGAAACCCACGCAGACACAGGGAGAATGTGCAAACTCCACACACACAGTGACCCAAGCCGGGAATCGCACCCAGGTCCAGATACGGGGAACCCAGATATGGGGATTGGAAAAACCAGTTCTTTGGATGTTGAGGATCAGGGTGATTTAATTGAATTGTTTCGGGTGATTAAAGGATATGACGGGGCAGAAGTAGAAGTTATCTCCTGTGGTGAGAAGCCCAGAAAGAGAGGACATAACTTTAATACTAATCTAGGCCATTCACAAGTGATATCACGAACCAGTTCTTTGTCCATGGTGGTGGGAATCTGAAACATTCTTTCCCCAAAAAAAGGTCCAGGCTGAATCAATTGAAAATTTCAATCTTGAATGCTTAGATTTTTGTTACGCATGGTTATTTAAGGATTACACAAACAAGGCTAATGTGTGGGATTGTGATGCAGATGAACCATGACCTGATTGAATGGAGGACACGTTCAGGAGGCTGAATGGCCTACTCCTGTGTCTTTGTTTCTTTTAACCATGACTATTGTTACAATCCCAACTGATAATACTGGAGAAGCCAGATCCCAGAGTGAAACCTGGCTTGATAGATCCTCAGATGAAAGCAAAATACTGTGAATGCTGGAATCTGAAACAAAAACAGAAAACGCTGGAAAATCTCAGCAGGTCTGACAGCATTTGTGGAGAGAGAATTGAGCCAACATTTCGAGTCTGGATGACCCTTTGTCAGGGTCATGATGATGGGTCATCTAGACTCGAAGCGTTAGCTCTATTCCCGCTCCACAGATGCTGCCAGACCTGCCGAGATTTTCCAGCATTTTCTGTTTATAGATCCTAACTTTCTTTTTTAGAAACTGTGGAGGAAAGTTACTGAATAAATTCACAAGATTCTGTAGGTGAACATTTGACACACACAATATTTATGAAACAAGAAAAAAATGACTGTGTATCATAGAACATAGAACATTACAGCGCAGAACAGGCCCTTCGGCCCACGATGTTGCACCGACCAGTTAAAAAAAAAAACTGTGACCCTCCAACCTAAACCAATTTCTTTTCGTCCATGAACCTATCTACGGATCTCTTAAACGCCCCCAAACTAGGCGCATTTACTACTGATGCTGGCAGGGCATTCCAATCCCTCACCACCCTCTGGGTAAAGAACCTACCCCTGACATCGGTTCTATAACTACCCCCCCTCAATTTAAAGCCATGCCCCCTCGTGCTGGATTTCTCCATCAGAGGAAAAAGGCTATCACTATCCACCCTATCTAAACCTCTAATCATCTTATATGTTTCAATAAGATCCCCTCTTAGCCGCCGCCTTTCCAGCGAAAACAATCCCAAATCCCTCAGCCTCTCCTCATAGGATCTCCCCTCCATACCAGGCAACATCCTGGTAAACCTCCTCTGCACCCTCTCCAAAGCCTCCACATCCTTCCTGTAATGTGGGGACCAGAACTGCACACAGTACTCCAAGTGCGGCCGCACCAGAGTTGTGTACAGTTGCAACATAACGCTACGACTCCTAAATTCAATCCCCCTACCAATAAACGCCAAGACACCATATGCCTTCTTAACAACCTTATCTACTTGATTCCCAACTTTCAGGGATCTATGCACACATACACCTAGATCCCTCTGCTCCTCCACACTATTCAAAGTCCTCCCGTTAGCCCTATACTCAACACATCTGTTATTCCTACCAAAGTGAATTACCTCACACTTCTCCGCATTAAACTCCATCCGCCACCTCTCGGCCCAACTTTGCAACCTGTCTAAGTCTTCCTGCAAACTACGACACCCTTCCTCACTGTCTACCACACCACCGACTTTGGTGTCATCAGCAAATTTGCTAATCCACCCAACTATACCCTCATCCAGATCATTAATAAATATTACAAACAGCAGTGGCCCCAAAACAGATCCCTGAGGTACACCACTTGTAACCGCACTCCATGATGAATATTTACTATCAACCACCACCCTCTGTTTCCTATCCGCTAGCCAATTCCTGATCCAATTTCCTAGATCACCCCCAATCCCATACATCTGCATTTTCTGCAGAAGCCTACCATGGTGAACCTTATCAAACGCCTTACTAAAATCCATATATACCACGTCCACTGCCTTGCCCCCATCCACCTCCTTGGTCACTTTCTCAAAAAACTCAATAAGGTTAGTAAGGCACGACCTACCTGCCACAAAACCATGCTGACTATCACCTATCAATTCATTACTCTCCAAATAACTATAAATCCTATCCCTTATAATTTTTTCCAACATCTTGCCGACAACAGAAGTGAGACTCACCGGTCTATAATTCCCGGGGAAGTCTCTGTTCCCCTTCTTAAACAATGGGACAACATTCGCTAACCTCCAATCTTCTGGTACTATACCAGAGGCCAACGACGACCTGAAGATCAGAGCCAGAGGCTCTGCAATCACTTCTCTTGCCTCCCAGAGAATCCTTGGATAAATCCCATCCGGACCAGGGGATTTATCTATTTTCAGACCCTCCAGAATATCCTGCACATCCTCCTTATCAACTGTAATACTGTCTATTCTACTCCCTTGCAACCCAGTGTCCTCCTCAGCTATATTCATGTCCCCTTGCGTGAACACCGAAGAGAAATATTGGTTCAATGCTTCACCAATCTCCTCCGGTTCCACACATAACTTCCCTCTGCCATCTATAACTGGCCCTAAACTTGCCCTAACCAACCTTCTGTTCTTGACATACCTATAGAACGTCTTAGGATTCTCTTTAACCCTATCCGCCAAAGTCTTCTCATGTCCCCTTTTAGCCCTTCTAAGCTCGCTCTTCAACTCCCTCTTAGCCAATCTAAAGCTTTCTAGTGCACTACCCGAGTGCTCACGTCTCATCCGAACATAAGCCTCCTTTTTCTTTTTAACCAACAAAGAAACTTTTTTGGTGCACCACGGTTCCCTAGCCCTACCAATTCCTCCTTGCCTGACAGGGACATACCTATCACAGACTCGCAGTAGCTGCTCCTTGAAAAAACTCCACATGTCGGACGTTCCCAGTCCCTGTAATCTCCTAGTCCAACCTATGTTTCCTAATTCTCTCCTAATAGCCTCATAATTACCCTTCCCCCAGCTAAAACCACTGGCCCGAGGTTCATGCCTATCCCTTTCCATCACTAAGGTGAACGTAACCGAATTGTGGTCACTATCACCAAAATGCACACCAACTTCCAAGTCTAGACTGTGTATCTGTTACATCTGACGGAAAGGTTGAAAAGTTCTCGATACAAATACAAGAAGACACTTCAATTTCACATTATCCTTTACCTACCAATATCGTTACAGACGCACAAACCAGTGAAGAGTTACCTCTAGCTTGACACACAAAGGCTTCTCACTTGGGACTGGCACAGTTGCAAATGGATTTTCTTCCAATTAATTCCTGAGCGTTCACTCCATGCTCTTCACCCGACTTGTATCCCCCGACATAACCTCAGTTTTCCGGCAACACCTCTGCTAAACTGACCACTTTACTGAGTTCTATACCTGCCTATTCAATCAACCACTGCCCCAATTGCCTTGTAGTGTTTTCTTCTGAGAGCTGAAAATCCCTGTCTTCACTCTGACACACATTGAACTCTCTCTTCTGTTTTTTCTCTGTGTCTGTGTCACTTGACCACTGTCACTGGACACAACAGTAAAGATTTTCCTCCAGAATCAGGTGGTGCGGCTCAGTGGTTAGCACTGCTGCCCCACAGCGCGAGGGACCCGGGTTCAATTCCAGCCTCCAGGTGCTCTGGTTTCCGCCCACACTCCAAAGATATATGGGTTAGGTTGATTAGCCATACTCAATTCCCCCTGAGTGTCAGGACGATAAACGAGGGGTTACGTGAATAGGATGGGATTGTTGTTGGTGCAGGCTTAATGGGCCGGATTGCCTCTTTCTGCACTGTAGGGATTCTATGAATCACTAGACTTTTAACCAATCTCTATCGCCTGAGGGCTTATAAAACCTCATTATAAATGTATATATGCAACCAAACCCAAAAAATCTAATCAGGAATCCAACTAGATGTCCCAGCATCAATGTTCACAGACAAAACCCTTTTTGCCTTACTTAACACACACACACATATATTCAACTTAAAAATTATACACTATTCCTAACACTATTGATGATTCTTTAAGTCTCTTGTTTCTCTTGCTTCCCTCTCCAAGAAGAAATAACTTGTTCTGAATGTAAGTAAATATTTACTGATTCATGAATTACGATGTCATAATAGGGTGGCACAGTGGTTAGCACTGCTGCCTCATAGCGCCAGGGATCCAGGTTCAATTCCGGCCTCGGGTCATTGTCTGTGTGCAGTTTGCACATTCTCCCCGTATCTACGTGGGTTTCCTCCCACAGTCCAAAGATGTCCGGATTAGGTTGATTGGCCATGCTAAATTGACCCTAGAGTCAGGAGGATTAGCAGGGTAAATGTGTGGGGTTACGGGAATAGAGCCTGGGTGGGAATGTGGTCGGTGCAGACTCGAAAAGCCAAATGGCCTCCTTTTGTACTGTAGGGATTCTGTTCTAAAAAAAAATGCAAAGATAGAATGCTTTTTGCAAATGGTATTTCCGAAATATCTGAAAATTCCCAAGTAATACTGAGTTGTATATATAGGAATAAGGCAGGGGAATTGAACTAGATTGCTCTTTCAGAGAGTAAGCCAGGAGGACTGTGGACTAAGTGACCACTACTGGAAATGATGTGATTATTCTATTTGCTATTTCACAAGTGGTGATTGTACTAAATTCAATGTACTGTTAGCATTTTGATCTGTTCTGCTTTATCTTTATCTGGGACTTGTTAAAAGACCTTCTCTGGGTCAGCTCTGATTCTTCCCACACACATCTTTTGAAGGTAATTATTATCATGTCACTCGAATTAATCTTTGATGCTTGCAACAGCACAAAAAGAGAGACTATTTAGCCATCACACCTGTCAAGGCTTTCTGAAACATTTACTCCCCTCTTTTACCCTATCCCAGTATATTTGAAGTATTTCTTCAAATTTTTCGTCCCTTTTTTAAAGCTGATTATGTATTCTCCGGAGCCCCGTATCCTGAAGAGTATTATCACATGCCCTAGCAATTCTCTGTTGTTAAAGCAAAAACATCCTTTCCTCGCCTTACACTTTTTCTGATCTTAAATGTATGATCTCTAGTTTCCAATTCACCAAACAGTGAAATTAGTTCTTCCAAATTTGCTTCAAAATCAGTATGTGTGTAGGACTGTAACTACAGGTTGGGATGAGTGTGGAAAGGGCCATGTGTACAGATAAAACAGAGTATGTCCAGGACTGTACCTACTGTTAGACACCAGTCTAAGCGGGGTCTTACTTTACAGACTTATGTCTCAGTCCATGAAGTAATTCTTTCTCACACTCAGCTTCACAGGTGACTGGGAAACTCTGTGTTTGGGAATTGTGCTGTCTAAATGCTTGCTTGCTGGATCTTGTGGAGTAGGGTTTCACAGAGAGAAATAAACTAAATCATATAATTACTCTGAAAGCCTGAGCGGGGGCAGTTCAAAACTAAACATTAAGCCTCGTAGATAAAGGATACTTGTCTAAATTCCTTAAGATTTTGATTTTAGCATATCAGATGAATGCTTTGTTGCATTCTAATTTATGTAACACTCGTTCTTTTAGACAAATGATCTGAAGTTTCTTGGTTATGAAATGGACGTTGTGTAAAAATGTGAATCTGTGAAATGGCAAATATTGTTCTGAATGTACAGCCCACCTTGCTCTAATGTTAAAGGGCTTCAGTAGATTTAATATTTTGGTTAGTCAGCTCACTGCCCAGTGAGGAGCTGCATCATTCGTTGCAGGAAGTACCCAGGTTTGATCCCTGATTTGCCAATATCAACTAGAATTCTGTAAACAGATGAGAGAGGGAACAGTCAGAGTTTACTCCCTTGATCACTGTTTAATCTTCCTTGCAGGTAATCATGTGTGGTTACCAGCTGAGGACAAAAACAAACTCGATTCTGATGCCCTCAGCAGCCAGTTAACTTTTTGAAACTGTTCAAATTTATATTGAAGTGGAATTCTACTTGAGAACGGGTGGTTTCTTTGTGGGAGTTGAGTGGGGAGGTGTGGATTAGTGCTATCCTCTTTTCAGTTTTGATGACAGCATACATCTGACTACATGGGCGGCACGGTGGCCCAGTGGTTAGCACTGCTGCCTCACAGCATCAGGGACCCGGGTTCGATTCCCGGCTTGGGTCACTGTCTGTGTGGAGTCTGCACATTCTCCCCGTGTCTGCATGGGTTTCCTCCGAGTGCTCTGGTTTCCTCCCACAGTCTGAAAGACGTATTGGTTAAGTGCATTGGCCACGCTAAATTCTCCCTCAGTGTTACCCGAACAGACGCCGGAGTGTAGCAACTAGGGGATTTTCACAGTAACTTCATTGCAGTATTAACGTGAGCCTACTTGTGAAACTAATAAATAAACTTTAAACATCTTGTCAGGGCAATTGTTTTATGAAGGTAAAAATTGTCCTTTTTCATAACTCTAGCTCGGTTATTATTGAGAAAGGAGGATTTCTGCCCTCAGTTGTAGTGACGACAAAACTGTCAACACTCACTGTCATTGCTGCTGTGGAGCTGACAGTGACTCCTGGTATCCACACATGCGCAGTTAAAAGCTGAAATTCAGAAGTAGCTGTCAGTGATTCCTGCTCCACTACTAGGTGCGCAGGTGAAGTCTCTACAGGCGGCAATCTTTAGAAATCACTGAACTGAGAAGAACTTTCCTTTTTAACATCGCTGTTAAAAACCTGAAAAGGTTTATTCTTGTTAATGAGGTGAAACTGCGTTTTTAATGGTGCATTAAGTCATAACTATTGATAAACAACCTCTCGAGGCTGGAAAATTAATTCTATATTTGTGCAATGTCATTTTTTTCCAATTTGAAACTTCCATGGTTTTTTAATATAATTATATTTTTCTAATATAATTGTTAGCTTGAAATTTTCGGTTAGCAATGAAGTGTGAGTGAAATTTTCTCTGGTAGCACTCTGAGCCAAATAAATCTTCCTGATAGTTGAATCTGAAGGTGTACGTGGGGTACAAAGACTGTTGACAGAAACAGTGGGAGAAGTTCAAAATAATGCATTAAGAAAGAAACATCTGAATGTTTCAGATTCACTGTCCCAATCTTTGTTTTGCTCTCACTTTTATTTTAAAATGTGATAGATAATCAGTGCATTTTACTTCCGGGTTTGCTGCTTCTGAAAATTCTTCAGTGTGGCTGGTTGCTTATCTTGCTTGCTGGTTTCATTTTTGCTGGGTGCCTGGAGATCCGCTTGACCCGGCAGCAGAATCAAATTAACGTTGAGAAAGGTGAGGTCCAGACTAGATCTATGTGGGCAACTGTTTTCAAGGTCCACATCAAATGCCGAACCCTTTAGTGCTGATCAGAGACTCTGGGCAAATGTTATTTTCTCCCTTTAGGTACTAGCATTCCAGCTATAAAGAGAAAACTTGTATTCATAAGCCACAGAAAGTACCAAAGCACATTTCAGCCAATTAATTGCTCTTGAAGTGTAGCCACCATTGAAATGTAGGGAAACACAGCAGTCCGTTTGCACAGAACAAGCTCCCACACACAGCATTGAGATAAATGACCAGATTATTTGGTTTTAGTGATGTTGACTGAGGGACACCAGAAAAAACTCTTCTGTTCTTCCTCAAAATCACGCCTTGGGATCTTTTATGTCTACCTGAAAGGTTGGATGGTGCCTGTTTAATGTTGTAAAGAACATGCCAACATATATTATCTTGTGTGAATAATGGATGTTGACAGGCTCTTAATCCATAAAGACCTTGGATCCATTTTTTGACAGGAAATTCTGAAGTCAAAGGACCTTTGGTTGGTTAATCCCAATTGTGATGATTCCCACTGCGGGCAAGAACAGAAAATCCAGGCCATTCTAGTGAAGCCTGATCCCTTCCTCAACCAATAGCCATATATGCACATTTCTAATGGTGCTTGATAATATTCAATATTGGGAACACGGCCTGGTTTTACCCTGGCATAGCTAATAGCCATGATGTGGAGATGCCAGCGTTGGACTGGGGTAAGCACAATGAGAAGTCTCATTATGCCAGGTTAAACTCCAACAGGTTTATTTGGCAGCACTAGCTTTTGGAGCCTCAAGCTCCTTCAGGTGAGGAGGAGGAGCTGAAGAAGGAGCTTGAGGCTCCGAAAGCTAGTGCTGCCAAATAAACCTGTTGGACTTTAACCTGCTGTTATGAGACTTCCTACATAGCTAATAGCAGCATCCTGCATGCTCTCTGGCTCAGACCAGCTAATTTGGTGCAGGCCGTAGATCAAACCTTGGACCTTTACATTTATTTGGAGTAATTTATTCAGTAAAGAAATACATCTTGTGGCATAACACATTGCCAATGTTAGCTTGAAATTTTCAGTTAGCAATGAAGTGAAATTTTCTCTGGTGGCATTCTGAGCCAAATAAATCTTCCTGATAGTTGAATCTGAAGGTGAACTTGGGGTACAAAGACTATTGACAGAAACAGTGGGAGTAGTTCAAAATAATGCATTAAGAAAGAAAGCCTTACACTTACATAGTGCCTTTCATGACCTCTGGGTATCCCGAAGAACTTTACAGCCAATGAAATACTATTGAAGAGTGGTCACTGTTGAAATGTAGGCAAATCAGGAGCCAGTTTGCACACAGCAACCTCCCACAAACAGCAGTGTGATAAATGAACAAATAATCAGTTTGTATGGTGTTGATTGGGGGATAAATATTTGGCAGGGAACTGGGGATAACTCTTGTGCTTTTCAGAATGGCGCATGAAATCTTTTAAATCCATTTGAGAGAGGAAATGGGGCCTCTGTTTAACAGCTCATCTGAAAGACTCCTTCAGTACTCAGCACATCAGAGTGTCAGCCCAGACTTCTGTGCTTAACTCTCCGGAATGAAATTTGGGTCCACAACCTGGAACAAAGGTGAAAGTGTCACTAAATGAACCATGGCTGATAAAATATCACAAAATGAGAATTATATAATTGATTAAGTAATATATTGGGATAAATTTAAGTTTACTTTTCCGCATACCAAATGAACACTAATATGCCAACTGAATATGATGATTTGGATGATACTATCTGCAAACTTTAGCTGGTTCTCTCATCTAATCTCTGAGAAAATAGTGCAAAAAGATTAGCAAGTTGCCTGATATTGGTGAAAGTCTCCATAGAGTTCAAGTCCACCTCCACTGCTGCTCAATAAAACATCAAACAAATAGTTTTGAAGCCATATAGTCATTTGGTAGCGCAGAACTTGATTATTGCTGATAAAATACATTTTTATCGAAGCTTTTCATCTTGCACTCATCAGGACAATAGCAAGAATACTAATGTCAGACCAAACAGCAACTTTATACTGTCTGAAAAGAGGATGCTGATCGGTTGGCAAATGAACTCTGATTGGTAGAGGCATTGCCATGGACAGTGCACCAGTTGATGATGATTGACAGCCAAACATTATTTGTGATTTAAGTCAGGCAGTTGACTGGTCCAGGCATTGCACCAGCAAATGGTTATCTCTTGTTTTGTTAGGCTGAATGGGGCCGTGTTCTTTTGCAGACAGAGGAACGTATACACTCCTCATGCCTATTTTCGACTAAACAAAATAAGCAATAGTTATTCGCTGGTTCATTCCACAGGGCAAAGCCATGACAAATCAGAGTCAATTATCTGGTTTCAATTTCAAACAATTCTTTACAGTTAACCATCATTCACCATCAATTGGTGTATTCTCCATGGCAATGCCTCTACCAATCCAAGTCCACTTGCCAACGAATCAGCACCCTTTTCTCATACAATATATAGTTCTTGATTCCCCGATATTGGTATTCTTGCGAGCAACACTCAAGTTTTACATTCCATCAATCAAGTCCAGCATGGACCGGTACAGTTGACATTGGCAGTGGTGTCATTTACAACTTTGTATTGGACTAGATTGAGATTTGCTACAGCTGCCCACACTGTAGATCATGCTAGTCGGCGATGTTCGCATGGCTGAGTTGTTTAAGTTTCCTTTCTGAGCTTAGGAAGTTGTAAGAAATAATTATTGCTCCTGTTTTTCTGTAACCTCCTTTCACATAGGTACTTTTTCCATATGCAGGCGCCATCCCTCTGTAACTTGGAAAAACTAAGAGATTGATTCATCATGTGATGCAAGTTACTGTCTTAGTGGACCTTATAAATAAAGATTTTTTCAAAGGGTACAACTCTTTACTTAAAATGTGATATCCTGGGGGAGAAAACACAAGATATTAAATAGCAGGGGAATTTATAGGTTAAAATAAAGGATACTGGCTAATGAACAAGTCAGTGGCTTCAATTGAGTTAAACCTTTTAAACTTTGTGCTCTCAAAATTATTTTCACATAATTAATCCAGAGAAGGTGGTAATGCCAGTATAGTAAAGCGATCAAATTAATTGTTTGTTTTGTTGGGAGTGATTTTATCAATAGCTGTAATGCGTTTAAGGCTTTCTGTAGAATGCTGACTGGCAAAGGGAACAAAGGTTTATGGGGGCAGACAGGAAAGTGGAACTGAGGCCACATTAAGATCCACCATTTTCTTATTGAATGGCAGAGCAGGCTCGAGAGGCTGAATGGCCTGCCCCGCTCCTGTTCAGATGGCATTGAATTGTGGCCAAACTTTCCTGACACATGATAATTCTATATTCACTCTGCCCAGGAACAGGAAACTCGTGTGTAAACTGTCAAGGTGATGCGGAGAAAATATGGTGATTAGTTTTTGGCTGCTGGAGTTCTGAATCAAATTCCCCAGGTTTATGACAGTCTGAAGTTTGGACTCTGAGTCAATCTTAGGCTGATGATCTGATTTGCCACAAATCACATAATAGCAAATCAGTAGTTGCAAGAGGGATAATACCGGAACAGAGAGGAACTATCAGGAAATGAACGGCTGGGGAGCTTTTCCCTAGAAAAGTAAAGGCTGAGGGATGACCTAATCGAGATCTCCTTGATTATAAAGTGGTTTGGTTAGGTGGATGTAGTGAAGATGCTTCTATTTCTGAGGGAGTCCAAAACTGAAGGACATGAATATGAGGTGGTCAGTAATTAATCTAATAGGTGGCAGGGTAGCACATTAGTTACCACTGCTGCCTCACAGTGCCAGGGTTCGATTCCAGCCTTGGGTGACTGTGCGGAGTTTGCGCGTTCTCCTCTTGTCAGCGTGGGCTTCCTCCAGGTGCTCCAGTTTCCTCCCAGTCTAAAGATGTGGAGGTTAGGTGGATTAGCCATGGTAAATGTGCGGGGTCACAGGGATAGTGCAGTGGGGAGAATTTGAGTGAGATGCTCTTTTGGAGAGTCGGTGCAGACTTGATGGGCCAAATGGGTTCTTCTGCGCTGTAGGGATTCTATGGAATTCAGGAGAAAGGTCTTTGCCCAGAATGTAATTACTTACTTTCCAGCAGATTGAAGTGATTACCGTAGAGGCATTTATGGGAAGGCTTGATAAATCTATAAGGGAGAAGGGAACAGAGGATTTTGCTGATTTGGTTGGATGAAGCAGGGTGGGAGGTTGTATGTAGCATAAGCACTAGCACAGACCAGTTATAGCAAATGGCTGGATTCTGTGCTGTAAATACCCTGTTCTGTGTAATGTGCAAAGGAGCTGCTGGATGTAATCACCCTCTGTTTTGTGCCACAAGAGCTGATGCTTTGTGTTTTAGCTTAAAGTAATGTTCTGATGTTGAAAATTTGCACACCCGGATAAAATGCAGTGTTGTAGGATTATCATTCATTTCACTTATTCACATGTTAGGTTTGCTTGCTGATGTCCGAGTGCGGAATTGATAGCAACTAGTTTATATGGTGTTTCCTTGCTATGACATTAGTAAAAATTAAATACTTCTCATCTTCCGTCGGAAGAATCCACCTCCTGCTGATTGTAACAGGTGATTTCTATTATGTAGTATCTTGTATGAACTATTGCAGAGGGCAAGGGAAATAGCCACCAAGATTGTTCTTTTTGCAGCTGCATTGCAATTCCATGTTCACTTTACAAATAAATGTTGCCAGTGCCTTACAGAGAGTCGGGTTTTACAAGGAAACTTTGGAACAAAATTAGGACCTGGAACTTGAGTGCATATACAGGCAGTCCTCGAACTTGCAACGCAATTGGTTCCTGAAAATTTTGCTGCAAGTCAAAACGTTGTAAGTCGGACCCAATGTTCCCATGGGAGCAATGGGATGAATGAGGGATTCGTTTTTGACCCCAGGCTGGAAATCACTCGTGGGATGCCTGGTGCTGTTAAAGCCTCTCAACTCTTGCCCAAGTCACTGAAGCAATTGTTGATGCCCACACGCCTTAGCACCAGTTCCTCGGTTAGTGTGGGTGATATAATGAAGCATTGATCACTGTTAGTTGCCTGTATAACCTTGTGAGTCTGAGTGTATATTAGACAATGCATTGGGCGCTGTCACACAATGGTTGTGCCAAAAAAACCTAACATTAGCTTACAGGTGGATCAACAGAATAAAACACTCACTTCCAACCTAATAAAAGACTGCAGTGGCTGGAGCGACTCAGAACATTTATGCGCATGTATGAATGTGCGAATGTTGCGCCGTAAAGTCAAAACTGGGTGTAAATTCGAAAATCATAAGGTTGAGGAATGCCTGTACAAAGTTCACAAATGCCTGACTATTGGATTTGCCATGACTGGTCCATGGGAAGCCAGAACAAGATGTACACAGAGCGGAGTACAGGAAAGAGATAGAGAATCTGGTGACCTAGTGCGATGACAATAATCTCTCCCTCAATGTCAACAAAACAAACTAGATATTCATCGACTTCAGGAAGTGTAGTGGAGGACATATCCCTCCCTGTCTATGTCAACAGGGACGAAGTGGAAATGGTTGAGAGCTTCAAGTTTCTAGATGTCCAGATCACCATCAACCTGTCCTGGTCCCTCCATGCCGTGCTACAGTTAAGAAAGCCCACCAACACCTCTATTTTCTCGGGCGACTAAGGAAATTTGGCACGTCTGCTACGACTCTCACCAACTTTTACAGATGCACCATAGAAAACATTCTTTCTGGTTGTATCACAACGTGATATGACTCCTGCTCTGACCAAGACCGCAAGAAACTACCAAGGGTTGTGAATGAAGCCCAGTCCAGGACGCATACCAGCCTCCCATTCATTGATTCTATCTACACTCTGCCTCGAAAAAGCAGCCAGCATAATCAAGGACCCCACGCAACCCGGACATTCTCTCTTCCACCTTCTTCCGCTGGGAAAAAGATAAAGAAGTCTGAAATCACCTACCAACCGACTCAAGAACAGCTTCTTCCCTGCTGTCGTCAGACCTTTGAATGGACCTACCTCGTATTAAGTTGATCTTTCTCTACACCCGAGCAATGACTGTAAAACTACAGTCTATACTCTCTCCTTTCCTGCTCTATGAACGGTACGCTTTGTCTATAGCACGCAAGAAACAATACTTTTCACCATATACTAATACATGTGACAATAATAAATCAAATCAAGGTGAAATTTCCTTTATTGGTAGATTGGTAATGCTGAAAT
This sequence comes from Mustelus asterias, assembly GCF_964213995.1. Lineage (NCBI taxonomy): Eukaryota > Metazoa > Chordata > Chondrichthyes > Carcharhiniformes > Triakidae > Mustelus > Mustelus asterias. The sequence goes on from NC_135811.1 coordinate 98,023,135, forward strand.
AGTTATGGTGAGGGGTGGGATCTGTGGCCTCTGGAGCTTGTGAAGCTCAATCTCATGGCAGAAGTTTGAAACTAGGCTTGAAACTCTACCCAAATAAGGCACGTATAACATGCACTTCAAATTTAATATGCTGTAGACATTATGGGTCATGCATTACATTACCAATGTCTGATTATGTTTATATACCGTGTCTATGCAAGACTTTGGAAAGTGGTGGAAACCGAAGTGCCTCGGATAGAAAGAATGAATTTGCAACATACAGCATCTTTCATAATCTCGGGACTTTTGAAGTCTCATCACAATTATAATGTAGCGAAATACAGCAGCCCATTTGCACACAGCAAGGTCCACAAACAGCTGAGTGACAAGATAGCCTGATTTGCCAGGCGCTGTTTGAGGCATAAATCAGAGAAGCTCCCTTGCTCTTCTTTGAAAAGTGCCATGAGATCATTTAGCCACTTTCTCAGTACTGCACTGAAATGTCAGTCTAGATTATATGTTCAAGTCCTTGAGTACCTTTTACTGACCAGTGAGCCAAGGCGGAAACCCGAGTCATTCTCTTCTTATAGTCTGTGGCACTACTAAATTAGCAGTTTCAGTGAGTTGCTGTTTAGCGGTAGAACTGGAATACTGTGTGATGAGAGATTTAACCACAAGCATCTTAAATTTGTTTGGGGCCTCTCGTGCAAAGAAGCCTCCCAGGGCATTTCACATGTTGGAAATGAAACTGAAATACGCAATTAATGATTGACAACAACATGCATTCATGGGGAAACATCATGAAAAGCATAAGATGACTGTGGGAAAACAATGCTAAGATTACCTCTATGAATAGAGGGTCTGCATTGTCACCTTTCAATTTCGTCTCCAGCGGGTCAAGGGAACAATTCTTTGTGATTCCAAATCCTGGGCGACAAAAGCTGTATCAACCCAGTACTTCAAGTATGCTCAATCACAGCACCAGGGACCCGGGTTCGATTCCCGGTGTGGGTCACCGTCTGTGTGGAGTTTGCACATTCTCCCCATGTCTGCGTGAGTTTCCTCCGGGTGCTCCGGTTTCCTCCCCCAGTCCGAAAGAGTTGCTGGTTAGGTACATTGGCCGTGCTAAATTCTCCCTCAGTGTATCCAAGCAGGCACCGGAGTGTGGCGACTAGGGGATTTTCACAGTAACTTCATTGCTATGTTAATGTAAGCCTACTTGTGACTAATAAATAAACTTAACACTCGATTTTAATTCAATGTTGTCTCATGATTTAAGCACACTAATGCACTGAATGACTTAAAGAATGGTGACAGCGCAATTTGAGGTTGGTGAGGTGGGAATTGTGTGGGGTTATGGCATAGGGCTGGGGAAGAGGGCTTGGTTAAGAGAGTAAGAAGTCTCACAACACCAGGTTAAAGTCCAACAGGTTTATTTGGTAGCAAAAGCCGCTAACTTTCGGAGCGCTGCCCCTTCGTCAGGTAAGTGGGAGTTCTGTTCATAAATGGCATATAAAGACACAAACTCAATTTACAAAATAATGGTTGGAATGCGAGTCTTTACAGGTAATCAAGTCTTAAAGGTACAGACAATGTGAGTGGAGAGAGCGTTAAGCACAGGTTAAAGAGATGTGTATTGTCTCCAGACAGGACAGTTAGTGAGATTTTGCAACCCCAGGCAAGTCGTGGGGGTTACAGATAGTGTGACATGAACCCAAGATCCCGGTTGAGGCCGTCCTCATGTGTGCGGAACTTGGCCATCAGTCTCTGCTCAGCGACTCTGTGTTAAGACTTGATTACCTGTAAAGACTCGCATTCCAACCATTATTTTGTAAATTGAGTTTGTGTCTTTATATGCCCTGTTTTTGTGAACAGAATTCCCACTCACCTGACGAAGGGGCAGCGCTCCGAAAGCTAGTGGCTTTTGCTACCAAATAAACCTGTTGGACTTTAACCTGGTGTTGTGAGACTTCTTACTGTGTTTACCCCAGTCCCACGCCGGCATCTCCACATCTTGGTTAAGAGAGTCAGTGCAGACTTGAGGTTGGTGAGGTGATGTTACCTTAGCTAACTCTTGAATATCGACAGCTTTTGCTAAACCTTGGGAGATTAACATCATTAACTTTTAAAGTCGCTTAATAGTCATTTTATAGAACTGATCTTGAGTATTGCTGAAAAAAAAAAGAAATGCTGCCAAAGCTTTTCGTCTTGTACACATCAGGGCAGATCACAAGATTGCCAACTGTAAAGGGAGCAACATTTAAAACTGCATGGGAAGAGATTGGTTGACAAGTGGACTTTGGTAGAGGCATTGTCATGCAAAAGGGAACATTTAACTGCCAAGCTTTTGTTCAAATTCTAATGTTTACTGTCAGTAAATTTGCAACCTTTATCCTTTGTGCAGAATATTTTTACTTTATGGCATGCTCAAAGAGTAAAAATATCTTTAATCTGCATACAGCCAAAACTATCTCTTCTGGGTCCTTTTTAATTCATTTTACGGGATGGCTAGGCCAGTATTTATTTCCCATCTCTAATTTGCTTCAACGGAGTGGCTTGCAAAGCCATTTCAGAGATCATTTAAGAGTTAACCACATTCATAGAATCCCTACAGTGCAGAAGTGGCCATTCAGCCCATCAAGTCTGTACTGACTCTCTTAACCGAGCCCTCTTCCCCAGCCCTATGCCATAACCCCACACAATTCCCATGGCTAATCCATCTAACCTACACATTTTGGGACTGAGAAGAAACTGGAGTACCTGGAGGAACCCCATGTAGACACAGGGAGAAATGTGCAAACTCCATACAGTTTTTTTTTAGTTTATTTATTTTATTAGTGTCACAAGTCGGCTGACATTAACACTGCAATGAAGTTACTGTTAAAATCCCCTAGTCGCCACACTCCGGCTCCTGTTCAGGTACACTGAGGGAGAATCATCTAACGAGCATGCCTTTCAAACTCTGGGAGGAAACCAGAGCACCTGGAGGAAACCCACGCAGATACGGGGGGCAACATAAGAACATAAGAAATAGGAGCAGGAGTAGGCCATCTAGCCCCTCGAGCCTGCCCCGCCATTCAACAAGATCATGGCTGATCTGAAGCGAATCAGTTCCACTTACCCGCCTGCTCCCCATATCCCTTAATTCCCTTATCGATCAGAAATCTATCTACCCGTGATTTAAACATATTCAATGAGGTAGCCTCCACCACTTCAATGGGCAGAGAAGTCCAGAGATTCACTACCCTCTGAGAGAAGAAGTTCCCCCTCAACTCTGTTCTGAACCGGCCCCCACTTATTTTGAGGTTGTGCCCTCTAGTTCTGGTTTCCCTGCTAAGTGGAAAGAATCTCTCTAGCTCTACCCTATCCAGCCCCTTCATTATCTTATATGTCTCTATAAGATCACTCCTCAGCCTTCTAAACTCCAACGAGTACAGACCCAATCTGTTCAATCTCGGCACGGTAGCACAGTGGTTGGGGCGGCACGGTAGCACAGTGGTAAGCACTGCTGCTTCACAGCCCCAGGGACCTGGGTTCGATTCCCGGCTTGGGTCACTGTCTGTGTGGAGTTTGCACATTCTCCTCATGTCCGCGTGGGTTTCCTCCGGGTGCTCCGGTTTCCTCCCACAGTCCAAAGATGTGCGGGGTTAGGTTGATTGGCCATGCTAAAATTGCCCTTAGTGTCCTGGGATGCGTAGGTTAGAGGGATTAGTGGGTAAAATATATGTAGGGATATGGGGGTAGGGCCTGGGTGGGATTGTGGTCGGTGCAGACTCGATGGGCCGAATGGCCTCTTTCTGTGCTGTAGGGTTTCTAAGATTCTTCTACGATTCTCCTCATAAGCTACACCCTTCATCTCCGGTATCAACCTGGTGAACCTTCTCTGCACTCCCTCCAAGGCCAATATATTCTTTCGCAAATGAGGGGACCAAAACTGCACACAGTACTCCAGTTGCGGCCTCACCAGTGCCTTGTATAGTTGCAGCAAGACCTCCCTGCTTTTATATTCTATCCCCCTCGCGATAAAGGCCAACATTCCATTTGCCTTCTTGATCACCTGCTGCACCTGCAGACAGTTTTTGCGATTCGTGCCCAAGGACCCCCAGGTCCCTCTGCACAGTAGCATGATGTAATTTTTCTCCATTTAAATATTCCAATTTACTATTATTTCTTCCAAAGTGGATAACCTCACATTTGCCAACATTATATTCCATCTGCCAGATCCTCGCCCATTCGCTCAGCCTATCCAAATCTCTCTGCAGACTTTCCGCGTCCTCCACGCAATTCGCTTTCCCACTCATCTTCGTGTCATCAGCAAACTTTGATACCCTACACTCAGTCCCCTCCTCCAGATCATCAATGTAAATGGTAAACAGTTGAGGCCCCAGCACTGATCCCTGCGGCACGTCACTGGTCACCAACTACCAACCAGAAAAGCACCCATTTATTCCAACTCTCTGCTTCCTGTTAGATAGCCAATCCCCAATCCACGCCAACACCTTACCCCCCAACTCCATGTACCCCAATCTTCTGCAGCAACCTTTTGTGAGGCACCTTATCGAATGCCTTCTGGAAATCTAAAAACACCACATCCACCGTTCCCCTCTGTCAACCGCACTAGTCACATCTTCATAAAAATCCAGTAAATTCATCAAACACGACTTTCCCTTCATGAATCCATGCTGCGTCTGCTTGATCGAACCATTCTTATCCAGGTGCTCTGCTATTTCCTCTTTAATGATGGACTCCAGCATCTTCCCAACTATGGACGTTAAGCTAACCGGCCTGTAGTTACCCGCTTTTTGCCTACTTCCTTTTTTAAACAGCGGCGTAACAGTAGCTGTTTTCCAATCAGCTGGCACTACCCCAGAGTCCAGCGAATTTTGATAAATAACTACTAATGCATCTGCTATTACCTCAGCCATTTCTTTCAGTACCTTGGGATGCATTCCATCCGGGCCCGGGGACTTGTCTACCTTCAGTCCCATTAGTCTACCAAGCACTACCTCTTTAGTAACAGTAATTGTATTAAGGACCTCACCTCCCACCAACTCTCGATCTCTAATATTCGGTAAACTATTTGTATCTTCCACCGTGAAGACCGACACACAGAACTTATTTAAAGTCTCAGCCATTTCCTCGTTTTCCACTATTAAATCCCCCCTCTCGTCCTCCAAGGGTCCAACATTCACTCTAGCCACTCTATTCCTTTTTATATATTTATAAAAACTTGTACTATCATTTTTTATATTTTGAGCTAGTTTAGTTTCATAATCTATCTTTCCTTTCTTAATCGCTTTCTTAGTCATTCTTTGTTGTTTTTTAAAGCTTTCCCAATCCACTAATTCCCCTCTATTTTTGGCCACTCTGTACGCATCTGTTTTTATTTTAATACTCTCCTTTATTTCCTTCGTTATCTACGTCTGGTTATCCCTTTTCTCAGTTAGAAGTCTCACAACACCAGGTTAAATTTAACCTGGTGTTGTGAGACTTCTTACTGTGTTCACCCCAGTCCAACGCCGGCATCTCCATATCCCTTTTCTTACAGTCCTTCTTTATCACTGAAATATATTTTTGCTGAGTACTTAAAAAAACTCCTTAAAAATCCTCCACTGTTCCTCAGCTGTCCTACCTACCAGTCTGCTCGCCCAGTCTACGTTAGCCAATTCCGCCCTCATCCTATCGTACTCCCCTCTGTTCAAGCAGAGGACACTGGTTTGGGACCCTACTTTCTCACCCTCCATCTGTATCAGAAATTCAACCATATTATGATCACTCAACCCAAAAGGATCCCTCACAAGAAGATTCTTAATTCTACCTGTCTCATTACACAGTACCAGATCTAAGATAACTCGCTCTCTCGTAGGTTCTGTAACATACTGTTCAATGAAACTATCCTGACAGCATTCTAAGAACTCTTCTTCAAGCCCTCCACGTCCAATTTGAGTCGACCAATCAATATGCAGGTTAAAATCCCCCATGATTATTGCCGTTCCGTTTTTGCATGCATCCATTATTTGCTTGTTTATAGCCCTCCCCACCTCTAAGTTATTATTTGGGGGCCTATAGACCATGCCTACCAGTGTCTTTTTCCCCCTACTATTCCTTATCTCCACCCACAACGATTCCACGTTTTGCTCCTTAGAGCCTATGTCGTCTCTCACTACCGTCCTGATATTATCCTTTATTAACAGAGCTACCCCACCTCCTTTTTCTACCTGTCTATCCTTCCTAAATGTCTGATACCCCTGGATATTCAGTTCCCAGTCCCGGTCACCCTGCAACCACGTTTCTGTGATGGCCACTAGATCATACTCATTTGTATGGATTTGTGCCATCAACTCATTTACTTTGTTTCGAATGCTTCGTGCATTCAGGCAAAGTGTCTTTATGCCAGCCTTTATCTGGACCCGGTTTGTTGAAACGTTACTAACATCTCCCGAGCCCTCTACTCCTTTAACTCGCAACGTGTGGTATCCGCACAGACAGTGACCCAAGGCTGGAATTGAACCCCGATCCTTGGCGCGGTGAGGCAGCAGTGCTAACCACTGTGTGACCATGTTGTGATCTGGAGTCACATGTAGGTCAGACCGGGTAAAGGTGGCCGATTTCCTTCCCTAAAGGGCATTAGTAAACTAGCTGGTTTTACACAACAATTGACAGTGGTTTTATGGTCATTAACAGCCTGCAGCATTTTTATTGAATTCAAATTCCACCATCTGCTGTGGTCTCTGGATTACTAGTCCATTGACAATACCACAACACCACATCCTTACCATATGAAAGACAAATAAAAGACACAATTTGTTCCCCTTTTTAATGAATGCAAAATTTACCCAAGAGGTAAGATTTATCTTTTAAACTTGTAAAGCAATGAAATAAGCAAGCTGGCTGGTGAATTCTATGGAAGGCCATGACCTTTTATTGGCACAGAGTTGTAATCAAGTCTGACACTAAAAGCTACTCGGTCCTCAACACGAGTTTGCCTGAAGCTTTCCCTCTGGATTTTAACAGCTAAGCTGTACTGCAATAATAGTTATTTCTTTGAATGTCCTCCATCCCTTACTTTCTAACCATAATAGCCTGCAGCATTGGAAAACTAATAGGCTTAAAATCAATGTTTTGTCGGGTTTACCCTTTCTAATAACTGACTGAAATTATGGATCAGTGTTGTGCGATTTTTGGACTCGAGATCGATGCTATTACAGAAACTAATATTGGGACAACAAGAGAGTGATTTTTGTCAGGAGCTGTTTGCCTAGTTTACAATTTTAACAGCGACCAGTCCTTTTGGAATCCTGGAACTCCCAGTGACGGCTTCAGCAGTACTGTGCTCTAATACTGTTTCTATGTTTAGATGGGACACTTCAGTACTTCATACGCTTCTCAAGGACATTCATGTACTGTGATATTTGTTTAAAATAGTCTTCCAAATTCACTGCATTCCTTGCAAACTGGTAATCAAGGCTTACTTTCAAAAACATTTTTAGGGGGACATTTTGATATGCATTTCCCACTAAGTGTTTTGTTAACAAAGCCCAAGGTACTGCTACATTATTCGCCTTCGCTTCAAATCTTCCCTAGAATCATAGAATCCCTACAGTACGGAAAGAGGCCATTCGGCCCATCAAATCTGCACCGACCACAATCCCACCCAGGCCCTACCCCCATATCCCTACATATTTATCCACTAATCCCTCTAACCTACGCATCTCAGGACACTAAGGGCAATTTTAACATGGTCAATCAACCTAACCCGCACATCTTTGGACTGTGGGAGGAGGCCGGAGCACTCGGAGGAAACCCACGCAGACACGAGGAGAATGTGCAAACTCCACACACAGTGACCCAAGCCGGGAATCGAACCCAGGTCCCTGGAGCTGTGAAGCAGCAATGCTAACCACTGTGCTCCCGTGCCGCCCCACTGTGCTCCCCTGCCGCCCACTGTGCTACCGTACCGTGCCACTCCCTCTTGATAAAGAATCTTTTGGAAATATGAGTCAGCATCTAAAACAAAGATATGTTAATGTGTCCCAGGCATTGCTGATGCTGTTTCTCTTGAAGCATAAGCCTAACTTTCACTTTCCATTCCTGACGCATTGCTGCACCTTTCCAGCAGTTTCTATTTTGTTTCCAAATGTTCAGCCTCCATTTTACTTTCCCCCTTGCCTCTCCTTTCAGTTAATGATTTACTCATGTAAAAATGATTGGAAATGGGTGACCGTAGGTACTGTCTCCTCCAGAAGTAAACTGCCTATCACATAATTTACTTAGGTAGAATAAACAAGGATCAGACTTCAATCATAGCTTTTGTAAATATATGCAAACTTCAAATGTGGTGTCCTCATCTGCATTAAACATAGAAAATAGGTGCAGGAGTAGTCCGTTCGGCTCCTCGAGCCTGCACCACCATTCAGTATGATCATGGTTGATCATGCACTTTCAGTATCCCACTCCCACTCTCTCTCCATACCCCTTGATCCCTTTAGCCACAAGGACCATGTCCCGCTCTCTCTTGAGGATATCTAATGAACTGGCCCCAACAGCTTTCTGTGGTAGAGAATTTCACAGGTGCACAACTCTCTGTGTGAAGAAGTTCTTCCTCATCTCAATCTTGAATGGCTGACCCCTTATTCTTAGACTGTGACCCCTAGTTCTGCACTTCCCCAACATTCTTCCCGCGTCTAGCCTGTCCAGTCCCATCAGGATTTTATATGTTTCTATGAGATCCCCACCATGATACCCAGGTCATGTTGCACTTCCCTCTTTCCTGGGGAAGTGCAACATGACCTGGGTATCATGGTGGGGATCTCATAGAAACATATAAAATCCTTTCCTAAGCTGCCACCATTCAGATAATAATGTTCCTCCCTGTTTTTGCCACCAGAGTGGATAACCTCACATTGATCCACATTATATTGCATTTGCCAAGTATTTGCCCACTCAGCCAGCCTGTCCAAGTCACCCTGCAGCCTATTAGCATCCTCCTCACCGCACACACTGCCACCCAGCTTAGTGCTGTCTGCAAATTTGAAGATATTGCATTTAATTCCTTTGTCCAAATTATTAATGTATGTTGTGAATAGCTGGGGTCCCAGCACTGAACCCTGTGATACCCCACTAGCCACTGCCTGCTAGTGAAAAGGACCCGTTTATTTCCACTTTCTGCTTCCTGTCTGCCAACCAGTTCTCTATCCACGTCAATACATTACCTCCAATACCATGAGCTTTAATTTTGCTCACTAATCTCTTGTGTGGGACCTTGTCAAAATCCTTTTGAAAGCCCAGGTACACAACATTAATTGGTTCACCCTTGTCCACTCCACTGGTCACATCCTCAAAAAAATTCCAGAAGATTTGTCAAGCACAATTTCCCTTTAACGAATCCATGCTGACTTGGACTGATCCTGTCACCGCTTTCCAAATGCTCAGTTATTACATCCTTAATAATTGACTCCAGCATTTCCTCACCACCAATGTCAGGCTAACCGGTCTATAATTCCCTGTTTTCTCTCTCCCCCTTTTTTAAAATGTGTGGTTACATTAGCTACCCTCCAATCCACTGGAACTCTTCCAGAGTCTATAGAATGTTGGAAAATGATCACCATTGTATCCATTATTTCTAGGGCCACTTCCTTGAATACTCTGGGATGCAGAGCATCAGGCCCTGGGGACTTAGTGGGTTTTATTCCAAGCAATTTCCCAATACAATTTCCTGACTGATAAGGATCTCCTTCGGTTCCTCCTTCATGCTAGACCCTCTGTCCCCTAGGTTATTTGTGTCCTCCTTAGTGAAGACAGATCCAAAATATTTGTTCAGCTGGTCTGCCATCTCTTTGTTGCGCATTATGAATTCATCTGATTCTAACTGTAAGGGACCTACATTTGTCTTTAGTCTTTTTCTCTTCTATCTATAGAAGCTTTTGCAGTCAGTTCTTATGTTTTCTGCACGCCTACTCTTGTATTCTATTTTCCCCTTCCGAATTAAACCCTTTGTCCTCCTCTGCTGGATTTTCAATTTCTTCCAGTCCTCAGGTTTGCTGCTTTTTCGAGCCAATTTATATGCCTTCTCTTTGGCTTTAACACTCTTCCTGATTTCCCTTGTTAGCCATGGATGAGCCACCTTGCTCATTTTACTCTTACGCCAGTTGTTGAATTTCATCCATGTGTTCTTTAAATGTCTGCCGTTGCCGCTCCACTGTCAACCCCTTAAGTATTCTTTGCCAGCTTATCCTAGCTATTGCATGTCTCATACCATCAAAGTTAGTTTTCCTCAAGTTCTAGATCCTAGTCTCAGACTTAACTGTGTCACTCTCCATCTTAATGAAGAATCCTACCATATTATGGTCACTCTTCCCCAAAGGATCTCGCCACACAGGTTTGCTAATTAATCCTCACTCACTACACAATACCCAGTCTAGGATGGCCTTCTCTCTAGTTGGTTCCTCGACATATTGGTCGAAAAAACCATCCCTGATACATTCCAAGAAATCCTCCTCCATCGCATTGTTACCAGTTTAGTGAGCCCTATCAATATGCAGATTGAAGTCACCCGTGACAACTGCTTGTACCCTCACTGCACGCATCTCTAAAGGCCACAAGCACTAAATTTTGAACACTAGTACTGTACTTAATCACTGTGCTTTTTATGAGGTGGATTTTGGGACTAAGTTCAATGGAAATTTTAATTGAAAACAAAATTCTTCAGAAAGTAGTACTTGACATTTGGACTTGGAGCAATTGCTACAGATTCACATTTGTGCTTTGCATTTCAAGCGGGTTTTTAGAACTGCTGAAACATCTGAAAAGATTTAAAATTACTGTTATGTATGCGAAGAGGAAGCTTTTAATATTTTGAAATTTGATAGAAATGTGTTATTCATTGGAACAATCCTGTAAACGTTGAACACATCCACCAATTGTTTTCTGCTTCATACAGGAAATGTTTGCTAAAGCTTGTCCTCCTTCCCACTCCTACTGAATTTTATTAGTCGCCAATTCTTATGTTGGGCAGCGCTTGCTTGCTTCCTAACACCTTCAGGAAATTCCTGCTTGTATTGGAAGCTGGTGCTGCCATTAGAATACTCCTGCTGACTACGGTAAATTCGAAACCACCTTCCCTCAAGAAATCAGTAATTCAAATTGAGCAAGTTCAGTAAGACGGCCGAGGAGGCAGGTTGCTTGATTTCAATTCAAACCAGTGATTTGAATTAAGCAACCCCAAATTAAGATTGAACTGGCGCATGGATTATGTAACTCCAATATTAGGAGCTGCTTCATTTTATTGTAGTAATAAACCAATACATTTAAAATCACACCATCTTAAATAAGTGCTGAGTGGATTCTCTGATCTCATCCACCCGCTGCCAGCGAGAACAGAGAATTTGGCGCTCAGCCAAAACTCCATTCACTGCAGCAGGGCTGGAGAATCCCAGCTGCGGGTGAGGTCGGAGAATTCTGCCCACAAAGATTTGGCACCTCTTATCTCTGTACTCCCCATAATCCCCCTTACTATCTATTCTTTTGTCCTTTGCCTTTTAAACTGCTGTCTTTCCCTATCTATTATGATCTCAAATATTCCCATAAAACTGGCTGAATCGTTTTCCCAACCTTCATTCTTCCCTCTCTTGGTTGCCATCGTCCCATCTTGGAGGTGGCAAAAAACTTAAATATATGGCCGTTCGCTGATAATGCCTGTAAAGCCATCGAAGGATTTTAATCAAATAAATATACTTTTTGGCAATCCTTCCTCCACTCCCAGATATTGGTTAAGTAAACTTGGCATGGCGCTACAGAGTTTGTTCTGATTGCCCCAAGATTCTTGGAGTTATGTTCTTGCTGTGTTCCAAATTGAAATCGAATGTGATTATGTTAAATGAGTTGGCTATGGTTGCAATTACACCATAGGCTTTGATTCTTCTGTTTAGATGCCACCATGCATCTGGATATAGCATGGAACAGTACAATCTCTCAAGCTAAGCAGCAACCTAAGAAGTAATTTGCATGCTTCCAAGACCTTAATCTTAGTGAGAAGTTACAAAGTTTAAGTAGTTAAAATATCAAGTTGTTTAAGCTTTGCTCCTAAAATAAAATCACGGTATAAATTGTATTATTCATTCTCGGGAGGTGAGAACCACTGGTAATGGCAGCACTTATTATTCACCTGAAGATGCCTTGAGAAAACAGAGATAAGCTGGCGTTGAAACCCCTTCAGTCCTTGTGATAAAAGAGCTCCCACAGTGCTGTTAAGTAGGAAGGTCTCTGATTTTGAACCAGTCATGATGAAGGAACAGTGATTTATGTCCACTTGGGGTGGTGTTTGACTCAGAGGTGATGGTGTCCCATGCACCTTGTCTTTGTAATTGATGACGGTCTTGTTATCTATTCTCTGCACCTTGATTACCTGTTCGAACTATTGCACTTTTTATCAGACTTCACAATTTGCAAATAGCCACCAGAGGCCAGGTGCTTGATGCACATTTCCAGCAAGGTCAAAAGGCAAATGGGAGTAGGAATGACAAAGGAGCAGAATCGGGATTAATCAGAATTGAAGAATTATCTGCATCCTTAGCTTACCTATACCATCAAAGTGCATTTATTTCTTTGCTAAATTTACTTCTCCCTTAATTCTACACACTCCATTCTGCATTCACTAGTTGGTAGGTCTTGAGTGTGACCTTTTGTTCTTTACTATTTCCAACTAAGATTACCAAACAAGAATTAGAAGAAAAGATCACTCCATCATAAGATCTGCTTTAACCAATTTGTTGCCCTCCCCTATTGCTTTCAAAGTCTGAAATCAAATTTATCTGTTGTACATGACATTTAATTCCTTATAAAATGCTACTAAAAATCAGCTAATAAAATAACAAATTTGTAAATCAGAAATAAAGGCAAAAAATGCCAGAAGTTAGTAGTTGATCAGTTCCTGATGAAGGCAAAGAACAGAGGTTCTGGTATTTTTTCATACATACCCTTTATTAGAACACTATTTTTCTAAAAGGGTTCGGCCTGAAATGTCATGATCCCTCTTCTCCTAGCTGTGCATTTTCATCGTTTTCTATTTTTCTGCCAGAAATCGCTTCCTTTTGATATGCAATTGGTTATTCGATGCCAAGTTTTGCATCTGTACAGAGAACACCTATTGAATGAAAATGTGGCATATGCATAGACTTGAGGATTTCTCGTTTTCATTGACATTAGATGTACGACATCACTTAACATCACACCTGGTTTTCACAGGAGGCATTCTATTAACTAGAGCACCCTAGGCCATGTCTGCTAAGATAATGGCAGCCTGGAATATATGCTGTATTTATAGGCCACGGCCTGTTTCTACTGATAGTGTTGTGTCACGGTAATAACATTTCAGACCTCAAACAGATTAAATATTAAGGCTGTGCAGTTACCCTTCTGGTATTGTTTGTGATTGTGTTGTGTGAAAATACACTGGTTCATCGCAGAATCTCTGAGGGATACACTTGCATTGGAAGCAGTTCAGAGAAGGTTCTCAGCTGTTTCCTGGGATGAGGGTTTGACTTGTGATGAAAGGTTGGACTTATACCCATTGGAATTTAGAAGAATGAGAGGTGATCTGATTGAAACATACAAGTTTCTGAGGGGGGCTTGACAGGGTAGATGCTGAGAGGATGTTTCCTGCCATGATGCTTAGTAGTTAACTGTATTGTACACACCGGAGTCACATGTAGGAATGGCAAGTTCCTTTCACTCAAGGGCATTCATCAGCCAATTTGGAATTTTACAGCACTCTAGTAATTCCTGGTCATCTTTCTGATCTTTAAAATCGAGCTCCCTACATTGTGAGTTCGGCACCATAAACGGGCCGCTATCGTTTTTTTCTTATACGGTTCGTAAAGATGATAGAAGTTACTCGTACAATCTAAATTTATAAAGGTACAAATTTACAAAAATGTCAGGCATTGCAATTCTGTGCTCTTTTTTGTTAAATGACGCAAACCTGGAAATCGGAGAACCATTGAGGGGATAATGAAATAGATTGCATCTGGGGGAAAGAGTTATGATTCTCTATCTAATGCATCAAATTAAAGCTGTATTTTAATTCTACAGAGAGGCTGAATTATTTAAAGAGCAAGGCAATGCATTTTACGCAAAGAAGGACTACAATGAAGCATTTAATTATTACACAAAAGCAATAGGTAAGCATTTGGTTTAAATCAGCATCTGACATCATTACAGTTGAGGTGATTATGAGCTTTAAGTTTAAATTGACTCTTTGGAAATGATGCAGCAGTTCTGTTGTCACTTGAGTTTAATTAAAATGATTTACTGTCAACCTTTTCCAGAGTACTTTTCCTAAACTGATTTACAAGGACTGGCATAACATTACAATTCTGGGCAAAACTCGACTGACGCAATTAAAGTGTCACCTCTTTGCTTCTATCAATGTTGTGCATAACATTTGGTAGATTTAAACCTGGTTGTGGTGGCTGCAGGCATAAAAACTACCCCCAAGATTGTAATGAATTCTGATTTGATTTGAGAAAGTGGCTAGTGTGGGGAGTGGCAAAATTCACACTGCTGAGATTGTTGGGGCAAAGTAACTAGGAGCTAACTCTCCTTCTGACCATAGTCACAGCTAGTCAAAGTTACCTGATGCTGAAATTGGATGCAACAGCAACGCAAGCGTTGAATCCTCTATTTAAAAAAACAGTAGCTGTATTTAGGGCGGCACTGTGGCACAGTGGTTAGCACTACTGCCTCACAGCACCAGGGACCCAGGTTCATTTTCCAGCTTGGATCACTGTCTGTGCAGAGTCTGCACGTTCTCCCCGTGTCTGTGTGTGTTTCCTCTGGGTGCTCCAGTTTTCTCCCACAGTCCAAAGATGCGTGGGTTAGGTGGATTGGCAGTGCTAAATTGCCCCTTGGTGTCAGGGGACTGGCTAGGGTAAATACATAGGGTTACGGGGATAGGGCCTGGGTCGGTGCAGATTTGATGGGCTGAGTGGCCTCCTTCTGCACTGTAGGATTCTATTTCTATTTCGTATTTATTCATCCCTTTGATCCTGACTGGACAAAACATGAACGCGGTGAGTCTTGTTAAACCGACAAGGAAACAAGTGTCGCACAGCAATCGAAAGAGAAATATGTCACTGCAGTTTGTTCAGTCCATGCAAACTGAAAATGGTGATCTTGCTGGGGCTGAACTCCACTCTTAATATTACAAAGTAGCTTTAACAATTGTGATGCGAGAATTGGCTTCAGTTCCCCTGGGCTCCAGATTTTATCAGCTATATTCGAGGAAAGTAGAGGAAGATAGGATCAAACTTGGCTGTGATGCCAATCCTGCTTTAATGGCATACTGTGGCCACTGTCAAGGGGCTCACACATGAAGAATGGCTGTGGATGTGAGATGCCAGAGAGTTGCTGATATCTAAAGATTCAACTTCTGACTTTTAAGGAAAAGGTGAAAATTGGACAGTAGGGGAAAATGTAAGTGTGTTTAGAAGTTATTATTAAACCTGGCAAGCTGTTAACAGTTGTTCTTGATCTGTGGTTCCTTTTAAAACCACAGCCTTTTGTAACTTCAAAGAAATGTTAAATCCATTTTTTTCATTATCACAGCTGAAGGGAGACTGAATGGAATAGGATTTCATGGTAACCGATCAGTCTGTTGGTTCATTGCCACTTTTGTTACATAAAAGCAGTATTTTAAATTAGTCTTTGCAATACTAACTTGTGAAAAGGCTGGTTTATATGCTATTTTAGTTTGAAGTATTGCCCCCCTTTTTGCTATGCAACACAACCGTGTTCAGAGTCAAACTTCCTCATCTGAAGGCCCCCCCTTCGCCTCCAGAGTTTGAGACACCCATTTGTCTTTCCAGGACAGAGCAACTGTAGGGCGAGAGGTAAGCCTTTGTAGTGAAAGACACAACTGAAGAGGATAATGACCCTGATCTGTTTTCTTATTTAATGTAAGCAAAGCTGTGATATTACTGGTCTGAGTGACATTAGCCAAGGGAATCAGACCTTCAGATAATTTGTTCCACCGCAAAGTGTTCCATCTCCTTTTACAGGGCTTGAGAAAAAGCTTTGTCGAATAACAGCCCAAAAAAAGGTTAACATTTCAAAGGAATTGAAAAATAAAGCAGTGCAAAGTTTAATTCCCTGTCAGTGGACCATTCCGATGACTTCAATTGGGGATCAGGATATTGAATTTGATGATCAGCCATGGTCATAATGAATGGTGGGCAGGCTCGAGGGGCCGAATGGCCTCCTCCTGCTTCTAGTTTCTATGATTTCAATTTGTTTAAGCCCTTGGAGGAGTTCTGTGGGTAACTACGCATCAGTAGATGAGTTTAATTGCAGAGCTACTTCCTATTTTTGCAGATTTCTGAGGTATTCTTCCAGATTTGTGTTGGTTTTTCTGCTAAGTAACAGGTGAGGTGTTTACTTTGGCATTTCTTGCAACTGTTCTGAAGCTCCTCGTAAGTGTTCCATTTGTTTTCCCAGATATCTGTCCTAAAAATGCCAGTTACTATGGCAACCGAGCAGCAACTCTCATGATGATTGGTAAGTTCCGGGAGGCTCTTGAAGATGCACAGCAGGCTGTGAGGCTGGATGACACTTTTGTGAGGGTATGTCACGGATGATCAGACTGAATTGTAGCTTTGGGTAGTAGTGAAATCCCTGTTTCCGTTTTTATTGTATAATACACGACAGAATTCTCTTTCAAGTTTTTCCTTGCATTCTCCTTGTCACTACGAATTGTAATGTTTAGTGTGCTTGTAAGGAAGTGCAATGTCTTAAATTAGCTTCTCTGAGGAATGGGTGGTAACCTCAATCTCTGAAATTTTGGAATTCATTTTTATCTTTCCTATCACTAGCAGAGGATGGTACTCACATTTGCCTTGCATCAGTCCATTGTGACCCGCTTTATTTTCTTCCTGGAATATATTGGCCGGAATTTTGCCATCCCGCCCACCACGGGAATCGGAGCGGGTGAGGGGCGGGTCATGGAAAGGTCCGTTGGCCTCTGGCGGGATTTTCCGGTTTCGGGGCGAGCGAGGCTGGAAAATCCTGCCCATTGACTCCCTTCTTTAAAGCAAGACATTGGAGGTGGCCTGTTAAAGCTCTATTGTACATGGCGCTGAGTTGATATAACACATGTAAAATAGACCTTAAATGCTGGTTTAACCTGGTTCTAATAAATAAGAACATTTGACTGTCTTGAGCTGTGAATTACCTAAGAGGTCTCCTGGGATGAACTGAAAATTGGCTTGTCATTGGGCCTGTTAAGCTTAGCCTTGCCAATAAGCCTTAGAAAAGAACATAACAATTCCCCGTTTACTTTGAAGGGTTGTCTCCAGTGGTGCACTCCTTATTGCCAATTTTGCAAAGTAAGCGACAGTGCCACCGGAGTCACCACGACGCCCTGGGACTAAATTTGCCGCGTGCCTCCGATTTCTATATGCCAATGTAAACAGCTGCCTCCAGCAGTGCTTAAGTAACATCAAGCATCTCGGATCTGGCCGCAGGTGAGCTGACCCTTCAGCTCATCAGTACAAGCCGGCAATGTGCTTTGATATTTTTGGCCTGGGCGGGGCTTCCCTAAGTTTTGGAAAGGGCCCAGCCAGACTGAAAGAAGTATCAAACGTGCCATTTTGCTAACAATACCGCTAAAGCTGCTTTAAGACTTCTTTTGCAACTTCCAAATAATGTGATATGCACAAACATGTTGCCTGTTGTCATATCCACCCCATAACAAAAAAGATCACAGATTCAGGAGCAAGATCAGTATATAAACATACCAGTGGTGATGTTTCAGAAGTATAACTGTGTGTGATACTGTTAATTGATCACCTAAAATGGTTCCTGTCTTTATAACCACCATATGTAGCCTTCAGTATTTCACTTCAGATTTATAAAAGGGATGCTGGCTAAAAGAATTTTAAAAATAATTTTACTGTTGGGTGTTTTTCATTGTTCTATGTGCATATGACGTGAAAGTTTCATATCGCTTATACTTTGAAGTTCTAATTACAACACTGACTTGTACTAAAAATAGCAGTCACCATGACTGTTTTTCTTGCCAGTTTATGTCATTTTATCCCCAAGGGTTTCTGTGGCATATCACAGATTAAAGACGCGCCTTTATTAATTTGGCTACTTTTCTAAGCAAAAATTATATTAATCGTTTGTGCGGGAAGAAAACCATTTTTTTCTAACATCCTTTGTCCTTTTGCCGCAACAGTTCACTTTTATGTTACAGATGGAAAAAAGCAGCAACACTATTAAATATCGAACCATTTTATAATTTTAGGGTCACCTGCGAGAGGGAAAATGCCATCTTTCTTTGGGGAATGCCATGGCAGCCGGCCGGTGTTTTCAGAAAGTTCTGGAAATGGAACCCAATAGCCCTCAGGCACTTACTGAGGTATGGAGCAGGCTTGTCACAAGCATTGCCAGTATCTGATCTACAAGCCACCTTTAGACAGTGCTGTTGGATTATAGTTCTGCAGGTTGATCTGAGAGCTTATGTAAACATCATTACGTTTTTGCAATTTGTTTTTTAAGACGTATGCTGCTAGCCGCGGCCTGCTAATGGAATGCATTTTCATTTAACTACCCAGTCAGTTGTCTTTTGACCATCTTTGTTGGGTGTGCAGGGGAAGAGTAAGCCCACTTTGGGGTCAAACGGCTGTCGGGGAGATTGGAACAGATTGCTTTAATGCTGAATAGACAGTGGGAGAGTCCAAGAACAGCCTCTGAATCAACGGGGACAAAACGTCCTGTCTGACTGCCATTATATGAAGGCTACCCAGTACCATGCATTCACGTAATGTCACAAAGCAGTGGCAATTAAATAAATTATAAAAGAAACCGGGAGGGTGGGTGGAAGGTGAAGTCAGAGGTCAGGTTAGGAGGAGAAAACGTTTGATATTAGGACGTGCATATAAAACCAAAAGAAAATGCTGGAATGGGGCAGTGGGGTGGCACAGTGGTTAGCACTGCTGCCTGAAAGCACCTGGAACCCGTGTTCAATTCCGGCCTTGGGTGACTGTTGAGTTTGCACATTCTCCCCATGTCTTGCATGGGTTTCCTCCGGGTGCTCCGGTTTCCTCCCAAAGATTTGCAGGTTAGTTGGATTGGCCATGGTAAATGCGCAGGGATAGGGTGAAGGGGAGGCACCTGGGTAGGATGCTCTTTCGGAGAGTCAGTGCTGACTTGATGGGCCTAATGGCCTCTTTCTGCACCCTAGAGATTCTATGGTTCTAGTGGGGTACTGTTAAGAGGAGACTGAGTAGGAAGACAGAATGATCAAGGTTCCTTCCAGATGCTAGCATACTGCAATAAGATACCTGTAAATTATTGATCTGCTTTTAAAGTGAACACATGCCAAAACAAAAATCAACAGAGGGGTCAAAAATGACTTGAAAGGATAGTGAAATGCGGGCGTAAATGATAGTAATAAAAAAGAGCATTTGATGTGCTGGGGCTGGAGCAAAGGTCTAATTGCATCACCTCAAAATGAATCATAGAATTAATCATAGAATCCCTACAGTGCAGAAGGAGGCCATTCGGCCCATCAAGTCTGCACGAACTCGTACCCAGGCCCTATCCCCATAACGCCACATATTTTACTTCACTAATTCCCCTTAATCTATATATATATATATATCTTGGGACACTTGGGGGCAATTTAGCATGGTCAATCCACCTAACCTGCACATCTTTGGAATGTGGGAGGAAACCAGAGCACCCGGAGGCAACCCACGCAGACACTGGGAGAATGTGCAAACTCCACACAGACAGTGACCCGAGACCGGAATTGAACCCGGGTCCCTGTGAGGCAGCAGTGCTAACCACAGTGCCAGAGAGAGCTGTGCATATAGTTAAAACCAGCATTTTATTTGGGCTTTGGGGTACAGACAAAAGATTCAGACTCGGGTTAATTGAAAATATAAATGGATTCTAAATTGTTATGTTCTGATGTTGGGTGGGGGGGGGGGGAATAATTTGTTTATTTGAATCAAAGGGGACCATAGCAGAAGATAGAGAAAGATTGATGTCAAGAAAGGGCTGTTGGTAATCACGTTTTCAGGAACTAGGAGGGATTAAATGGAGCACATGATGGGTTTTGTAGACAAGGTGGGATTGATGAGGGAAGAAATCGTGACGAGAAATGGGATTAGATGGCAGATCAGGTGTTTCTCGTGTCGGTGCAGACTCGATGGACTGAAGGGCCTCTTCTATGCTGTATGATTCTATGACAGAAACGTTAATTCTGTTCCTCTCTCCACAGATGCTGCCAGACCTGCTGAGTTTTTGCAGCATTCTCTGTTTTTATTTCCGATTTCCAGCATCTGCAGTATTTTGCTGTTTGACTATATTATAGACAGATCCATATTAGGCAGATGGCTGAGCGTCCACGGTAAATTGCCTGTCTCGTGATTTGTCCAAACATACCAGCCTTTTGTATTTACACAGAATTAGAAATATCTTGACACGACATTATCTGCACTGGCAAAAATAGGATTGTGTGTTACTTAATGCTGGATGGCAGATCCTATCCGAGTAAGAACTTAAGTTACTATGTAAAGCAATATTTGAGAATGTTGACCTTGTTTTGAAACCTTCTGTTTGGATGTCCTGTTATTTCTCCAGCTGAAGAATGCAGAAGCAGTTTTGGAGTATGAGAGAATAGCTGAAGCTGGCTTTGTCAAAGGCGATTTCAGAAAGGTAGTCAGACCATCATATGTATATTGTTGGAAATGTGTTAAAATTTAATTTATAACAATATTGGGGCTTTAAAATGGAAATAATTTTAAACGTTGCGATATACATGTATTCAAAAAGTGCATGACTGCCTCACTTTTAAGGAGCTGCTTTAGAGCAGGCTTGTCCAACATACAGCCCGTGGACTAGAAGATAGGAGGAGGCCATTTGGCCCTTCGAGCCTGCTCCGCCATTCATTACGATCATGGCTGATCATCCGACTCAATAGCCTAATCCTGCTTTTTCCCCCATAACCTTTAGAAACTTAGAAGGTAGGAGCAGGATGTGGCCTGTGAAGCCCCTCTCTCACACACTCCCTTCCCACTCTTGCACACACCCCCTCTGCTCCTCTGACACCTTCTCGCACAGGAGGGAGATAGTGCGTGCGATGGGGAGGTGAAGGGAGTGTGTGCATGAGAGCGGGGAGAAGAGTGTGCGCGCGCGAGGGGGGGGGATTGCGGTTGTGGAGAAGAGAGGTGTGAGGGGGGAAAAAAGAGGATGTGAGAGGGTATGAGGCAAGAGCAAGGGTTGTGAGGGGGAGACAGTGAGTGTGGTAAGAGGGAGAAGGTGGGGGGGGATGGGGAAAAGGTGTGAAGGGAAAGAGAGCGAGAGGGTGTGAGGCCGGAGAGAACGAGTGAGGGGAGCAGAGTGTGTCCATAAGTCTGGCTCACTCCCAGTATCAGGGTTTTCATTCACCCTCACTCACTCACAGCAGGTTGAGGATTAGTGAGTGAACACCCTGAGTCTGGGAGTTAACCAACGCGCACACACTCGCACTCTATTACACTTTAATACTCATTTCTCATTGTATTTCTTTATGCAACAAATTATTTATTTTCATATCTTTTTTAAAAATTCATGTGTAATGCTGCACTGAACTTTATCTCCCTGAAATTTGCTCATTGGCCCCTTGGGTGAGAAACAAACTGAAATATTGCTGCCCCCCACCCCAGATCTGAGGGTCGGACAGCTTTCTGAACTGGAATTTAAATTGCACTCTTATCAACATGCTGTGCCTCTTTGATTTTTAATCATATGGCTTCCATTTTTAAAGTACTTTTTTCTCGCTCTTTATTCCCTTCCAAAAGAAGCTGCTGGTCTTAGAACAAAGAACAAAGAAAATTACAGCACAGGAACAGGCCCATCAGCCCTCCAAGCCTGCACCGACCATGCTGCCCGACTGAACTAAAACCCCCTACCCTTCCGAGGACCATATCCCTCTATTCCCATCCTTTTCATGTATTTGTCAAGACGCCCCTTAAAAGTCACTACTGTCTCCGCTTCCACTACCTCCCCCGGCAACGAGTTCCAAGCACCCACTACTCTCTGTGTAAAATATCTGCCTCGTACATCTCCTTTAAATCTTGCCCCTCGCACCTCAAACCTGTGCCCCCTAGTAATTGACACTTCCACCCTGGAAAAAGCTTCTGACTATCCACTCTGTCCATGCCTCTCATAATCTTGTAGACTTCTATCAGGTCGCCCCTCAACCTCCGTCGTTCCAGTGAGAACAAACCAAGTTTCTCCAACCTCTCCTCATAGCTAATGCCCTCCATACCAGGCAACATCCTGGTAAATCTTTTCTGTACCCTCTCCAAAGCCTCCACATCCTTCTGGTAGTGTGGCAACCAGAATTGAACACTATCTTCCAAGTGCGGCCTAACTAAGGTTCGATAAAGCTGCAATATGACTTGCCAATTTTTAAATTCAATGCCCCAGCCGATGAAGGCAAGCATGCCGTATGCCTTCTTGACTACCTCCTCCACCTGCATTGCCACTTTCAGTGACCTGTGTACCTGTACACCCAGATCCCTTTGCCTATCAATACTCCTAAGGGTTCTGCCAATTACTGTATATTTCCTATCTGTATTAGACCTTCCAAAATGCATTACCTCACATTTGTCCGGATTAAACTCCATCTGCCATCTCTCCGCCCAAGTCTCCAACTGATCTATATCCTGCTGTATCCTCTGATGGTCCTCACCGCTATCCGCAAATCCACCAACCTTTGTGTCATCCGCAAACTTACTAATCAAGCCAGTTACGTTTTCCTCCTCATCATTTATATATAGTACAAACAGCAAAGGTCCCAGCACTGATCCCTGAGGAACGCCATTTGTCACAGCCCTCCATTCAGAAACGCACCCTTCCACTGCTACCCTCTGTCTTCTCTGATATTTAACAATGCTGCTATGCAGGTGATTAGTCAAACTTTGCTACCTAGCTTCACTGTGCTTTCAGTTAATGTCCCCCCACAATAGCAATCCACAAATCGAGAACTTATGGTACATTATGGATGCATCCTCCTTTGATCCATTCTAAAAAATTCTCATCCATCCATCAGGGTCAGATTTTTAAAGATTATGCAACTTTAAGGGACCTTTTGGTACGAACCAATTCATTAAGGGGCGATTCTCCCAAAAAAATTCCAAGTGTCGAATTTGCCTAAAACTGGAGTAAATCGCGCTGGTTTTTCAGTGTGAGTTTAAAAATCAATCTCCTACACTCTGTGCACTTCAGAGGGCACTAGGGTGATTCACGCTGAAAATCAGTGAGCAGGGCTTATTCACGCTGGAGAGGACAGCAGCACAGCGCCGAGCGAGTCACTGCGCACGCACCGATCTGTCAGCGCAGAGATCGGCACCCCGCACTGCCGGACTCCCAATTGCTGGCCAGCTCGATCGCTAGCCAGCCCCGTATCG
Source organism: Mustelus asterias (assembly GCF_964213995.1). Taxonomy (NCBI): domain Eukaryota; kingdom Metazoa; phylum Chordata; class Chondrichthyes; order Carcharhiniformes; family Triakidae; genus Mustelus; species Mustelus asterias. The sequence continues at coordinate 98,046,573 of NC_135811.1, forward strand.
CCAGCCGTGCGACCCCCAAGGCCTAATCGCTGCCCCCCCCCCCCCCCCAACTCACCCGGATGGCCAACCCCGATCGTACTACCCCCCGCTACATTGACCCCGACTGCAGAGTGGTAGTGGGACCCCCCACCATTGATCGACCCTCAGAGGCCCCACCCTTTGGCACTGCCCCATGCCTGATGGGCAGTTCCAAGGTGCCAATGCCCAAGAGACACTCCAACCCCACTGGCACCCGACCCTCTGGGGGGCCTCTCTTGCTCTCCTCCACCCCCCATCCCCCTTTCACTTCAGCAGAGCTGAGCCACCAGCTCCCCGCAAGTGGGGAGCTATGGTAATCCCCTCTGGAATGAACCACTCCTCATGGAGGGGTGGGGGAGAGGCTAGCAGGCCGGAGAGTTCAATCCCAGGCCCGCTAATTGTATTTAAATCATATTGAAATTAAGATTTACGTAAATTATGCGCCTCCAGTGCAGAGTTGACAGCACCAGAAATCTGGCGCTGGGTGACGCGTGGAGGCCATGGCGCCCAGTGGGGAGCCTGTGAAACAACACCCGCTAGAGTCTCCCGGCCTGCTGCACTAAAAAAGCAGCACAGCAGGATGGCATAATCGGCCCCTGTGTCTTTGTTGGTTAACAAAGTTGAAGGGAATCTTAAAATAATTGAAAGGCTCTAATTTTACTTCCAATCTAATGGAATGAATTGTTTAATGTTCTATGTTATGTCTTTTTCTCCCAGGTTGTATACTATATGGATCGGGCCCTTGAGTTTGCCCCAGCCTGCCACCGCTTTAAAATCCTTAAAGCTGAATGCTTAGCACTGCTTGGTCGCTACCCTGATGCACAGTCAGTCGCAAGGTAGATATTCATCCATTTGAGTACCATAACTTTGTGCTGCGTGTATTTCCCTGATGACCAAATGAAGACTCCTATTCCTGCTCCTACGTTCCGATGTAAAGGCGGAGTAGGCAAAACATTAAGCTGTGTGAAACACCCAAGTTTTACAGACCAGAATGTACCAGATTTGACTTCCTGCCCATGCCGAGTTAATTAATCTCATCAAGGACGTCACTTGCTTTGGGACAATTGCCCTCATTGTGCCATGGCTGAACAGGGAGGGTGTGTGTGTGTGGAGAAACAGCCAAAAGAAATTCCTTTTGATTACTGACCTCTGCTAGAAAATGCATATGTGTTGACATTGCGTGAGAGCAGTATCAGACTTGGCTGCAACCTACTGTCCAGTGCCCTGCAGAGACTCCCTGTTCTGCCTCGCAGGCAGAGGTATCGTAGGGCTGCCAGTGCCCATGGGACCGTTTCACAACATGAAACAGTATTTTCCAAGGGGAGAGTGGATAAATTGGTGGGCAGTCTATAATTGTTTTTTTTATTAATATTTTATTTTGTAGCTTTGGTTTTGCTGCCAACCAAACTGTTTATTTTAGGTAGTTTAGTAGAACCTTAGAAGCCATTTGACCCATTATGACTCTTCTGTGCTCGAGTTGGTCGCATTCCTCTGATCTTTCCCCATTGGCCTGCAATGCTTTTTCCCCATTAAGTATTTATCCAGTTTCATTTTAGAAGTTACCAGTGAATCTGTTTCCGCCTTGCATTCTAGATCCTTTCTATTAAATCTCCCAAAATTTTGAATGCCGCTATTATATCATCCTTTAAACCTTATTTCCTCCAAAAAGAACAGTCCCAGCTTCCCTAATCTGCCTGCTTGACTGGAGTGTTCGCCATAACCCTTCGTTTCTGCTTTTATTTTCAGTGACATTCTGCGTATGGATTCAACAAATGCTGATGCCCTGTATGTGAGGGGGCTCTGCCTTTACTACGAAGACTGTATTGAAAAGGCTGTCCAGTTCTTTGTCCAGGCTCTAAGGATGGCGCCTGATCACGCAAAGGCGCGACTCGCTTGCAGGGTAGGTCTGGTGGCCCTTCTGTCAGGGGGCCAGCGGCTAAAGATTGATGCCCTTCCTATAGTGATTGATTTTTGTGAAAGAGATTTTCTCATCCAGCTTAGTGACATTTTAAATTGTTTAAAGTAGTTTGAGGTTCTTTAAGTATTAGTTGCAGGGAGGATTGGAGGAATTTATTTTTACGCAGCTGGGCAATATATTCTTCGATTATTGTGAAACTGGGTGAAGGGTCAGTACCAAGGTTAGCGAGAGAGAGAACGAGATAAAATCAAGTAGCAAGTGTGGGGGGAGAACTGAAAGTTGGATCTTGATTTGTTTTCCACACGAGCTGCCTTCAATTGGTTCAAGCCACTGTCGAATGCGGGAGCCAGATGAAGTGTACCCTTTTTCAAACAATAAATTCCAGATTATTACTGGATTGTTTCAGTTTTTCAGCTCTTTATAAGGGAGAAACGCGCCTAAAGTTTCATCCAGGGATCTTTTGAGATTCTGGCCATTCACGCCCTGCTGCAAGAGAGTGGGACCAGAGAATCCTGCCAGCATGAATGGCTGGAGTTTTCCGGCCCCTTTGGTTTTCCAGATTCTATTCGGAGCAAAGATCGACCCAATGATCTCCAAACTCAGAGTTGCATTATGCCTGAGCAGAACAAAATCAGGCCTGGTGCGGTGAATTTCTGGGTCGGATAAACAGATGTTGGGATGTATTTCTGTGAGCCAGATGAAAAGATAATTTCATCAAATCACAATATTCTCTGCCATCCAATGGTTGATAACTAAATTATATGTATTGTAGTAATTTATGAATGCAGTGAATGAACCTTTACAAGTATTGCAACAGCGATAGAACCAGAGTCAGTAGAAGGCTTCATAATATCCACACATCTGACAAGTCTGCAGAAATTTGAAGCAGAAGTTTTGACGGTTGGTGTCTCTTAGTCAAGTCATTTTATAACTTGGCTACCTGGTTATATTATATCGATAATGTTTTAACAAAAAATAAACCTGTGACTGCAGATTGTAATGAACCAAGTATTTGAGCAGCATAAATGGAAAGCACGATATATGTAGTAACAACATAGGCACAGAGTAGTATTTTCCTGTGTGCTTTTAAGTTTATTTATTAGTGTCACAAGTAGGCTTACATTAACACTGCAATGAAGTTACTGTGGAAAATCCCCTAGTCGCCACGCTCCAGTACACTGAGGGAGAATTTAGCATGACCAATGCACCTAACCACATCTTTCAGACTGAGAGGGGAAACTGGAGCACCCGGAGGAAACCCACTCAGACACTGAGAGATTGTGCAGATTCTGCACAGACAGTGACCCAAGCCGGGAATCGAACCCGGGTCCCTGGCGTTGTGAGGCAGCAGTGCTAACCACTGTACTACCTTAGTAAATAATCTTAATTGACCAAAAGGCATCTGCTATCTTTCCCTAGTTTGAGTTCCCAGATAACGTACAGTGTCTTTTCAGAGCACAATGGATTGCTCTCTGAGCCAAGATCTTCACTTTGCTGATTGCTTCTAATCAGTGGTACAGCAAGGAAGCTAATCTTACCACAAATTAACTTTGTTCCAGCCAATGGGAATGGAAAAACATTTTTTATAATTCATTCATGGGGTAGGAGTGTCGCTGGCGAGGCCAGAATATATTGACCATCCCTTATTGACCTTGAAACGGTGGTGGTGAGCCGGTGTTGCATTTCTGAAAATAAATTTTTAAGTAATTTTGCAATAGCTTCTGAGATGGTTCACTGAGGTTGCAACATCGTGGCCCGTGGAAGGGGTCAACTTATCAGGAAATACAACTTTCTGGACTTCACACTTTAGGAAGTGATAGAGGCTGAGAGAGGGGAATGTGCAATGAGACCTGGGTGTCCTTGTACACCAGTCACTGAAAGTAAGCATGCAGGTGTTGAAGAAGGCAAATGCTATGCCTTCATAGCGAGAGGATTCAAGTACAGGAGCAGGGATGTCTTGCTGCAGTTATACAAGACCTTGGTGGGACCACACCTAGAATATTGTGTGCAGTTATGATCTCCTTATCTGAGGGAAGGATGTTCTTCTCATGAAGAGTGCACAGCAAAGGTTTACCAGACTGGGATGGTGGGACTGATATATGAGGAGAGATTGGATCACTAGATTTTAGAAGAATTGGAGGGGGTGGAGGGGTGGAATCTCATAGAAGCTTATAGAATTCCAGCAGGAATAAACAGAGTAGATGCACGAAGGATGTTCCCGATGGCAAGGAGTCCAGAACCAGGGATCACAGTTTGAGGAGAAGGGGGTAAACCATTTTGGAATAAGATGAGAAATTTCTTCACCCAGAGAGCAGTGAGGCTGGGAATTCACTACCACAGAAAGTAGTTGAGACCAAAAAATTGTTTGTTTTCAAGAAGGGCTTAGATATTGCTTTTCGGACTGAAGGGATCGAAGGATATGGGAGGAAGGCAGGAACATGTTACTGAGTTGGATGATCAGCCATGATCATAATGAGGGATGGAGCAGTCTCCAAGTACCAAATGTGCTGCTACTCCTATTTTCTATGTTTCAATAATAGCCTCCTTTTGTGATGCCAATCTTTGTGACCTGTTGTTGGGGACAGGAAACATTCCACTAAATGAACAATTCAGAACAGTTGAACAAAATTATTACTTTTGTTCAATCATATTTGCTACTCTATAAAATACCGTAGGGCGGCACGGTAGCACAGTGGTTAGCACTGCTGCTTCACAGCTCCAGGGTCCCGGGTTCAATTCCCGGCTCGGGTCACTGTCTGTGTGGAGTTTGCACATTCTCCTCGTGTCTGCGTGGGTTTCCACCGGGTGCTCCGGTTTCCTCCCACAGTCCAAAGATGTGCGGGTTAGGTTGATTGGCCAGGTTAAAAAAATTGCCCCATGGAGTCCTAGGATGCGTAGGTTAGAGGGATTAGCGGGTAAATATGTGGGGGTAGGGCCTGGGTGGGATTGTGGTCGGTGCAGACTCGATGGGCCGAATGGCCTCCTTCTGCACTGTAGGATTCTATGATTTCTATGACCCTTGTGTGGGTAGCTTCTTAATTAATTAACAATTAATTATCCATTAATTTCTGCACTTGCATTAGCAACAGTAACTGTTGCATAACTGCATTAGTGACTTCAAAATATCGAGCCTGACAGCATGAACTTTGGGAAATATAGTTGCGTTGCTGCCTGTCCGGACCAACTCTGAAGCTTGTATAACTTCAAGATAATTAGCTTTTATCATTTATTTCATATGAATTGTCTGAGAAACCTAGGAAAATGGTGGCATAATAGTAATGTCAGTGCAGTAATAATCCAGAGGGGCAAGATAATGCCCTGGGTCATGACATCAAATCCCACCATGCCAACTTGTGAAATCCGATCTCAGTTAGTCGCAGTAATGGTGACAATTACAGCTGTCACTGATTGTCGTAACAACCCATCTGGTTCTCTGATGTCTTTGCAAGAAGGAAATCTGCAATCATCATAGAATCTCTATAGTGCAGAATGAGGCCATTTGGCCCATCACTTCTGCACCAACCCTCTGACAGCGCATCCCACCCAGACCCTATTGCCACAACCCCACGTGTTTAGCCCGCCAATCCCCCCCAACCCACACATCGCTGAACGCTAAGGGGTAACTTACCATAGCCAATCCACCAAACTTTGGACTGTGGGAGCACCCGGAGGAAACCCACGCAGACACGGGGAGAACGTGCAGACTCCACACAGACAGTCACCCAAGGCTGACACTGTGAGGCAACAGTGCTAGCCACTGTGCCGCCCAAAACCTTTACCTATCTGCTTCCGCTTGACTGCAGAACGACAGCAATGCCCTCTGAAGGGCCACAAACGACTGAGTTCAAGGGCAATTAGGGATGGGCAACAACTGTTGGCCTTGCCAGCGACGTCCACATTCACTGAAAGAATAAAATAAAGGGCTGAAATGGAGAGGAGAAATGCACAGCAGGTCAGCCAGAATCTGGCAAAGCAAAAGAGGTTAATATTTTGGTTGGGATCCTTCATCATAACTCTAGGTTCTGATGTGCCAGAAACACTAAGATTTGTCTTTCAGAAGCTTGAGAATGGATTGATTAGATTGTTACTATCTGACATGCTTTAACTGAAACAGCAGTGTGACGCTATCTCTTTCTGCAAACAGAATGCTAAAGCGTTACGAGCGAAGAAGGAAGAAGGGAACCGGGCTTTTAAAGAAGGATCCTTTGATGAGGCGTTTGAACTTTATTCAGAAGCTCTGAAAATAGATCCAAATAACATCAAAACTAATGCTAAATTGTACTGTAATCGAGGCACGGTGGGTTTCAAGGTAAGATCCTTGCAGTTTTTGTACATTCATTAATGTAAATGTAAATGTTAAAGCAATCATTGAGATAAATATGCGAGAGTAACCCTTGATTTTCCTGATGACTCATGGGATTTATCCAGTGATTTGTTAAATCATACAGAGCAGGAAGGCATCGTATGAGATAGAATAGAATCCTTACAGTGCATGAGGCCATTTGGCCCATCGAGCCTGCACCGACAACAATCCCACCCCAGGCCTTATCCCCACAACCCCACGTATTTACCCTGCTACGCCACGGTAGCACAGTGGTTAGCACTGCTGCTTCACAGCTCCAGGGACCTGGGTTCGATTCCTGGCTTGGGTCACTGTCTGTGTGGAGTCTGCACGTTCTCCCCGTGTCTGCGTGGGTTTCCTCCGGGTGCTCCAGTTTCCTCCCACATTCTGAAAGACGTGCATTGAACCGAACAGGCGCCGGACTGTGGCGACTAGGGGAATTTCACAGTAACTTCATTGCAGTGTAAGCCTTACTTGTGACTAATAAATAAACTTTAAATAATCCTCCTGACACTAAGGGGCAATATTAGCATGGCCAATCCTGCACGCCTTTGGACTGCGGGAGGAAACCGGAGCACCTGGAGGAAACCCACGCAGACATGGGGAGAATGTGCAAACTCCACACAGTCACCTGAAGCTGGAATTGAACCCGGGTCCCTGGCGCTGTGAGGCAGCAGTCTAACCGCAGTGCCACCGTGCCGCCCTAAATGTGAGCCCTTATTTCAATTGAGCGTGATGCTGCTTTCTTGTGAAAGTGCCCGGGTGCAACAATTGCCCTCAGTTATCTGAGGCAGAGAGGGGAAAATTATGCCAGATTTCTGTCCCTGATCACCATCCACTTGATCTTTGTTGAAATGCATATTGTTTGATGGGACGATGGGACTCAGCTGTGATGTTTGCACGCTCTCTTGCCACATGCCTGGCCATGATTCCCAGTCGAGGCTCCTGTGAATGGTAGGGATCACAACAGTTGCAACCATCAAAGATTCAATATCTAAAGAAAACGATGGGTGAATTAATGAAGTTCAACTCGGGTAATAAATGAATTGTGCAAATAAAATTCTTTAGAAATTTGAAAAGTGAGCTGTGTTTGGTCCATTGGCATTATAACCATGAAGATATTATGCCTATAATTGGGGTGAAAGGGTCACGTATCTTTGAAAGAGATCTTCCATTTTCTGCACTGTCAGGAAAGAAGCTACAATTATAAATGTTGCTGGAATATATTTTAAAATATCTTTCTGATTTGAGGTTGCTTGAAGAAAGTCTGTGCCTTGCTAAGCAATCGAGATATGCAGTTGTGGTGATGTCCATTCCTACAGAGAAACGTCATTACAAATAAAAAAAACAGTTCTTAAAAACTCCAGTTGTGACACTGTTGAACCAGATCAAGGAATAATAAGTTCACCGGTTGTTTGGAATATCTTTTGCAGCTCAATAAGATGCAACAGGCGATAGAAGATTGCACAAATGCAATAAAACTTGACGACACATACATCAAGGCATACATGCGGCGGGCACAGTGGTGAGTAACGGGTTTGTTGGGATAGTTTTCAGTGAATTCTGAAAAACATTTGTTTTGAACTGTTGCAGCCACTGGCATTAGACTGAGGCTTTACAATTCACATTTCTAGCCTCCTATCAGACTCTGATGGTTGGGTCTGAGAAGTAAAAGAGACATTGTCTTCACTACCATGACAGGCAGTCCCAACAGGACAAGTTTGTGTTGCAGAAAGTGGGCCTTGTTTAGAACATATTTTTTTAAGCTTCATGGAAATTGACCAAATGCATATTTAACTTGAAAAGCCCGCTGTATCTCCTAGCCCTGTTTGTAACCCTTTTAGGATGTAGAGCATTTTCTGTAAAAGGTAGTGCTAATTCTTTATAGAGGTTTACAGCATGGAAACAGGCCCTTTGGCCCAACTTGTCCATGCGGTCCTGTTTTTAAAAACCCTTAAACTATTCCCAATTGCCCGCATTTGGCCCATATCCCTCCATACCCATCGTACCCATGTAACTATCTAAATGCTATTTAAAACACAAAATTGTACCCGCCTCTACTGCTACCTCTGGCAGCTGGTTCCAGACACTCACCACCCTCTGTGTGAAAAAATTGCCCCTTTGGCCACTTTTGTATCTCTCACCTTAAACCTATGCCCACTAGTTTTAGACTCCCCTACCTTTGGGAAAAGATATTGACTATCTACCTTGTCTATGCCCCTCATTATTTTATAGACCTCTATAAGTTCACCCCTCAGCCTTCTACCCTCCAGAGAAAAAAGTCCCAGTCTATCCAGCCTCTCCTTATAACTCAATCCATCAAGTCCCGGTAGCATCCTAGTAAATCTTTTCTGCACTCTTTCTAGTTTAATAATATCCTTTCTATAATAGGGTGACCAGAATTGCACACAGTATTCCAAGTATGGCCTTACCAATGTCTTGTACAACTTCAACAAGACGTCCCAACTCCTGTATTCAATGTTCTGACCGATGAAACCAAGCATGCCGAATGCCTTCTTCACCACTCTGTCCACCTGTGACTCCACTTTCAAGGAGCTATGAACATGTATCCCTGGATCTTTTTGTTTTGTAACTCTCCCCAACACCCTACCATTAACTGAGTAAGTCCTGCCCTGGTTCAATCTACCAAAATGCATCACCTTGCATTTGTCTAAATTAAACTCCATCTGCCATTCCTCAGCCCACTGGCCCAATTGGTCAAGATCCCATTGCAATTGGAGATAACTTTCTTCACTGTCCACTATGCCACCAATCCTAGTGTCATCTGCAAACTTACTAACCGTGCCTCCTTTATTCTCATCCAAATCATTAATATAAATGACAAATAATAGTGGACCCAGCACTGATCCCTGAGGCACACCGCTGGTCACAGGCCTCCAGTTTGAAAAACAACTCTCTACAGCCACCCTCTGGCTTCTGTCAAGAAGCCAATTTTGTATCCATTTAGATATCTCACCCTTATTTAACCTTATGCAACAACCTACCATGTGGTACCTTGTCAAAGGCCTTGCTAAAGTCCATGTAGACGACATCAACTGCCCTGCCCTCATCTACCTTCTTGGTTACCCCTTCAAAAAAACTCAATCAAATTTGTGAGACATGATTTTCCACTCACAAAGCCATGCTGACTGTCCCGAATCAGTCCTTGCGTCTCTAAATGCCTGTAGATCCTGTCTCTCAAAATACCTTCCAACAACTTACCCACCACAGATGTGAGGCTCACTGGCCTGTAGTTCCCAGGCTTTTCCCTGCAGCCCTTTTTAAACAAAGGCACAACATTTGCCACTCTCCAATCTTCAGGCACCTCACCCGTGACTATCGATGATTCAAATATCTCGGCGAGGGGACCTGCAATTTCCTCCCTAGCCTCCCACAGTGTCCTGGGATACACTTCATCAGGTCCCGGGGATTTATCTACCTTGATGCGCTTTAAGATTTCCAGCACCTCCTTCTCTGTAATATGTACACTCCTCAAGACATCACTGTTTATTTCCTCAAGTTCCCTAACATCCATGCTTTTCTCAACAGTGAATACTGATGAGAAATATTCATTTAGGATCTCACCCATCTCTTGTGGATCCGCACATAGATGACCTTGTTGATTGCCAAACTGTATTAACAATGAAAGAGGCAAGAACTTTTTTTTTAATATAAAGTACCTTGGGATGTTGCAAAATGCTTTGCATCTAATTAGAGTGCAATCATAATTACCGTGTGGTATTGTCACTGGGCTAATGATCAAGTGATCCAGCATCATGCTTTGAGGGCCCAGGTTCAAATCCCACCAAGGTAGATGGTGACATTTGAATTCAATAAAAATCAGGACTGCGCTGTCGATTGTAGTAAAAACCCATCTGGTTCACTCATACCCTTTAGGAAAGGAAACCTACCGTAACTACCTGGTCCGGCCTGCATGCGACTCCAAAGCTCTGTGGTGACGTTGAAAATGCCCTCTGAGATGGGCTTGCAAGACACTCATTTCAGGGGGCAATTAGGTGAATGCCGGCCCAGCTAACTACCCACATCCTATGAATTAAAAAAACATGGCAGCTAATTTTTCAAACAAGGAATGTTGGCCAGGACATCATCCCTCCTCTGCCAATTTTGTATCTGCCTGATCTCACTGAAAGACTTCAATGATGTATAGTTTCCTGGATGCTGCACTGAAATATCAGCCAAGATTAAATGTTCAGATCCTGAAATAGGAACCCAGGCCCTCTTGACTTAACAGACAAAAGTACTCCCGACTGAGCGAGTTCATCTTGGCTTGGCTGGAATTGGCTGATAATCTGAAAGTGAAGATTGACCTTTCTTTGTAAACACTGGGGATCTGAGAGCACTCCGTTAACTATATTAAATTTGTGCGTTTTATGTATTCTTATACTATATAGTTATATGGACACAGAACAATATGAAGAGGCTGTAAGAGATTATGAGAAGATTTACCAGACAGAAAAAACAAAAGGTAAAATTAGACTTTCCAGTGGATGTTTCTGTAAATGCCTCATTGATGTAAAGCTCCAAAACGATCAAGATGTCTCAAAAGATATTTATTCAACAAGGCAAGCAGAATCCATTTGATCTATTTGTTGAAAGTTATTTATTAGTTACATCAAATGGTATATGAAATGAGGGGGCAATCTCACCGGCTCTTATCAGGCGACAGGAGATCTCCCAGTGTGCTCTGTACATTGTGTACTGGGAGATCATGGTGCCTGCGCAATGGCACCCCTAGAGCTCAGCAGCTGGTTTCCCGGCAGGAATAGGCTCCGACCTGCCCCTAATGGCGAGAATCACATCTGGGCTCTTTGTTTTTCTAAGTGCCGTACGGTTGCAACTACTGGCTCGCCCAAAAGATCGGCACAAATCTCACCCATTTTTTTTAGCTCGTTTGGCATGTAAGATTTTTATTTTTGGAAAGATTGTCCCCGAGTGTGCATGGTACAGTGTGACAGCCTGTGAGCTGTAGCGTGTTTTGTGATATGGGCAACTTTGGAGACAGCTTCTCTTAGTAGTGGCATCAGGGTATGCTGCTGCATTTGCCCAGTGAGTTTTGACTGTGTTAAAGAAATGTGATTTACCCAGTTACAGGCAAGATGACATGTGGCTCACTCTCATAGCATTTATGGGGAACGGTAGAACCTATTCTGTTTCTCTCACCAAAGTACGATTTCTGAATTAATTTGGGTAGTGCTGATAATTTATTGGAGGGGTCGGGAATAGAACTTGGCGCTCCCCAAAGTATAAGTATGACTGAGAGTGGAGTTGTTCATAACATATCCATGAATGGGTTCTGAATGCGGTGGGTTTGATGGGCTGAATTGCCATCTCTGGCTCTGAGTTTTATGTTTTTATAAAATTCCATAACCAAACCTTTACGAACAGCAGACGTTTAAGACCATAAGACATAGGAGACGAATTAGGCCACTCGGCCCATCGAGTCTGCTCCGCCATTCAATCATGGCTGATATTTTTCTCTACCATATTCTCCTGCCTTTTTCCCCATAACCCCTGATCCTCTTATTGATCAAGAACCTATCTATCTCTGTCTTAAAGACACTCAATGACCTGGCCTCCACAGCCTTCTGCGGCAAAGAGTTCCACAGATTCACCACTCTCTGGCAGAAGAAATTCATCATCATCTCTGTTTTAAAGGATCGTTTGTTTCTCTGGCTTCGGCTGTTCCAATTTCTTTCGAATGGCCTACAAACAGCAAAATAAAAAAATAAATCTGTAAATGAGCGAGACCCTGAAATGAAAAGATGAATAATGTGTTTAAATTTTAAGATAGTACTCTTTCCCTTGGTGGAGCACAGTCCCATGGCATTTAGGAGTTTTATGTTTTTTGTTTTCTGTTGTTAAGAACACAAGCAGCTCCTGAAGAACGCACAGCTGGAGCTGAAGAAGAGCAAACGAAAAGATTACTACAAAATTCTTGGGGTTGACAAAAGTGCAACGGAAGATGAAATTAAGAAAGCTTACAGAAAGCGGGCACTGATGCACCATCCAGGTATGCCAGGTTTCTCTTTGCTGCTGGCTCACAATGCTTTCCAAAGCTGAGTCTGAGCCCCAGTGCGACTGAAATTATTTTTGCTGTACCTGAAAAGAATATTCTGCCATGAAATTTGCATTTACGTAGAAAATAAGCAAGTTCAGCTACATCTATTTATTTATTTTTGAGTGAGATGGTGCCTTTTGGACTTCCTCGTTCGGCCTGTAAGTTTGTTTTCTTTTTTGAGAGCCACTGTGTTTTGTTGGGAGTTTAAAAAGTGAAGGCGTAGAAAACACTTCAGAGGCAACTCTGAAGCTCTCCTTGAAACCGGGCAACACTGACGCTAATTACCGGGTTGAGCTTGTTACCAAATGTTCAAAATGGCGACAACTTGCCCATCGAGCTGCTGGACACTTTGAGTCCCGTCGTGTTTTTGATAAGGCAAAGTGGCAGCAGAGAAGGGAAGCAAATGCTGCACTCTGGATCCCACTGCCTGCTGTGACATTCCGCCCTGTGCACCCTAAGATCTGTGGGTCGAGAATCGACCTGTTCAGCCACATTAAGACCCATGCCAGAAAATCAAAACCCGCAATCTTCAAATTGTGGCGATAACAGGTCCATGTTTGAAGAGCTTTGTTTCTGCATCCCTAGATCCCTTTCTTCTTTGGTGCTCTGAGCATCCTATCAGTTCGGTGATACTTCATTTTACTACACGTTTTTCCCAAATATGCTAATTCACATTTCTCTTCAATGAACCGCGTCTGTGAAATAGGAGCCCACTCTGCTGACTTGTCTGTCTCGCCTGCATTCTATCCAACAATTTGCCGTGACATTTAATTTGGTATTATCTGCAAACTTCAGCATTATTCCTTCTGTGTCTGGATGCAAATTATTTAATTCAACAGAAAGCCAGGAGCTATTTGACGTCAGCTGTAATGTTTTGAAAGAATTGGCCGTGCTGCTTTGGGACATATCTTCTGGCCAAACTGTGCCAGGTCCTGAGGCTAGTTTGCCTTTTGAAGGAGTAATCCCAGTTCGGAGTAGGCTGCCATCTAGTGTGATGGCTGGAAAACTCCCTGGTACATTGAGAATAAAATAGATGCAACAAACAGCAAGAAATATGTTTCAGTTACAAGGTAAAGGAACAGTTCATCAGATTTTTTTTTGGTCCACAGTGCAAAATGAGCATTTATTTCCGTGTAGTTGTCTTCCTCCATTTTACAAGGTCCAGCTACGATTGAGGGACTTGGATTTTTGCCATTCTGCGAGCTCTGTCAATATTAAAGCACCATCTAATGGCCAAACATATAGCAACAGATGCAACAATAAATGTTTACTCAGTGTAGGTTCTTTTACGGCTGTTATAGAACATAGAACAGTACAGCACAGAACAGGCCCTTCGGCCCACGATGTTGTGCCGAGCTTTATCTGAAACCAAGATCAAGCTATCCCACTCCCTATCATCCTGGTGTGCTCCATGTGCCTATCCAATAACCGCTTAAATGTTCCTAAAGTGTCTGACTCCACGATCACTGCAGGCAGTCCATTCCACACCCCAGCCACTCTCTGCGTAAAGAACCTACCTCTGATATCCTTCCTGTATCTCCCACCACGAACCCTATAGTTATGCCCCCTTGTAATAGCTCCATCCACCCGAGGAAATAGTCTTTGAACGTTCACTCTATCTATCCCCTTCATCATTTTATAAACCTCTATTAAGTCTCCCCTCAGCCTCCTCCACTCCAGAGAGAACAGCTCTAGCTCCCGCAACCTTTCCTCATAAGACCTACCCTCCAAACCAGGCAGCATCCTGGTAAATCTCCTCTGCACTCTTTCCAGCGCTTCCACATCCTTCCTATAGTGAGGTGACCAGAACTGCACACAATACTCCAAATGTGGTCTCACCAAGGTCCTGTACAGTTACAGCATAACCCCACGGCTCTTAAACTCCAACCCCCTGTTAATAAAAGCTAACACACTGTAGGCCTTCTTCACAGCTCTATCCACTTGAGTGGCAACCTTTAGAGATCTGTGGATATGAACCCCAAGATCTCTCTGTTCCTCCACAGTCTTCAGAACCCTACCTTTGACCCTGTAATCCACATTTAAATTAGTCCTACCAAAATGAATCACCTCACATTTATCAGGGTTAAACTCCATTTGCCATTTTTCAGCCCAGCTTTGCATCCTATCTATGTCTCTTTGCAGCCTACAACAGCCCTCCACCTCATCCACTACTCCACCAATCTTGGTGTCATCAGCAAATTTACTGATCCACCCTTCAGCCCCCTCCTCTAAGTCATTAATAAAAATCACAAAGAGCAGAGGACCAAGCACTGATCCCTGCGGCACTCCGCTAGCAACCTGCCTCCAATCCGAAAATTTTCCATCCACCACCACCCTCTGTCTTCGATCAGACAGCCAGTTACCTATCCAATTGGCCAACTTTCCCTCTATCCCACACCTCCTCACTTTCATCATAAGCCGACCATGGGGGACCTTATCAAACGCCTTACTAAAATCCATGTATATGACATCAACTGCCCTACCTTCATCAACACACTTAGTTACCTCCTCAAAAAATTCTATCAAATTTGTGAGTCACGACTTGCCCTTCACTAATCCGTGCTATCCCGGATTAATCCGCATCTTTCTAAATGATCGTAAATCCCATCTCTAAGGACCTTTTCCATCAATTTACCAACCACCGAAGTAAGACTAACCGGTCTATAATTACCAGGGTCATTTCTATTCCCTTTCTTAAACAGAGGAACAACATTCGCCATTCTCCAGTCCTCTGGCACCATCCCCGTGGACAGCGAGGACCCAAAGATCAAAGCCAAAGGCTCTGCAATCTCATCCCTTGCCTCCCAAAGAATCCTAGGATACATTTCATCAGGCCCAGGGGACTTATCGACCTTCAGTTTATTCAAAACTGCCAGGACATCCTCCCTCCGAACATCTATTTCCTCCAGCCTATTAGCCTGTAACACCTTCTCTTCCTCAAAAACATGGCCCCTCTCCTTGGTGAACACTGAAGAAAAGTATTCATTCATCACCTCGCCTATCTCTACTGACTCCATACACAAGTTCCCACTACTGTCCTTGACCGGCCCTAACCTCACCCTGGTCATTCTTTTATTCCTCACATAAGAGTAAAAAGCCTTGGGGTTTTCCTTGATCCGACCCGCCAAGGACTTCTCGTGTCCCCTCCTAGCTCTCCTAAACCCCTTTTTCAGCTAATTCCTTGCTAACTTGTAACCCTCAATCGAGCCATCTGAACCTTGTTTCCTCATCCCTACATAAGCTTCCCTCTTCCTTTTCACAAGACATTCCACCTCTTTCGTGAACCATGGTTCCCTCACTCGGCCATTTCCTCCCTGCCTGACAGGGACATACCTATCAAGGACATCCAGTATTTGTTCCTTGAAAAAGTTCCACTTTTCATTAGTTCCTTTCCCTGACAGTTTCTGTTCCCAACTTATGCCCCCTAATTCTTGCCTAATCGCATCATAATTACCTCTCCCCCAATTATAAACCTTGCCCTGCCGTACGGCCCTATCCCTCTCCAAAGTGCTCTCCCACAACCAAATCTAACACTTGGCCCGGTTCATTTCCCAGTACCAAATCCAATGTGGCCTCACCTCTTGTCGGCCTATCCACATATTGTGTCAGGAAACCCTCCTGCACACACTGCACAAAAACTGCCCCATCCGAACTATTTGACCTACAAAGGTTCCAATCAATATTTGGAAAGTTAAAGTCCCCCATGACAACTACCCTGTGACCCCCACACATATCCATAATCTGCTTAGCAATTTCTTCCTCCACATCTCTATTACTATTTGGGGGCCTATAGTAAACTCCTAACAACGTGACCGCTCCTTTCCTATTTTTACCCTCAGCCCATATTACCTCAGTGTGCAGATCCCCCTCGAAGTGCCTTTCCGCAGCCGTTAAACTATCCTTGGTTAACAATGCCACTCCTCCACCTCTTTTACCAGCTTCCCTACACTTAGTGAAACATCTATACCCCGGAACGTCCAACAACCATTCCTGTCCTTGTTCTACCCACGTCTCCGTAATGGCCACAACATCGTAGTCCCAAGCACCAATCCACGCCCCAAGTTCATCTACCTTGTTCCGGATGCTCCTTGCATTGAAGTAGACACACTTCAACCCACCTTCCTGTCTACCGATACCCACCCTTGACCCTGATACCTTCCCCAATACCTCACCACCCTCACTGACTTCTGGACTACTGTTGTTCTAGTATGTTCTACCTTTGGGTGAACTAGTCTGTTCAACACCTATTTTTGCTGTGAGCCTTTTATCATACTAAATTTACAAAAGTGCCCGTAGATTCTTTTGTTTTTATTCAAATTCTGCCTCTTTTTTAAAAAAGATTAATTGACAGGAGGTAGGCAGCGCTGGTAAAGGCAGCATTTGTTGTCCATCCCCAGTTGGCTCTTGTGAATGTGGTGATGAGCTGCCTTCTTGAATCGCAGCAGTGAATGTACAGACGGGAATTTTACTTTGCGTCGAAACTTCGCTGCTACTCACTCGCTCGCCATGCAGGACAACAAGCCAAACCGAATTGTTAACTCGCAAATAGATCCACCCCTCCCGTCTGGGATCTAACTCATCCCAAGGAGTCACAGTAAGAAATTCAGATGTATCGACTAAATTCTCCTGTCAGTGGTGGGCAATCCAAAACAGCTATGGCTTCATAAATTGTATATCTAAATGTAGACTTCCATGTAATATATCAGTGAATTTACACCTAAGTGTCCAGGAACATGTGCGTATTTTTTATTTATTCTTTTACTGGATGCGGGTGTCACTGGTTAGGCCAGCATTTACCACCTGTCCCTAATTACCCTTGAGAAAGTGGTAGTGAGCCACCACCTTGAATCGCTGCAGTCCACGTGTTGTAGGTACACCTACAGTGCTGCCAGGAAGAGAATTCCAGGATTTAGCCCAGCGACAGTGATGGAACGGCGATATATTTCCAAGTCAGGATGGCGTGAGACTTGGAGGGGAACTTGCAAGTGGTGGTGTTTCCACGTATCTGCCGATTTTTGTCCTTCTATGTGGTAGGGGTCATGGGTTTGAAAGGTGCCATCGAAGGAGCCTTGGTGAGTTGCTTATTGCATCTTATAGACTGGTGCACACTGCTATCAGTGTGTGTCGATGGTGGAGGGAGTGTACGTTTAAAGTGGCGAATGAGGTGCCAGTCAAGTGGGCTGCTTTGCCCTTGATGGTGTAGAGCTTGTTGAGTATTGTTGTAGCAGAGCAGCACTTATCTAGGCGAGCAGAGACTGTGCCACCATACGTCTGCCTTGTAGATGGTGGACAGGCTTTGGGGAGTCAGGAGGTGAGTTAATCATGAAGGTTACACATTTGAGAATTCAATCTTAAAATTGCAAAAAGCAACGCATTTCACTGCTAACTGGTCTCTTTACCTCTGTGCGCAGATCGACATAGTAGCGCCAGTCCAGAGGTACAGAAAGAAGAAGAAAAGAAATTTAAAGAAGTGGGAGAAGCTTTTAGTATCCTGTCAGACCCAAAAAAGAAAGCACGTTATGATAGTGGTCAGGATCTGGATGACGATGGCATGAACTCTGGTGGTAAGTTCTCCTCTTGGCAAAACTGGCGGTTGGCGTTCAGCATTCAACGCTTTAACCAGCATCATTTGTTTAAAAGTTTATTTATTATCACAAGTAAGGCTTATATTAACATTGCAATAAAATTACTGTGAAATTCCCCTAGTCGCCACACTCCGGTGCCTGTTTGGGTCAGTGCACCTAACCAGCATGTCTTTCAGAATGTGGGAGGAAACTGGAGCACCCGGAGGAAACCCACGCAGACACGGGGAGAACATGCAAACTCCTCACAGTGACCCAAGCCAGGAATTGAACCTGGGACCCTGGCGCTGTGAAGCAGCAGTGCTAACCGCTGTGCTAGCGTGCCGCTGCTTTTGTACAGCTTTGAACAGACTTTTCTACACAGGTTGTCAGTCTGCAAATTTCTAATTCAGAGCTACCTACCTATTCAAAGTCACTTGTAAGTTAATGATAAATGCACTCCGGTGCTGAGCTAGAAGCACCTTATCTGTGTTATTAGAGCCATTTCAGCTGAGGTTTCAGTTGAGAACTCAGATAGCGTTGCTGCCCCAGATTTTTTATTTGGGTGACTCCTACTGGAAACCTGTACGTGGACTCTCAGGTGTCAGGTTTAGTTCAGATAGTCCATATGTGGGCAGCCCTAATGTCCTCAGCACCTATATTTCATTGTGGGACAAAACTGAAAAAAGGATGCAAAATAGAAAGTTTAGATTTGTTTTACTTGCAGTCTGCAGCTTGTGATTCTTTTATTAATGTTAAATGTATATTTTTGTGTTACAGATTTTGATGCTAATAATATTTTCAAGGCATTTTTCGGTAGCCCAGGTGGCTTCAGTTTTGAAGGTAAGTTTTACGTATTTGGCACATTTGATAGATACAAGATGCACAACTGTTAACTTTTAATTAAAAGAAAATTGCACTTTAAGAGTTTCCTCACCTCAACCAGTGGGTAGGGGCAAGGCTTCCAGTGTTCTGAAGCTGGCAAACACTCCAGTCTGGAATTGAGAATTGGGATTGGATTGGTGACACGGGGCATGAATAAATAGTGAGACCACATTCCTCTGCCAGCTTACATGCAAACTTCAGCTGGAACCGTTTGTAACCCACAGGGTAATTTTCAGCAAAATGGTGGGCATCTATTTTTAGGTAGATGAAGGCAACCATTTGGCTTGTTTGATCTCATTCTCCCAGCATTCCAACCCTATTGCCTTCCCAGCAGAGGCAAGCGGGACTTCGGTCCAGTGTCCTGGTTGAAGAATGGGCGAGTTCTAACTGTGGTGGGACTTGAACCATCAGGGGTAGTGGGGTCGGAGTTACTCACCACAGCCAGCCTTTGATATTCAAGTAACCCTGTCGCTCCAGCAGCCTTCCAATAATATTAAACTTACTGTGCAATCCATCACGGCCCTTTGCAATCTAACTTGTGCGCAAAAGGGGCCTCCTTGCTTATCGAGGGAATATTCACTTTAAATACATGGACTTTACCCTGTGACCAGATAAAGCAGCGGTTCGCACGGCGTCTACTTGTCAATGTTAATGGATCTTTCTCTTTCTCTTTTCAGCTTCTGGTCCCGGGAATTTTTTCTTCCAATTTGGCTAATGCACAACTTTTTGTTCAATTTCACTGGATGTAACTCGAGCAGAAATAAATAAATACCCCTGTTTCCCTGTGTTTAATCTATTTAGAGGACAAACTTC
The DNA here is from genome assembly GCF_964213995.1 of Mustelus asterias. Classification (NCBI taxonomy): domain Eukaryota; kingdom Metazoa; phylum Chordata; class Chondrichthyes; order Carcharhiniformes; family Triakidae; genus Mustelus; species Mustelus asterias. The sequence continues at coordinate 98,066,189 of NC_135811.1, forward strand.
CATGTTTCAGTTGAATACCTCTTGTATTCATGTAATTTTATGTTTTTGTTGAAGAAAGATGCTGTCGTCACAGAATGTGAAGCTGACCTTATTAATGCTTTGTTTTTATAATATTAATTAAAAATAAAAAAAAGGATTACCTCATTTTGAAGTATGCAGTCCCTCGCGCTAATGATCTTCAGTTATGTAAATAAAGGCCTCTGAGCTGTTCTGTAGGTGAGAGTATTTCCTTCCAAAACACAGGGGGGGAAAAAAAAAATCCCCTTTTCGTTCAAGCAAAAATAGAACTCGTACTTGAAGCGGTGGATTTTTCTGTGCTTCTCTTCACCCAGAATGACCAATTGTTAAATGACTGCCGGAGTGGCTCGCTTCGTCAGCCTCTCTGCACAGTCCAATTATTATGCCCTTCCCGGTTACCAACCTGGCTGGTGAATGGAGCATTTGCTACTGACGGTTACAGGTGCTAGCTTCAACTCGCTGCTGATAGGGAACGGGGAAAGGAGAGGGAAATGGTTTGGATAAAGGCATGTTTTGTCGCAACTTGAGCTTTACAGCTGGACTTGCAGGAAGCTTACCATCGTTTTAAGCTCATCGATTTAAGAATTTTCCAAACCAGTACAATTGCATTTCGTAAAGATCGTCTGGAAAAAAAAATCACCTCGAGTCCTGGAAGCCTTGAAGTGCTCCACTGACATTTTAAGGAAGTCGTCTGTATTTATAACCTAACTATTCTGCCTGCATGTGCTTAGTGTATGTCTACACATAGTGAAGTACAAGTGCAACAGTAATATTACCAGGACAGGAAACATGAAACCCCTCATAGTTAAACCCAAGATATAGCATTCCGCAAACATTATGTTCATTTGCCCAAAATAAACCACATTTTTGACGTGATGCGTTGCCAAGATCTCCCAGGGCTTCCCATCCAAGGGAAGAATCTCTGTCATGCTCACCTCGTTAGCAGTTTGGGTGAGTTGTTTCTGGGATGCTAACCCATTCCAGTCACGGAGATAGGATTGTGACCTTTAACCACAAAACGTTTTGAGCCAAGGCACCTTTTGATAAACGAGTACCCAGTACTATAAAGAGTCTCAGCTGCTTGTCAAACTTAACCGCACCTTCGCAGGCAGGTTCTTAAGTAACAGGCAGACTGGGAGAGGCACTACACACAAGGCAAGTTGCCACAGACTGCAGATTCTAATTGCAGAGAGGCCAAGGCTTGAAACATGTCGAACAGTCTCTGAGGCAAAGCAGTTTGCTGAGAATGAGATGAAGAGCGGATGATAAATTTTAAATTGTATTTTTTTTTTAATGGGCCCATTGTATGTTTTATGTGTGTGTGTTTTTTATGCAATTATTTGGTTATGCGGAAGTAGGAAGGAAGATAAATCTGCTTCAGAGTAAACGCTCACCTCCACGAATGTCGCATGGTCGATTGACTTTGAGAATTGAAGTAATGTCCAGGTCTTGAGGGAGAAAAAAAAAACGTATTCAAACTGAGCCCCTTTTTAACGAACAAACACTTCAGTAAATGTGCAATGATTTGCGAAACACAGGGCGCCCTGCGTTTAAAAACCCTGATCAGTTGGACTGCAGTGTGCAGGAATGGAAAGGATGGTTCCACATCAAGTCTCCCCTCCATCAGCCAGTAACTTGTGTCCGCGAAGCTTCAGGTTAGGAAATCTCGCATCTCTGGGGGGGTTGTACAGCGGGGGCATTCGCTTCTCCAGATTCGGCTGTATCACATTGATTTAAAAAGAAATCAAGTTCTTATTTGTCTACACGTAGTGAAGTACAACTCATTTTAATAGAGTTCTGGGACATTTCATCCAATTCTCTGTTATGGTTATTAACTCTGAAGTGCTGATGTCTGTGGGGAGCGAGCCTTTTGTATGATTCATAAACTTAGACCTAGTGCATTAATAAATTGCATGTCCCTTCCTCCTCGAAAATTGCTTTTACTTTAAAAAATGACACCCTTTCCGTGAATAACAATTAGTCCAATTGGTTTTGGTATTGGGCTGGCCATTTTCCTTCCGTTTAATCTTGTGAGTGGAAATGCACCATTTTGTGTATTTGTTAAAAATGCATTCAAATTGGATAACTTATTACAGGATTGTGAATTCTTGCAGCACTCTGCACAAAAGAAAGCCGGCCAGGCATTAGACTGAAACTTTTTTCTTCATGATTGGCCAGCATACTTGTGATTCATCCGTCTGGAGACAAGCTTCTAAGCGACCTGGCCCCAGTGAGATGCAGCTCACAAAAAAAAGTTGGGTTTCATCATATATATTCAGAGATGGCTTTTAAAATACAGTGGCGTTAAAGGAATGTTATTGAATATGCGCACAGATATTCTTCCCAGTCCCAGAAAGCAGGTTGGCTCAGTCTCCTTATCCTTACACCTTTGTGGTTTGTCCTGGGTTTTCTTTTAAGTCCAGATTTGGCTTTGTAAAGATGTTGTTCATGTTAATTTTCTGGGCAGAGTTTGATACATCTGCAGCAACCTGGTCACCCACATCACAGTAACTTAGTTAAGGCAACACTGGGGGTGAAAAGGTTGCGATAAAAAGATTTGTAGACGGAATTATCCTGTCATTAGTGCGCAACTTTGGGGGGAAAGAAACGTACAGGAGCAAACGTTGACATTGGGAACTTCTTTTGTTAATGAAGCAGACTACTTTTGAATATCCTGAAAGCTGTATTCGTGAAATACTTCAAACATCTGCCTAGTGAGGCTTGAATTATTGGGTCCGTCTGGAAACCAAAGCATTATTTTTCTTCCTATAGAATTAGCAGTTGAAAGAAAATGGCTCGAGAGAAAATGTGAATGAATCCTGTGTTGCAATTCTGATTATTTCTTTTTTTAAGAAAATTTAAAACAGTGCCACTCAACCGTGTGGCTACTTATCCACTGAGCCATCAGGACTCTATGTCTAAATAGATGTACGAGGGAAAAGGAGGAATTCTCAAACCTCTTTGATCTAATATTTTGAATATTTAAGTTAGAAAAGTAAGGTATTCAATAAAACTGACACTGATCATTTTTAAAAAGATGTTTGAAACTCTGTTATATGTTTCCCACTTGTCCACTAAACAAAGTATATTTTCAGAGAGATTTTAAAAATATGAATAACTCTGCCCACTCCCTCCCAGTCCTTTCTTGGCACATTCCGCCCCCCCCCCCCACTCCCCATGCAAGCCAAGTAGTGTAAGCTGTGATTTACACAAGGGTATAGTTCCACAGATTTTGGTGTCATTTTGGATACTTCATCCAAACAGTCATTCTTCCAAAACAACAAGTGTCTGTTCAGCTGTTCCAGCCGTGCTCCATCTTGATCTCACCTGATCTCTTACCGTACATGGCCAACAGGGATCACTGGATGACGTCACTCATTCCTGGCCATTTTCTCAGCTTCCATCTTCCCGGGAAGCTGAAGCCAGTGTTAGTTCCTAAATACTGCTTTAGTTGAGAGCAGCTAATTCAATAAAAGGATCGCGTCTAGGACTGTGGTGAACCATCTGCTTCGGTTCAACACTGATATCTGAAGGGTTGAGATTTTTAAAGGATCTGTCTTCAGTTTCAGACTGAGAATCTACAGATAAATTAGAGGTGACATCTGGAAGTTTGACTATCTCCCTGACTTTCCATCAGTGAATGGGGTACAAGTTAAATACCCCAATTAACTGAGCACAACATTGCAACTCTTGAGATCTCTAAGCTTGATATCTGTTCATTTCAGTAACTGGTGGATGAGTATAAAGGATAAAATGAAGTGCTGAAAACTTGAAATGAGGGGAAAATACGCGGGATTGGTATAGCTATGGTGGAGGTGCATCAGAATTGTTCAGATAAATAATCTATACCCAAAATAGTAACCAATTTTGTCACACGTGTGTTGATGTGTATTTGCAAAATGTTTGTGCTACCGACTTTGAAAATCATTTGCAATTATTAGTTTATTAAGAGGCCAATCATTACCGTGTAGGGAAAAGGAGACATTTATATTATGGATGATGCTCATTTTACAAACTGAAGTCTAATTGCTGTTGGCTATTACGACTATTTCTTTGGTTTTGTGCCTGTATTCACACTGAAAATTGCCAAACACAGACTGTCGGACTGCTGTTTTTTTAAACAAATAAAAGGGGAAGTAATCCCCTTTTTTTCAAACAAAAAAATCAACAGCGAGTTGTTCGCATGAATACATTGTTCCATAGAATACTTTTCTTCAACGCTTTATATTGAACCTTTGGAGAACTGGCCTTGAGAAGTTATCAAGAGCCTGAAAGGTGCGAGAATTAAACCAACTTTACCATTAAATTGTGTAAGGAACAGGTCAGTGACTCTTATACAGTACTGTTAATTTCAGTTTCCTATACCTCCTCCTGCTAATGATTTCCACAACATTATCACTCCTGGCATATAGATATCCAAACATATATCGTGTTTAAAAGCTTAATTCTGAGTAGTCATTTTCTGTTTAAGGTGTCCCGATGGTAGACTCTTAACTGCACCTTATGGAGGGTTTTAAATATGTTTCCTATTTTGTGTAATGTATTTCTCTAGTAAGCCTTGTGATGTACATTAAGCTGCACATACTTTGTTCTGATTGTATGATTTCTCACCGTTTTACTGCTGTACAATATGTACACTCTGTACAGTATTCATGTACAAAGTGAATGTTAAATAAAAATTGAAAAAAAAAAGGAATGCTCAGTTAATAGATGATTTCTGTACATCTGATCTATTCTCGTATCCCTGTTCTGTGGATAACGGCTCATGGTTGTGCTGCCCTCAAAGGACTTCACCTGATTGGTCCAGTGTGGCAATCTCAACAGAAGTGGTGTCTGACCATGTACAGTACCCATTTCCTAAGCTGTTCATACATATCCGCTCCATCATAGCTGTAGTGCCTGCCTGGTGCTAGGTTTCGGGACATTTGTTCAGAGCAGGAGAGGAACTTTCAGTGGGAGTGGGGAGGATCCCATTGTTGTGGTCCACGTAGGCACCAACTACATGGGCAGGACAAGGAAAGAGGCTCCGCATAGTCAGCATTAAAGAGCTACGCACCGAATTAAGAAGCAGAACCTCAAAGGTAACCTCTGGCACAGTGGTTAGCACTACTGCCTCACAGCGCCAGGGACTCGGGTTCAATTCCAGCCTTGGGTCACTGTCTGTGTGGAGTTTGCACGTTCTCCCTGTGCATGGGTTTCCTCTGGGTGCTCTGGTTTCCTCCCACAGTCCAAAGATGTGCAGGTTAGGTTGATTGGCCATGCTAAATTGCCCCTTAGTCTCAGAGGGATTAGCAGGGTAAAGATGTGGAGTTAGGGGGGTGGGGCCTGGGTGAAATTGTTGTCGGTGCAGGTTCAATGGGCCGAATGGCTTCCTTCAGCACCATAGGGATTCTATGATTCTAATCTGAGCCATGTGCAAATTAGCAGAGAGCAAATCAATTTGGAAAATGAACGGGTGGCTCAAAGACTGATATGTCAGAAATGGGTCCTGTTTTGTGGGGAAAGAAGTCACCAATGGAAATTGTTTACAGGTCCCCTAACAATAACCGAAAGGTATACAAGAAAAAACATTGTGATAAAGGGACGATAATAATGGATGATCTTAATCTACATGTAAATTGGAAAAATCAGACTGGCGGCAATAACCTGGATGATCAGTTCATCGAATGCTTTTGAGATAGTTTCATCGAGCAGCATGTTCTGGAATCAACCAGGTTATATTAAATTAATTAAGGACAAGTATGTGGGCATGAAAGATGCGCAAGCTGAAGTGAGCTGGGGTACAAGAGGATAGATCACCCGGGAAGCAGTGGCAGACATTTAAGGGGATGTTTAAGAATACCCAGCATGAGTATATTCCTACTGTAAAGAAACATTCTTAAGGGAAGGACCCAACATCTGTGGTTAACTAAAGTTAAGGAAAGCATCAAAACATCAGGAAAAAGCATATGCACCAGCACAGAGATGAGTAGCAGGTCAGAATATAAACAATGGCATAGAATGACTAAAAGATTAATCAGGAGAGTATGATAGGAAGCTAACCAGCAATGTAAAATGGATAGCAAGGATTTCTGCAAGAAATTGGCCTCCGAGCCTCCCAGTGTGGACATCGTGCCTGAACTCCACTAGACCAGCAATGGTTCTTGCGCCGTACCCAAAGTTCAGAAGATCCCAGGAGCTGGGAGAATCCAATGTCAAATGGGCTACGCATATTTAAATGCTACTTTAAATATACTAAATCGGCCTAAGGGGTGCGATCCGGTTGCACCATTGTAAAGGGACCGAGACAATTGCAAACTGTTTCTCACCAGGAACGAAGCAGATTTTTAGGCCACACACTATTTTCTGGGATCAGTGCAATCTGCGCCGTGCGTGGCGAGGTCGGAAAATTGCTCCCCCAATTTGCAGCGTTGGCCTCCTTATTTAAGGATGTAAATGCGTTGGAAGAGGTTCAGAGGAGGTTTACTAGATTAACCTGGAATGAGTGAGTTGTCTTGTGAGGAAAGGTTAGGCAGACTGGGCGCATTCCCATTGGAGTTCAGAAGAGTGAGTAAGTGATTGAAGTGTACAAGATCCTGAATGGTCTCATGAAGGTGGGAGGAGGGCAGGATGTTTCCTCTTCTGGGTGAGTCCAGAACCAGGGGACACTGTTTTAAAATTAGGGGTCAACCTTTAAGGCAAAGAGAGAATTTTCTCTCAGGGTTTTGCAACTTTGGAACTCTTTAACGCAGGAGGTGGCTCTGCATATTTTTACGGTGGAGATAGATATGATTCTTGTTCGCGAAGGGAATCAAAGGTTATCGGAGATAGATGAGAATGTGGAATATTGCCACCAGGCAATAGCAAAATGAATTAAGAAATGACAGTCTTGCTAAGCAAGTACTCTTGTATCTTCACAGTCAAGACAAAAAGCTAAATACCAAACATGTAAGGGAATCTAACACTAAATCAAGGGGAGGGATTTATTGGATTTAATGTCAATTAAGAAAGTGTTCGTGAAAAAAATAATGTGTCTTAAGTCTAAAAGGTTTTCCAAACCTGATGGTTTCTGCAGCTTATGACAGTATAAGTTAGAGTTGAAACAGAATGATTCCATCTCTTTTATTGAAGCACTGTGTAGTTACATCTTAAAAAGAAAGCAAGACATTGACATAGTCACTCAAAGACAATTAAAACAAAGAGCTTCACATTTAAAGCAAACTATCCTTTTCAATTATCTATGGGCCTCTCCCCAGCTGATCTGGACTGAATCCTGAGGTTTTGTGCGGACCCTCAGTTGATCAGGTGGATTCCCACAACAGGTAGAAACTCGCTCCCTCACCTTATCCACTGGTCGAGTGAGCTTGACTGAGCAAATTAGATACAAAGCATATTGCAGGCTTGTAACACCCCATACATATGTCCATCTGTTTATCAATAGTCTTAACCCTGATTCCATTACCAACTGACCCCATCTGAAAGCAGACAAGACTGGGCAGTAAATACTAGGCAAATAGTTAGTATGATAGCCAGACTATGATAACTAGCCATTATAGCACAAGCAAAGAAAATGTCCTACCTCAAACAGCAAAATTATCATTAAAAATTTAGAGAAAGTTAGGAAATTGCCACAGCAATTGATTTTGGTTAAAGTACATACCCTTAAAATGCTTGAATATGATCACAATTATCTACACACCAATGTACCATTTTAACTTTCACTGTCATCCAGTTAAAACTATTTTTGCGTCTCACATTTCGGTTCACACCTTTTGTTTCTTTCTAATTATCCTCCGAATCGGTTGTGAGCTTCTTTCTTTGGTAAAAACCAGAAAAAAGGGTCTTCACTTCAACTGGCTTGGGCAGTTTGACAATCCACCTCCCCAAGCCGTAGCAGGACAGCAAACCTTCCTCCGTCTCCATTTGCTGTTCAGGCTTCTTGCCTTCCTCCTCGAGCTTCAGAATTTCAAGCAGGTCTAAGCCCGTCTGAACTGCCTTTATTCCAGGAGCACAGGCCAAGGAGATGTGGGACCGGCTGCCAAACGGCAGTTTGGCCTCTGCGCTGTCCCCGCCACCTTCACTTGCTTCCTCCCTTGGCCACAGCAGGTCCTGGATTTTGTCCAGGACAACACGGGCTCCCACCGTTCTGGGTGTGACAAACAGCGCTGTCACTTTCAGGGTGAAGGTCTTCGCGTAATTTTGCTCAACAACCTAAAAGAGGGAAAAAGAAAACACAAAAAGAGTGCGGCGCCAGTTACTTATCAAGACCACCGCAGTGCAGAGAGTAAATGCTTCTGTTAAGTTGATAGGCTTTGCTTGTGGCTCAGTTGGTAGCAGTTTGGCCTCTGAGTCACAAGATTCCAGGTTCAAATCCCATTCCAGGACCAGAGCACAAAGAAAATGAGGCTGACGCTCTAGTGCAGTACGGAGGGACTGCTGCACTGTTGGAGGAGCAAGGCTCTATTTGCCATGCTGGGGTGGATGTAAAAGATCACATGGCATTAATTCAAAGAAGAGTAGGGGAGTTATCCCTGGTGTCCTGCCAATCTTTATACCTCAATCAACGTCGCAAAACCAGATGTCTGTTTGTTATCACATAGCTGTTTGTGGGAGCTTCCTCTGCACAAACTGGCTGCTGTGTTTCCTACATGATAGCAGTGACTACACTTCAAAAAGTACTGGCTGCAAAGTGCTTTGAGATGTCAGGAGATCCTGAAAAGTGCTGTATAAATACAATTATTTCTTTTCGATTTAGTTACCATAGGTAAATAGACAGTAAAAAAACAAAAGATTACAAAGATTGCAGGACGTGTGTTATTGCTCCACACAAACCTCCTTCCATCCCTTTTCGGATAAACCTAACCACCCATGCCTTTCCTCCCTCGCTCGGTCTCTTTCACTTCCCTTCAAATGCAACAGACACGAGGAGAGAGAAAAAACAAAATGTATTCTCATGTCTAGCCACACCAAATACCCGCAGTCCCATTAAGTGCCAGGTGGTGGCAGTGCTGAATGAATTGCCATTTTAAACAGCTCTGCGCTGTATTCCAAACCAAAAACCCTTCGTAGCCATCTAACCGGCACATCTTTGGACACCAAGGGTTAATTTACCATGGCCAATCCACCTAACCTGCACATCTTTGGACACCAAGAGGCAATTTACCATGGCCAATCCATCTAACCTGCACATCTTTGGACACCAAGGGTTAATTTACCATGGCCAATCCACCTAACCTGCACATCTTTGGACACCAAGGGTTAATTTACCATGGCCAATCCATCTAACCTGCCCATCTTTGGACACCAAGAGGCAATTTACTATGGCCAATCCATCTAACCTACACAATTTGGACTGTGGGAGGAAACCCACGCAGACACGGGCGAACGTGCAAACTCTACACAGACAGTGACCCAAGTCGGAATTGAAGCCAGGTCCCTGCGCTGTGAGGCGTCGATGGTAGTCATGATGTGGAGATGCCGGCGTTGGACTGGTTTTTTTTTTAAAAGTCCAACAGGTTTATTTGGTAGCAAAAGCCACACAAGCTTTCGGAGCTCCAAGCCCCTTCTTCAGGTGAGTGGGAATTCTGTTCACAAACAGGGCATGTAAAGACACAGACTAAATTGAGTCTGTGTCTTTATATGCCCTGTTTGTGAACAGAATTCCCACTCACCTGAAGAAGGGGCTTGGAGCTCCGAAAGCTTGTGTGGCTTTTGCTACCAAATAAACCTGTTGGACTTTAACCTGGTGTTGTTAAACTTCTTGCTGTGAGGCAGCAGTGCTAACCACTGTGCCACCCTTTGAGATTCTCAGGAGGCTTGACTGAGTAGATGCTGAGAGATTGTTTCCCCTTGGGGGAAGAGTCTAGAACCGAAGGGCATAATCTCAGAGTAAGTGGTCGCCCATTTGAGACAGAGATGAGAGGGAATTTCTTCTCTCAGAGGGTAGTGAATCTGTGGAATTCTTTATCGCAGAGGGCTGTAGAGGCTGGGTCATTAAGTATGTTCAAGGCTGAGATAGACAGATTTTTAATCAGTAAGGGAATCAAGGGTTATGGGGATAAGGGGGGAAAGTGAAGTTGAGGATTATTGTTTGTCAGAACGGGTCATCCAGACTTAAAATGTTGGCTCTATTTTCTCCATAGATGCTGTCAGACCTGCTGGGATTTTCCAGCATTTTCTGTTTTTGTTTCAGATTCCAGCATCTTCTGCTTTTATCTTGAGGATTATCATTATCAGGTCAGTCTTGATCTCATTAAATGGTGGAGCAGATTAGATGGGCCGAATGGCCTGCTTCTGCTCCTATGGGACAGAGTACCGTGTTGCCCACACAGTGATGTAAGAAGACACGGGACCCTGACTTAGGGTCAGCATGGTGTTCTCAGGGATGTGCAAGTACCAAGACATGGACACAGCTTCTTGCGTCTACCCTTCACCATAAATCTGTATATCATTACGATCAGGGACAGCACAGTGGTTAGCACTGCTGCCCCACAGCTCCAGGGACCCGGGTTTGACTCCCGGCTTGGGTCACTGTCTGTGCGGGGTCTGCATGTTCTCCCCGTGTCTGCGTGAGTTCCCTCCGGGTGCTCCAGTTTCCTCTCACAGTCCAAAGATGTGCGGGTTAGGCGCATCGGCCATGCTAAATTGCCCCGAGTGTCCCAGGACGTGTAGGTTAGAGGGGTAGGGTGACGGAGATAGGGCCTGGGTGGGAACGTTGTCGGTGCAGACTCGATGGGCCGAATGGCCTCCTTCTGCACTGTAAGGATTCTATTCTATTAATAAAGACTTGCGGTTTACCCACTGAAGACTATGAAGACTTCTTTAACAGATGCCATCCCATAACCAACACCCAAATCTCATAAATTAATCGCCTCAAATGGACTTGGGTCCACCCAGTTCATTCTGGCTTTGTAACTTTAAGAATGGAGTAATTTTTTTAAAATTTATTTCTGACTAACAGTGAATGACAAAGATCCCCAGCCAGTTACCAACCTTACTGCGAGCGTAAGATTCACAGCCTGGAGCCTCGCCAAAGTTGCAGAATTTTGTCGTACAATGCAGCATACTCGGCCTCTTCTGGAAGTATTCCTGGAGGTTGAATTCCTCTTCGGAATGCCACTCCACATCTGGTGTGAATAAAGTTAGAGTTACTGCACAGCTCAGCCCCTCTGCTTTATACTGCCGTGCCTCGTGGCCAGCGTTCATTGTCTGCGTGTCAATGGTCCGTCCCGGTGTTCCACAGAGAGCACTGGGAGAGGAGCGTTACTCAAAGTGGATCTTGTCCGTGCCCAAAGTGGTGGACAAGGCATTGTTCCATGGAAGCACAGGGAAACATTGGAAGTTCTCCCTCGTGTCCAGGTCAACTAACATCACTAAAAAAGAATAGATCTGGTCACAGGGATGTGCAAAGACCAAGACATGGAGACAGCTTCTTATTTGTACCCTTCACCATAGATTTGTATATCATTACAGGGGCAGCACGGTGACACAGTGGTTAGCACTGCTGCCTCACAGCTCCAGGGACCTGGGTCTGGGCAGATTGGGTGCTGTATTATCTGTATTATGATGGTGCCGTTGAGCACTCTGGGACATGCTAAGGTTTGTGGAAGGCGCTACGTAAATGCAAGTTTTTTCTTTCTTTCGTGAATATCCAAAAAGGACGGTGCCGAATGAGCTGGATCACTAACCGAGAAGCAGAATAAATCGGGAATATTCCGTCTCTCGATCCCTATCCGGGAACATCTGCTCGCAGAGAAGTTGAAAGCGCAGAATTGGGCCATTCCACCCAGCTGGTGGTGTTTCTGCTCCGCTCCTCTCTGTCTAACTCGGGTTGTATACAGAGCTTTAAACTAAAGACTGAATTGGTAGGGGTCACAGATGGAAATGTAAAAATCTGAAGAGAAAGCCCAAAGCATCAGAGCATAGAGTCATAGAGGTTGTAGCATGGAAACAGGCCCTTCGGCCCAACCAGTCCTTGCCACCCTTTTTTTTAAAACCACTAAGCTAGTCCCAATTGCCCACATTTGGCCCATATCCCTCTATGCCCATCTTATCCATGTGACTATCTAAATGTTTTTTAAAAGACAAAATTGTCCCTGCCTCTATTACTACCTCTGGCAGCTCGTTCCAGACACTCACCACCCTGTGTGTGAAGAAATTGCCCCTCTGGACACTTTTGTATCTCTCCCCTCCCATCTTAAACTTATGCCCTCTAGTTTTAGACTCCCCTACCTTTAGGGAAAGATATTGACTATCTAGCTGATCTGTGCCCCTCATTATTTTATAGACCTCTGTAAGATCACCCCTAAGCCTCCTACACTCCAGAGAGAAAAGTCCCAGTCTGTCCAGCCTCTCCTTATAACTCAAACCATCAAGTCCCGGTAGCATCCTAGTAAATCTTTTCTGCACTCTTTCTAGTTTAATAATATCCTTTTTACAATATAATAGACCAGAACTGTACACAGAGCAGCGTAGCAATGGTAAAGATAAGCAGAATGTGACAGGGAAGGCCAGAATGTTTAATGGTCAAAGTGTGAATAAGGTTCAAGCAGGAATAATGGTTGTTAAAAAAAAGTAAAAATACAAAACATCTCAACAAGAAAGGTGAACTTCTGGCACAATCATAGATAGATTTGATCTGATAATCTATGTCTCAAATACTCTCCCTTCCGCATCTAACCACTGTCTGGATAAAGAAATTTCTCCCAAAGTTCTTTTTAAATGTAACAGTGATGATCTGCTATTTTTCGCCTCTTGTTTTAGACTCCCCCAGATGCGGAAAGCTCCTCTCCAATGGGTTTTTGGGTGATCGGCTGAGGACTGAACCCACCACAGCTGTGATGGTCTTCACAGTCAAATAGCTTTCCAACCCAGGAAGAATGGGCACTCTTGCAAAGTACCAAAGGGCTATCAGCACCTCTGAAACCTAACTCACCATCTCTGGGAGAAAGGGGAAGGGGGGAGGAAATTGGAATTAAAATAGTGACTCTAATTCAGAGCAGGGGTTGCACATGGGCCAATTAAACTTGGGGCGTTTCATTTCATCGGCCAGAACCATGACCTTAAGATGTCATGGTGACACAGTGGTTAGCACTGTTGCCTCACAGCACCAGGGGCCCAGGTTCGATTCCCGGTTCGGGTCACTGTCTGTGTGGAGTCTGCACGTTCTCCCCGTGGGTTTTCTCCGGGTGCTCCGGTTTCCTCCCACAGTCCAAAGATGTGCGAGTTAGGTGGATTGGCCGTGCTAAACTGCCCCTTAGTGTCAGGGGATTAGCAAGGTAAATATATGGGGTTACAGGGATAGGGTCTGAGTGGCATCATTGTCGATGCAGAGTCGATGGGCCGAATGGCCTCCTTCTGCACTGTAGGGATTCTATGATTCTATGCGACATTGCTCCTTCCAAAAACCCTACAGAAAAGATCACATACTTGGTTTGAACTCTTCTAAAAACTCTTTGTTACAGGTGAGCAGTTTCAGAAAATCCTTCGCATTTTTGCGCATCTCCTGGGCGCTCTTCCTCACCAAGAACCAGCCAAAGTAATAAGGTATGATGCGCTCCAGAGAATCTGCAGGCTTCTCCCACTTGGTCACAGAGGTGACAATGACGACGATGTAGTCATTGTCCTTGGCCAGACCGGCGAGGTAGTCCAGACGCTGCGCACTGCGGTGGTTGTCATCGACCAGTATGACATTCTTAACGTCCTTCATGCCCTGTTGAATTTTCTCGTCCACCTGGGCAAACCAATCGCCATCGGATTCGTCCTGCTCAGCCACGGGAGCAGTCTCCATGGTGCAAGCAATGGATGATGGGTATGTTGCCAAAAGTTTTGGGCCGAAGGTAGACTTGACACTGCCTGGCAGACCACGTAGAATGAAGAAGGTGTGAGCTTCTTTAACGGTCTGAATGGTGTCTCCGTCGCTAAAGAACGGGAAGTGATTGTAATCATGGTTTGATTTGGACTTTGAAGTCTTTTGCCCCATCGTAACTAAATTCCTAATCTACGAAACAAGCAAAGAGAAACAAAGTGAGAATGGCCAAAAACAATTGCTGGTGAAGGTAATAGGATTTCGGCATCAATTTACCACCGGATGCTGGGATTTTTGGTTTGCTTCCTCGCAGAATCCTGCAGTGTAGGAAACCATTTGGCCCATCAAGTCTGCACTGACCACAATCCCACCCAGGCCCTATTCCCATAACCCCATGCATTTACCCTAGCTAGTGCCCCTGACACTAAGGGGCAACTTAGCATGGCCAATCTGCCCAACCCGCACAATTTTGGACTGTGGGAGGAAACTGGAACACCCGGAACCTTGTTTTTAAATGGTTGCTTTAAAAACTCATTTGATCTGAAATGCCGTGGAATATGGTGACTGAGCATCAGATGTTTTTCAATTGCCAAGTTGATTGCTGTAAATTGAAAAAAGCTTCTTAAATATGGTTAATATTTGGTAACAAATATATATTTGTTGTACCCGGAGGAAACCCACGCACTAAAACTAAAAGGCTTCCATTCGTAGTGTTTGTCGTGTACATTAATACTCTGGACATGAATGTGGGGTTATGATGTGTAACATCCACCCGAGCAGGCAGGTGGGGCCTCAGGTTAATATCTCACCTGAGGGAACATCAGCCTTGGTTTTTACGCTCAAGCCCTGGAGTGGGATTTATGTTTAAAGTTTATTTATTAGTGTCACAAGTTCGCTTACATTAACACTGCAATTAAGTTACTGTGAAAATCCCCTAATCGCCACACTCTGGCGCCTGTTCGGGTACACTGAGGGAGAATTTAGCATGGCCAATGCACCTAACCAGCATGTCTTTCGGACCATGGGAAGAAACCTGAGCACCCAGAGGAAACCCACGCAGACACGGGGAGAACATGCAAACTCCATACAGGCAGTGACCCAAGGCTGGAATCTAACTCAGGTCCCTGGCGCTGTGAGGTAGCAGTGCTAACCAATATGCCACCGTGCCGCCCCTTGAACCCAGAACCTTGATACCTCAGAGACAGGAGTTCCATTAACTGAGCCTAACATGCTGGCATCTCAGGGTGACCACACTGGAATAGTGTGTAGCTCTGATTCCTATATTAAAGCAAGGATAGACGCACATTGGAGGCTGTACAGCAAAGGTTCACTACAGTGGTCCCTGGGGTGAGAGGGTGCCCTGTGATGAGAGGCTCAGTAAATTGGGCCTGTATCCTCTGGAACGCAGACAAATTAGAGGTGATCGCATTGAAACACAAATTATTCTGAAGGGACTGGACCGGGTAGACTCTGAGGTTTCCTCTGGCTAGAACACAGAGGGTACATCTCAGGATGATCGTTTACAGCTGATATGAGGAGAAATTTCTTCATTGAGCAGGTTGTGAATCTTTGGAATTCTGTACCCGACAGTTGTGGATACTCCATTCTTGGACATATTTAAGGCTGGGATAGGTGGATTTTTGATCTCTCAGGGAATTACATAGAAACATAGAAGATAGGAGCAGGAGGAGGCCATTTGGCCCTTCGAGCCTGCTCCACCAATTCTTCACGATCATGGCTGATCATCCAATTCAATAGCCTAATCCTGCTTTCTCCCCATAACCTTTGATCCCATTTGCCCCAAGTGCTATATCCAGCCACCTCTTGATTACATTCAATGTTTTGGCATCAACTACTTCCTGTGGTAATGAATTCCACAGGCTCGCCACTCGTTGAGTGAAGAATGTCTCCTCACCACCGTCCTAAATGGTCTACCCCGAGTCCTCAGACTGTGACCCCTGGTTCTGGACTCCCCCACCATCGGGAACATCCTCCCTTGCATCTGTCCTGTCTAGTCCTGTTAGAATTTTATAAATCTCTATGAGATCCCCCCTCATTCGTCTGAACTCCAGTGAAAACAATCCTAAGCTAGTCAATCTCTCCTCATACATAAGTCCCACCATCCCCAGAATCAGCCTGGTAAATCTTCAGTGCACTCCTTTCCTCAGAACATCCTTCCTCAGAAAAGGAGACCAAAACTGCACACAATTGAGGGATATGGGGAGTGGGCCCAGAGTTGAAGCCCAAGATCAGCCATGAACGTACTTGTAGTTGGGTGGCCTTTTAATGGGAGGTTCCTGAGGGTCACATTATTGGTGAGGACACTATGGATCGTCCCAGCAGGAAGCTAAGCCAATTGGCAGGAGGATGCGTACCACAGATCGAGGAGGGACTTGCAATTGGAGCTAGGGAGTTGAAGAGCTGTTGCATTGTAAGCTAGTCTGACCTTGTTGCATATATATTATTCCTAATTTGGCAACAAAGCCTTTGTTGATTCAAGCCACATCAAGTCGCCCTCGATCTATTACAGTATTGAATGGTGGAGCTCCTGCTCCTATTTCTCAAGTTCTTGTGTTCCTAGCTTCACATGCCTGATGTGATATTGATGCAGGATGGCCACTATCAATTGAAAGTAGCAGTGGGTTTGCCTGGTCTCAAAGGACTCCTGGCCTAGGCTGCGAGAAAATTAGCCAGGTGTGAGGAAAATGTTTTTTGCCCAGCACGTGGTTAGGATCTGGTATGCACTATGTGGGATCATCATGGGTTTCAAAAGGGAACTGGATAATTATCTGAAGAGGACAAAGTGGGAGGCTGTAGGGAAAAGGCGAGAGATTGGGACTATCTGAATTTTGCAGGAAGCCAGCACAGACACAATGGGACGAATAGCCTACTTCTGTGCTTGATTCAGCCTGTCACACACAATTCTGAAACATTACTATCAGAATATATACACTCTCTGTCCCATCCAAATCCATGTGATCCTAAGCTGGTGGGATCTACTGGTCCTGCCGAAGGTGAACGGAGGACCATTCGGTGATTTTGGCGTCCAGATCACGGCGCGAGGGGGCCTACTGAAAAGCTGGTGAGTAGCAGCAGTCAGAGAAGGCCCCACCATCAGCTCATCAGGGCAAGTAGGAGTGAGCAACAATTGACTCCCATAACCCAAAACGGGCAAGGACAAATCAGGCAAAGCTTCCCTTGACCAACTAGTTGACTATCATGAGAACTGGTGCTTTAGTCAATAGAACAAAGTGAGGCTGCGAACCTGCGCAACTATGTCAAAATCCCCCCGGGCAAAACGACATCGTCAGGAAGGGGAGTCGCATGGGTGGAGGGGAAGGAGATAAAATGGGGAAGTTAATAACTACAGATGCCTGACCTTTACGCAATAGAATTTGAATCTTAACAGCACAGAAAGAGGCCATTCGGCCCATTATGCCTGTGCCAGCTCTTTGAAGCGGCCATCCAATGTGTCCCCATAGCCCTGTATTTTTTCTTTTGAAGCAGATATCGAATTGTTTTCAAAGTTACCATTGAAACTGCTTCCTTTCCAAATCATTAACAGTCTATAAAAGAAAGACATACTTAAAAATACAACTCAGTGCTTTCCTAGATCATTTCAGAGGGCAGTTAAGAGGCCACCACATTGCTGTGGATCTGGAGTCACATGTCGGCCAGACCAAGTAAGGACGGAAGATTTCCTTCCCTAGAGGACATTAGTGAGCCAGATGGGTTTTTACAACAGGCAAGCCATGTAAATAGCTGTGGGCATCAGCAGGACCAGAAGATCCCAACAGCAGCCAATGGTGAGCCACCTCCATGCCAGAAAACACACCGCGGGGAGGGGCTGGAAAATCCCACTCAATCAACCCTATGACGTCTTAGCCGGAATTCTCCGACCTCGCCTGCCGCTGGGATTCTCCGGTCCTGCTGCAGTGAATGGAGATTCGGCTGAGCGCCAAATTCTCCCTTCTCACTGGCAGGACGTGAATGGCCGGAGAATTCCAGCCCTAACCTAGGCTTAGCTTTCTACAGCTTCAAATTGTGATCGCTGGACCTCGCTCGCCTCTTTAACCAAAACAAACTGTCGAGTGGAACACAATCTATTCTCCAAACAGTAGCAACAACAACAATAACTTACAAAGCGTCTGCAGCGGAATGAAACGTCCCAAGACACTTCACAGGAACATTATAAAACAAAATTTAACATTGAATCAGAATCACAAGAGGAAATACTGGGTCAGAGCTTATTAAGATTTGAGGGTTTTAAGGAGCGTCTTAAAGGAGGAAAGCGAGGTAGAGAAGGTTAAGAAGTTTTTAAAAAACGCACAAAATACCAACACACCAAACGTTCCAGAACAGATGAGTGCACACGGCGCACTACAAACAGGTGTTAGAAGCTGTTTTCTTTTTAAGGCTGCCACAGTGGTTTCCTGTACGCGAGGTCGACAGTGAAATGGTTCAAATATAAAAAACAATCAGATGAATATCCGTACTCCCACTACTCTCTTAAGATAGAAACAGTGGCATATGTGAGCACATGGAATGAGTGACTCCTGGTTAGTTAACAAGAAAACAGTCATCAAGTTAACCCAGTCATCAGCCAGCGTCAGAAACAGGAGTCGAAAAGCAGAATACTGCCGATTCTGGAAACCTAAAAGAAAAATTGAAAATGTTGGAGAAGGAACTCAACAGATCTGGCAGCAACTGTGGAGAGAAATGGAGTTGATGTTGCAGATCTGTGACCTTTCATTAGAACGTCTGATTAATGCTCGAAAGGTCACAGATCTGAGACATTAGATCCTGTGTGAGTGGCACAGTGGTTAGCACTGCTGCCTCTCAGTGCCAGGGATCTC
Organism: Mustelus asterias; assembly: GCF_964213995.1. Lineage (NCBI taxonomy): Eukaryota > Metazoa > Chordata > Chondrichthyes > Carcharhiniformes > Triakidae > Mustelus > Mustelus asterias. The sequence continues at coordinate 98,084,849 of NC_135811.1, forward strand.
GGTTCAATTCCCGGCTTGGGTCACTGTCTGTGTGGAGACTGCACGTTCTCCCCGTGTCTGCGTGGGTTTCCTCCCACAATCTGAAAGACCTGCTGGTTAGGTGCACTGACCCGAACAGGAGCAGGAGTGTGGTGGCTAGAGGAATTTCATAGTAACTTCATTGCAGTGTTAATGTAAGCCTTACTTGTGACTAATAAATAAACTTTAACTTTATTTTTTCCTGTGGTGGGCCACCTGTGGCCCAGGGGCCACGTGCGTGCCACCCGGGTTCTGAGTGCGCCCCACCAGACATTTTGTTGACCGTTGGCCATTCCGCTGATTTCCATCCACGTATTTTTCTTTCTTACCAGTATGACTGAAGTGATACGCACGTAAAGCAAGGGCAAGGGCAAGTGAAGTGCATACTGACTGCACACAACATTGATGGCGACAGCCTTACACTCCCTCTACAAGCAAAGAGTAAGTATTTATTTTATTTTGATGATAGATCTATTAATATGTAAGTGAGTAACTATAACTAGTTATGAAGTATTTGGCGTGTATTAAATGTTTTCAATCTTACACATGGTGTGATGGGCAGTACGGTGGCACAGTGGTGAGAACTGCTGCCTCACAGCGCCGGGGAAATCATAGAAACCCTACAGTACAGAAAGAGGCCATTTGGCCCATTGAGTCTGCACCGACCACAATCCCACCCAGGCCCTACCCCCATATCCCTACATATTTTACCCACTAATCCCTCTAACCTACGCATCCCAGGACACTAAGGGACAATTTTAGCATGGCCAATCAACCTAACCCGCACATCTTTGGACTGTGGGAGGAAACCGGAGCACCCGGAGGAAACCCACGCAGACACGAGGAGAATGTGCAAACTCCACACAGACAGTGACCCAAGCCGGGAATCGAACCCAGGTCCCTGGAGCTGTGAAGCAGCAGTGCTAACCACTGTGCTACCGTGCCGCCCCTGGTGGACTCGGGTTCAACTCCTGGCTGGGGTCACTGTCTACTCGTTCTCCCCGTGTCTGCATGGGTTTCCTCCGGGTGCTCCAGTTTCGTCCCACAGTCCAAAAGACTTGCTGGTTCGGCACATTGGCTATGCTGAATTGTCCCAGTGTACCCAAATAGGCGCCAGAGTGTGGCGACTCGGGGAATTTCACAGTAACTTCATTTCAGTGTTAATGTAAGCCTACCTGTGACTAATAAATAAACTTGCTTTTATTTTATGATTTGTGAATAAGCCCAATTTCAATCTTGTGGCCCACTGAGATGAAGGAGGGCCACTCATGCAACCCACTCACGCAACCCACTCACTAGCCTAGGTTGCCCATTAACCGCTCACAGATACTGTCGGATCTGCTGTATTTTCCAACATTTTCTGTTTCAGTACCATAAAGAGGAGGCTTGTTTCGTGCTGGGACTCCATGAGTTTGTCAAGAGATTTGTGGTGAGGTAGGATTCCCAGCACTGGAATCACCATATCCAACATAATGGAGTGGATTTGGACAGTAGGAGATGGAAACAAGCAAATAATCACGAGTCCACAGATTCACTCATCAAGCTTCAGACAGAACAATCAGTCACGTCACTGGGACGACACACTGTTTCATTGTTTTTAAAAGAACAAAGATACAAAATACACAAACATATAAAACTCTTGGCAACACCCTGGATAATAATGGCAGGTTCAGAGTGTCTGAAATGAACCAAATCTTGGGTTAAGTTGATTGGTGACAAATCAGAACCAGCACGCTTGAAAATTTCAGGCAATTGAGAATAACTGAGGGGTGGATAATGAAAATTTTGCGAATGAGGCATTGAAAATTACATTTATGTTCTACTATTAATTGAAAGTGAATTGCGCAAAAATTTTCGTTTAGAGGCTGACCGTTTCCACCATTTCAGGCTTGTCTCTCACTAAATATGAAGTCTGTAAAATTTCCAACACTTGATAGTTAGTCATTCCTATTTCACTCTTCATTGTTTATAATTTTTATGGTGGCACTGTGGTTAGCACTGCTGTCTCATAGACCCGTGTTCAATTCCAGCCTTGGGTGACTGTGTGGAGTTTGCACGTTTTCCCCGTGTCTGCGTGGGTTTCCTCCCAGTCTAAAGATGTGCGGGTTAGGTTGATTGGCTATGCTAAATTGCCCCTCAGTGTCCCAAGATGTGCAGGTCAGGTGGACTGGAAAGGCTAAATTGCTCCTCAGCGTCCCAAGTTGTGCAGGTTAGATGGATTGACCATGCTAAAGTAACCTTGGTGTCCAAAGATGTGCAGGTTCAGTGGGATTGGCCATGCTAAATTGTCCTTCAGCATCCCAAGATGTGCAGGTTAAGTGTATTGACTATGCTAAATTGCCCCTCAGCCTCCCATACGTGGGATTACAGGGATGGGGCCTGGGTGGGATTGTTGCCAGTGCAGGCTCGATTGGCTGAATGGCCCCCTTCTGCACTGTGGGGATTCTAAGAGCGTAGAAGGCCGAGGGGTGACCTTATAGGGGTCTATAAAATAACGAGGGGCATAGATCAGCTAGATAGTCAATACCTTTTCTCAAAAGTAGAGGAGTCTCAAACAAGAGGGCATAGGTTTAAGGTGAGAGATACAAAAGTGTCCAGAGGGGCAATTTTTCCACACAGAGGGTGATGAGTGTCTGGAACAAACTGCCAGAGGTAGTAGTAGAGGTGGGTTCAAATTTGTCTTTTAAAAAGCATTTAGATAGTTACATGGATGAGAAGGGTACAGAGGGATATGGGCCAAATGCGGGCAATTGGGACTAGCTTAGCGGTTTAAATAAAAGGGCAGCATGGACAAGTTGGGCCGAAGGGCCTGTTTCCATGTTGTGAGCCTCTGACTCAGTGCTCCCACATTGTGTGTGTTTATTCCCCAGCATTTGTGTCTCTATTTGGGGGGGGGGTTCTCCTTTCTCTCCCCAGCCACAGCCGCCTCGGGACTTTGTAAATGTTGAATTCTGGCTGCCCGCGCCGAGATGAAAGGAGAGATACCCGCTGCGCGGAGCCCCCTCTGTCCCGGTGCCGCCGGCGCCCAGCGTCTGAAATGGCGGCCCCAGCAACCGTTTGAATCTCGCGCCGCCGACTTCCGGCTCCCGACCCGACTTCCGGCGCTCGTCAACCTTGGCCGGGCCCCGGTCAGTGTGCAACCGCCCCCGAGCGAGTCCGCACTGCAACAGCGACCCCCGGACTTTAGTTCCGGCCCGTCGCTCAGCACCGAACCCCACCCAGCTCATTGTCACAAAGTGTGTGTCTTTCCCCAAAAATAACACGGGGGGGGGGGGGGGGGGGGGCGGGGGGAAAACAAGCTCCGCAACCTGATTTTTACGTGATCTATTTGTTCACTTTCATCGAGTGAAAGTGAACCTTGCATTTTTTTTAAAAATAAGCCACCAGGAGAGATTGGAGCTGATTCCGGGAGAGTTGGCAACCCAGCCTCCTCAGCACCACCCCCCTCCCCTCCTCCTCCCCTCCTCCCCCTCCTGACAGACTCTGCAACAGGGAATATTGATGTGTTCATTCTCTCGGCCCAACACCCCTGATATTTGGGACTGGTCTATTTTGTAGCACAGTAAGAAGTCTCACAACACCAGGTTAAAGTCCAACAGGTTTATTTGGTAGCAAATACCATAAGCTTTTGGAGCGCTACTCCTTCGTCAGATGGAGTGGTCTCCTTATTCTGAGCGGTGCTGAGAGACCACTCCATCTGACGAAGGAGCAGCAAGCTCCGAAAGCTTATGGTATTTGCTACCAAATAAACCTGTTGGACTTTAACCTGGTGCTGTGAGACTTCTTACTGTGCTTACCCCAGTCCAACGCCGGCATCTCCACATCATGACTATTTTGTAGCCGCAGATTTGCTCCAATAAGCAAAATAACTGAAAGTTTGTGTTCTGAAAGCAGTCATGATGTGGAGATGCCGGTGTTGGACTGGGGTAAACACAGTAAGAGTTTTAACAACACCAGGCTAAAGTCCAAAATCCAACAGGTTTATTTGGCAGCCAACGCCACTAGCTTTCGGAGCGCTGCTCCTTTGTCAGGTGAGTGGGAGTTAGAAGTCCCACTCACCTGATGAAGGGGCAGCGCTCCGAAAGCTAGTGGCATTGGCTACCAAATAAACCTGTTGGACTTTAACCTGGTGTTGTTAGACTCCTTATTCTGAAAGCAGTCCATTGTTAAATGATGAGTAACCCACACAACCAGTCAAGGTCTGTTTCACTGGCGGGGGGGGGGGTTTCCAAATGGTAGTTCTTTCAAAACAAAATGATTTGCATCAGATGAACCTTTCAAGGCTGCGGTTAGCATCATAAAGATATACAGCATGTAAACAAGCCCTTCGGCCCAACTCGTCCATTCCGACCAGGCTTCATAAACTGAACTTTGCGTTTGGCCCATATCCCTCTAAACCTTTCCCATCCACGTACTTGTCCGAATGTTGTTTAGATGTTGGTAATTGTACCCACCCCAACCACCTTCTCTGGCAGCTTACACAATATGCACACCACACTGTGTGTGAAAAAGTTGCCCCTCAGGTATCTTTTAAATCTTTCCCCTTAAACCTAAGCCCTCTGGTTCTGGACTCCCCTACCCTGGGTAAAAGACCGTGGCTATTCACCTTATCTATGCCCCTCGTGATTTTATGAACCTCTACAAGGTCACCCCTCATCCTCGTACGCTCCAGGGAAAAAGTCCCAGCCCATGGAATGTTAGCATTTATTGCAAAAGGACTGGAGCCCTGGGTCTCTCTGTTCCCCAACACTCCCCAGGGCCCTACCATTAAATGCAAGTCCTGCCCTGGTTTATCTTACTAAAATCCAACGCCTCATATTTGAATTAAACTCCATCTGCCATTCCTCGGCCCACTGACCCAGTTGATCAAGATTCCCGTTGTAGTCTTGGATAACCTTCTTCACTGAAGGGGGGGGGTGGTCAGTGTGGCCTTTGACAGGACCAGAAGATCCCATACATTAACTCTGTTTCACTTTCTTTAAAACATTTTTACTCCTTTCGCAAAGTTAAAAAGCCAATGTGCAGCGTGGACAGGGCAAGCCCTTAATCCATCTCATTGCTTGCTCCAAAAAAAACCAATTCAAATTGAATCCAATTCATGGTCCCCACAAGAGACCAACACAATCCAAGCTGACAAGATAAGGCATTAAACCCGATCTCGGGTCTGATCTGATGCCAGACTTACTATACTTGGTCAAAACGCTCTCTCTCTACACAGATGCTGGACTTACTATACTTGGTCAAAACGCTCTCTCTCTCTCTACACAGATGCTGAGTTTTTCCAGCATTCTGTTTTTATTTCAGGTCTCCAGAATCTGCTTTTCTTTAATTTTTTTACTCCATTCTTAAAGTTACAGAGCCAATGCTCAGAGTGGATTGGGCAAATCTGAATCCATTTCATTGCTTGCTCCAAAAAGAAAATTAAAATCAAATCCAATTCATGGTCCCCACAAGAGAGACAAACAAGATCCAAGCTGACAAGATAAGGCATTGCGTTCCATCTTGGGCTTGATCGTACGCTGCTAGCTGTTGACCAGGTTACCTTAATGGTAGTTTTCTCAATAGGGTTATTCCGTAACCAGCAGACACTCATTCCTCATGCTCAGATACGCCACAGTGTCTATTTCTTAAGCGAGCGGCAGGGATACAAATATTAATTCTGCATTCCAAATGAGGACTGCAATCAACATCTGATATTCAGCTTAACTTTAAAAAAAACCCTGTATTTATATCGAACCTTTCACAATCTCAAAACAACTTACAGCCAATCATGTCCTTTTGAAGTGTAGCCACTGTTGTAGAGCACACAGCAGCCAATTTGCACACAGCAAGATCCCACATACAGCAATTAAATAATGAACAGATAATCTGTTTTCGTGATGTTGAATTAAGGATAAATGTTACTGGGGATAACTTCCCCTGCTCTTCTTGGAACTAATACCATGGGAACCTGTCACTAGACTAGTATTCCAGAAACCCAGGTTAGTAAATTCAATTAATAAACTAATAACTCTGAAATATAAAGTTAGTCTCAGTAATGATCATCACGAAACTACAGTCAATTGTCATAAAAACACATCTGGTTCATTAATGTCCTTTATGGAAGGAAACCTGCCACCCTTACCTGGTCTGGCCTACTTGCGACTCCAGACCTCCAGCAATGTAGTAGACTCTTAACTACTCTTTGAAATAACCCTTTTAAGGGCAATTAATGATTTAATAGGGTCTTGCCAGTTGTTTATCCAGAAAGAACTCTTCAAATGTAGACAATGAAAATATAACAAAACTTACTCCAACTTATAAATCAAAGAAAAGGTTTAATAAAGAAACTTCATTTTTTTAAATATACTTTTCCAATTCAATCAAATCAAATCCAATTCAGAGTCTCAACAAGTTGAGACATTTCAGATCCAGGCTGACAAGACAGGGCGAGCGACCAAACCACCCTGTCCTGGGCCTGATCTACATGAGCCAAGCTGATTGGAGAAGGGGGAGGTTCCTCCTCCAAGACTTGAGCTCATTTGCATCTTAGCCAAAAGGCCGAGATGCCGCTTTAAAAAATTGCTTCATATGAAACATATGAAGCTTCAGTGTAACCTAATGACCTCAACCAGGTGCGGCCGACCATGGGCTGCCGACCATACTACACTTGATCTTAGCCAAAAGGAAATAAACTTCATTACTCCAAACTAAAGGCCTCACCCTGGGCCATTCCAAGCTCCCCACAAGTCCCAACATGTTCTAAATTTATACTGAGTCAGCTGGTCAGCTGATCACCACATCATTCCGTCATTGGCTACATGGTTTACTGGGTCAGCTGACCCTTACAGCCTGTTACCATTGGTCACATTACAACAGATCCAATGTTATCACCGGTTACATTCTAACACCAGTGACGCAAATATCCCATGAAAGTGTATAAAACTTAAACCCAAAGGACAGTTGGGGCCTTGGTTTGATTTCTCCACTAAAAGACAGCATCTCCGGCAGTGTAGAGCTGCCTCTGTACTGCACTTGAACATTATCCTTGATTTCTGTACTTCAAGTTCTAGACTGGAACCTGAACCAAGAACCATGTGACTCAGGGGGGTGAGAATGCCAACAAATGAGCCACAGGTGACAACGAAGTGCTTTTGAAATGTAATCCCACATACAGCAACGTGATAACGATCAGGTAATCTGTTTTTGCAAAGCCAACTGGACGATAAATAATGACCAGAACTCGTTTGCTCTCCTTCGGAATACTGTCATGCGATCATTCACTTTGTTTCCTGCTATTTTATGGAAAACATGCAATGTTTGCACTGATATTTTCGGAACCTTCTTTGAAAGCACCAAGTCTCAGTGAAAGTTCCATGGTTTCCATCTGGACTAATTCCCCAAAGAAAGGTCTAACCCGGTGGGCAACCTGCAGCCCAGGGAGGCCACATGTGACCTATCTGGGTTCTGAGTGCGGTCCACGAGGCATTTGTTGACTGTTGCCCATGCGCAGGGTTGCCATTTGATTTCCACGTACATAGCTCTTCCTACAGGTATGACTGAAGAGAGATGCGCATAAAGCAAGGGTAAGTGAAGTGAGGTGTGTGCTGGTTGCTCACAACATTGACCGTGAGAGCCTCTGCATCCAATGTGTAAATATTTATTTTGTTAATCCCATTTGAAGTTGATGACATTTCTATTAATAGATAAATGATTAAGCATTTTCTATAACTCGTTATTCAAGCCTGATTTCAATCTTGCAGCACTCCCCACCCCCTCCTCTCTATCCTAGGTTGCCCAGCACTTTCTCAGTGGCACAGTGGTTAGCACTGCTGCCTCACAGTACCAGGGACCCAAGTTCGATTCCTGGCTTGGGGTCACTGTGCACGTTCTTCCCATGTCTGCATGGGTTTCCTCCAGGTGCTCCAGTTTCCTCCCACAGTCCAAAAGATGTGCTGGTTACTTTCATTGGCCATGCTAAATTCTCCCTCAGTGTACCCGAGCAGGCGCCGGAGTGTGGCAACTAGGGGATTTTCACAGTAACTTCATTGCAGTGTTAATGTCAGTCTACTTGTGACACAAATAAACTTTAACCACTTTCTAATTTCCCCTTACTACAGGTCAAATGGTAAATACTGCGCAGCAGCTGTCAGGGTTACTCAAGAGGAGAAGGTTCTTGGTGCATGAGTCAAGCTGTGAACGGTAGCTTATCGAGTACATTATGTCCATTAACAGCTGCCACAGAAAAACAATAAGTCTATCCAACTAAATCATGTGCCTACAGAGGTAGCCAGAATTAAAGAATGTTAAACTGTAACAGGTCTTGAAAAAATTATGATTGAGTCCCCTGCGATTTGGAGCAAGGGTTCTCAAACATTTTGAGATCCCACCTCCTGTGTTATAAACATTCCACGGATCCCCGCGAACACAAGGATTTTTTTCTGCATAAAAGTGAGTTGTACAATCAAACACCTATATTTATACTTACTGGAAATTTTACTTACTTAACGAGAGAACCTTGTTGCCGATGCTCCTCTCTGAAACACTTTATGGCCACACTCCTCTTTCCTGAGTCTGGTCCCACCTCCAGCCCCTACAAATTGGGGTTGGGGGAATGGGACCTGGGTGGGCTTATTGGTATTGCAGGTTCGATGGGCCAAATGGCCTCCTTCTGCACTGTAGATTCTACAATCCTCCGAAATCTCTGCCTTCTTCCAATTTTGGCAGGTCCTGGATTTCAGCACCTTACCATCAGCATCCTGTGTCATCAGCTGGCAGGTCCCAAAGTTCTGGGAAACCCTCCCCCCCCCCCCCCCCCCACCCACCCCCGCTTAAATCCCTGCACCCCTCTAACTCCCACTGCTCCCATCAAACCCGTCTCTTCAATTAACCCTTCAGCCACCCTGTCACTCATAATTCCCTCATGTCTCCGGGTGTCACATTTTGTTCGCTGAGGCTCCCGCGAAACACCTTGGGATATTTTGCTACATTAAAGGTGCCGTATCAAATCAAATTGTTGTCGCCAGGGCTGTGGGCATTCCTGGGATGCTGTCATTGGGTTCAATCTGTGACGAGCGCCCGGGAAACATTGCTCTAAATCAGCTGCGAATCATTCAGCAAAACGTTGCACGCATTTCAAAAGGAATCACCTGTTAGTTTGTGACTGGGTAAAATTCCACTGTTGATTCTTCACCTCCACAGGTAACAGTTACTCTGTTTCTTCCAAATCCTTCTCCACTTCTGAAAGCTTCTGCTCAATAACATTTAAACTCTGTTCAATTTCTCGGAACTGCCACTCCACTGGGATTTTTTATTTCAGAATTGTGCCCCCCCTTTCGTTCCCCGAGATCTCTGGTTAAGCTTGGCTTCTTACTAACACTCTGATATAACCATAGAAACCCTACAGTGCAGAAAGAGGCCATTCGGCCCATCGGGTCTGCACCGACAACAATCCCACCCAAGCCCTATCCCCATATCCCTACATATTTACCTGCTAATCCCTCTAACCCTCATATTTACCCACTAATCCCTCTAATCTATGCATCCCGGGACACTAAGGGGCAATTTAGCTTGGCCAATTAACCTAACCCGCACATCTTTGGACTGTGGGAGGAAACTGGAGCACCCGGAGGAAACCCACGCAGACACGGGGAGAACTTGCAGACTCTGCACAGACACTGACCCAAGCCAGAAGTCGAACCCAGGTCATTGGCGCTGTGAGGCAGCAGTGCTAACCACTGCGCCACTGTGTCACCCACGTATCACAGCTTGGTATGGCTCCTGCTCTGAGCAAGACCGCAAGAAACTACAAAGGGTTGTGAACGTAGCCCAGTCCATCGCGCAAGCCCGCCTCCCATCCATTGACTCCGTCTACACTTCCCACTGTCTCGGAAAAGCGGCCAGCATTATCAAGGACCTCCACACATCCCGGACATACTCTTTTCCACCTTCGGGAAAAAGATACAAAAGTCTGAGGTCACGTACCAACCGACTCAAGAACAGCTTCTTCCTTGCTGCTTTTGAATGGACCTACCTTATATTAAGTTGATCTTTCTCTATCTATGACTGTAACACTACATTCTGCACCCTCTCCTTTCCCTCTCTATGAATGGTATGCTTTGTCTGTACAAAGCACAAGAAACAATGGGTGGGATTCTCCCAAAAATATTCTAAGGGCGGTATTTTACCATTTTTTGTCTAAGTGCTGGGCGGACTTGAAACTGGGAGAGTTTCAGATCTGTCTTTTGGGTGTATTTTTAGACCCCTCCATACACACTCTGCCTGCAAAATTCTGAGCGAGCCTATTTCTGAGCTTAACACACTCAAAAGCCTGCAGAGGGAGGTATTGCGCATGTGCAGGCCTCTGATACTGTACATGCACATTAGTAGTAGCCCGGGTCTGACAAAGAGAGAGCTGTCAGGCCCCTGCTAGTGCAGGCAGCCTGAAGCAGTTCCCCCCCCCCCCTCCAATCGCAGGGGCCCATGGCACAAGATACAGCCCCCACCAATGCCCCCGCCCCCCCCAGACTGATCGCACACCCCTTCCTCCCCCACCGATTGTGGCCCCGCTGCCCTCCCCCCCACCGATCGCTGCAGAGTGGCAGTGGGGCCACTCTCCTTCCCTCCCCCCACCGATCACCGCAGAGTGGCAGCGGGCCCCCTCTCCCCATTAGCCCCACCCTGCTGGCCCCTCCCCATTAGCCCCACCCCCACTGGCCCCTCCCCAATAGCCCCACCCCCACTGGCTTCTCTCCAATGGCCCCGCCCCACCAGCCCCTCCCCATTAGCCCTACCCCCACTGGCCCCTCTCCAATGGTCCCGCTCCCCCATTAGCTCCACCCTGGCACTGCCCGGTGGGCATTGCCCAGGTGCCAGGGTGGCACTGTCAGTCTAGCACTGCCCAAGGGGCACCCTCCCATGCTCTCGGCCTCCTCAGGGGCCTTAATGGCCTCCGGTTCCACCGGCGAAGCCACGTCGACTGCTCCTCGTTCATGGGGAACATGTCTATTCCTTGCCGGCGAGAACCTTTCCCGGCGAGGTCATAAAGGCAGGGAAGCCCTGACAAAGACCAAAGAGCAGTACAGCACAGGAAACAGGCCCTTCGGCCCTCCAAGCCTGTGCCGCTCCTTGGTCCAACTAGACCAATCGTTTGTATCCCTCCATTCCCAGGCTGCTCATGTGACTATCCAGGTAAGTCTTAAACGATGTCAGCGTGCCTGCCTCCACCACCCTACTTGGCAGCGCATTCCAGGCCCCCACCACCCTCTGTGTAAAAAACGTCCCTCTGATATCTGAGTTATACTTCGCCCCTCTCAGCTTGAGCCCGTGACCCCTCGTGATCGTCACCTCCGACCTGGGAAAAAGCTTCCCACTGTTCACCCTATCTATACCCTATCTATACCCTTCAACTGTTCACCCTATCTATACCCTTCAATTGAGTGCCAGGCTCACTAATGACGTGTAAATACTTATTTTAATAAATTTCAATAAATTAACCTGCCTCTCGTCCATTTCCGCGAGAGGCTGACCGCGCTGGAAATCCTGCGCTCGTAAAATGGCACCGGTCACGGAAACCGGTGCCAATCGTGCTAATCGCTTTACATAAGAACATAAGAACTAGCAGCAGGAGTAGGCCATCTGGCCCCTCGAGCCTGCTCCGCCATTCAATAAGATCATGGCTGATTTTTTGTGGACTCAGCTCCACTTACCCGCCCGCTCACCATAACCCTTAATTCCTTTACTGTTCAAAAATTTATCTATCCTTGCCTTAAAAACATTCAATGAGGTAGCCTCAACTGCTTCACTGGGCAGGGAATTCCACAGATTCACAACCCTTTGTGTGAAGAAGTTCCTCCTCAACTCAGTCCTAAATCTGCTCCCCCTTATTTTGAGGCTAGTTCTAGTTTCACCTGCCAGTGGAAACAACTTCCCTGCTTCTATCTTATCTATTCCCTTCATAATCTTATATGTTTCTATAAGATCTCCCCTCATTCTTCTGAATTCCAATCAGTATAGTCCCAGTCTACTCAGTCTCTCCTCATAAGCCAACCCTCTCAACTCCAGAATCAACCTAGTGAATCTCCTCTGCACCCCCTCCAGTGCAAGTATATTCTTTCTCAAGTAAGGAGACCAAAACTGTCCACAGTACTCCAGGTCTGGCATCACCAGCACCTTATACAGCTGCAACATAACCTTGCTGTTTTTAAACTCCATCCCTCGAGCAATGAAGGATAAAATTCCATTTGCCTTCTTAATTACCTGCTGCACCTGCAAACCAACTCCTTGAAATTCCTGCACAAGGACACCCAGGTCCCTCTGCACAGCAGCATGCTGCAATTTTTTACCATTTATATAATGGTCCATTTTGCTGTTATTCCTCCCAAAATGGATGACCTCACATTTACCAACATTGTACTCCATCTGCCAGACCCTTTACATCCCACTTTACAACCACGTCGCACCCGAAAACCGGCGCAACGCCATGATAAAATCGAAGTGTCGAATTCACGTAAAAACCAGAGTAAATCACGTTAGTTTTGTCAGCGAGATTTTCAAAATGAGTTTCCCACACTCTGTGCACTGCAGAGAGCACGAGCGTGAATATCATTAAAAAGCAGTGGACGGGGCCTATTCCCGCTGGAGAGGCCGGCACTATAGTGCTGAGCGGGCCACTGCACGTGCGCTGATCTGTCATAGCAGAGATTGGCACATGCACAATAGCCCTGCACTGCCGGCCTCCCAATCGTTGGCCAGCTCAATCGCTGGCCAGCACAGAAACCCTTTATCGCTGGCCATGCGACCCCCCCCCCTCCCTCCCCCCCCCCCCCCCCCCCCCACTACCACCACCACCCAATCATAGAATCATAGAAACCCTACAGTGCAGAAAGAGGCCATTCGGCCCATCGAGTCTGCACCGACCACAATCCCACCCAGGCCCTACCCTCTTTTCCTACATATTTACCTGCTAATCCCTCTAACGTACACATCTCAGGACACTAAGGGGCAATTTTAGCATGGCCAATCAACCTAACCCGCACATCTTTGGACTGTGGGAGGAAACCGGAGCACCCGGAGGAAACCCACGCAGACACGAGGAGAATGTGCAAACTCCACACAGACAGTGACCCAAGCCGGGAATCGAACCCAGGTCCCTGGAGCTGTGAATCGCTGGCTTCCCAGAGCCCCCCCGCCCCCCCCGACCCAACCCCCCAGGCAATCCCGATCCCCTCCCCCCCCCCCCCGCTGGCAGCCCCAACACACACCCCCGCAGTCCCGACACACCCCTCCACCACCACCACGATGGCCAGGCCTAACCACTGGCCTCCTTCCCTCTGTCACCGCTGAGTGCAGAGTGGCACCAAAACTCCCACCCCTCCTGATCACCTCCCTGTAGAGGCCCTGCCCCTATAGGCCCCACCCCCTTGGTACTGCCCGAAGGCTGGTGGGCAGTGCCAAGTTGCGCCCCCCCCCCCCCCCCCCCCCCCCGAGCATTACCACCTTGCCCCTTGGACAGTGCCAGGTCAGGCTGGCACTGCCAAGCTGGCAATGCCCAGGGGGCATCCCCCCCTTAGCCCTGACCTCCTGGGGGGCCTCGATGGCCCCTGTTCACTCCAATGAAACACTCCTGGCGGGGGTGGAGAGGCTAGCAGGCCCGGAGACTTTAGTCACCATTCCCAATCGTGAAGATCTCCCACCATTGGGAACAGTGATGCACTGAACATAAGTTGCTGTTACTCGCTGGGAGCCATTAGACATTCCGACACCCACACATCACACATTCACTGTAATTACCTGGCAAGTTTAAACTGCACTGTCCAGGGCACCACACACAAGTCTCTTACATTGATTTCAGTGTTGGAGATTTGGGCTAGGTAGGCACTGCCTACTTACCTGAATACTTACCCTAGAATTGTTACACAGTTCAATCTCCGCCACCAGCCCCCCACCCCAAACAACCTGATCCGACTACCCTCCCTGTCTACTCCCCCAAACTGGCAACCACACCCCCAACCCAACTACCCTCCCCCCCAGATTACTTACACCCTCCTACCCAACCCCCCCTCCAACCCTGACTAAACCCGGACCCAACTCCAAATGTCTGCCGACCTGACTAACTGCCGATCCAAGCACTCACCCCTCCGACCTAACCCAATGACTACCCTTCAACCAAACTACCTGCTCCCATTTCACCTCCCATCCAATCACTCACACGCTCACTTTCTGACTAACTCACTCACTTGTCCGTCTTCTCATCCACCCATTCACCTCCTCACTCACCCATTTAAATGACTCACCCCCTCACTCACCCACCCACCCATCCCTCACTCACCCACCCACCTATCCCTCACTCACTCACCCACCCACCCATCCCTCACTCATCCACCCACCCATCCCTCACTCACCCACCCACCCATCCCTCTCACCCATCCACCCACTCACCCATCCTCTCATTCACCCACTCAGTCATCCATACTCTCACTCATCCACCTATCCGCCTCACACTCACTCACCCATCCTCTCATCATTCACTCCCTCATTCACCCACTGACTCAGCATCCACTCACTCCCTCATCCATCCACCGGCACTCACTCACTCACCCCATGATTGACTCACCCATCTCTCGCTCACCCACTAAATGCCTCACCCACTCACCCGTACTCCCACTTATTCACCCCCTCACTCACCCATGCACCCTCTAAGCCAATGAAATTCTTAGAGTCATAGAATCTTAGAGTCACAGAATCCCCACAGTGCGGAAGGAGGCCATTCAGCCACTCAAGTCTGCACCGACTCCGACAACAATCCCACCCAAGCCTCATCCCCGTAACTCCACGTATTTACCCCACTAATCCCCCCGAACCTGCCTGAACATTTTGGCTGATGTAATCAGGGCCTATGTCTTCTGTGCTGTTCCTGTTTGTCCACCTTCTCCTGCGTTCTCTGCCGTTTCCCTGATAGGGGGGGGGCACTGATCCATCACTGCCCCTTCCGGGATTGGCAGTCCCGGCTTTGAGAGCGTGGGGACCTTTTGCAAGCAGGGTTAACGCCGCGAGGCGTCGCATGCGGACCGTAGATCTGACCGTTATCACATTGCTGTTTGTGGGAGCTTGCTGTGGGCAAATTGGCAGCCCTACACAACACTTGGAAAGAACATCATCTGCTGTTAAAGGAGGGGGGGGGGGCTTCCGGAGGATGTGAAAGGTGCTATATAAATGCAACAAACTCTTGATCAGAGATCACTAACCTGAAGAAGTTTAACTCAGTTTCTCTCTCCACACAGGCTGTCTGACCTGCTGAGTATTTCTTACTTTTATCCCTGTTTTAATTTCAGATTTCCAGCAATCCCAATGAATTTGCTTTCCCCTAAATCCCAAGCTAATTTCCAGTTGGTGAAGTAAGTTGTTGTGGATCCTGCCAGTGATTGAGACCCAGCAGCGAGTGTATCAGAGAGAGAAACAGCAACATTGTATGTCCCAGTGTATCAGAGGCAGGGAGCCAGCCCTCCGCTATTAGCGCAGCATTTTGCTGAGCTTTTAGCGGATTCCGCTCCGCACTCACCAGCCTCCGGACGGCACTTCGCATTTCCCAGCGTCGGAGCAGCAGCGACAAGGGGTGGGGAAAGAGAAAGAAAAACTAACAGGCGCGGCCCCGACACCCAGCCCTGCGCGCCCCCGCGCCCCCGTGCGCGTCCCCGAGACAATAGCGGGGAGTTGGGAGGGGGAGCGTGCGCGTAACCGAGTCATAGGCAGAGCGAGTGTCCCCACCCTGGGACAGAATGTGTGCTCTGCCTCACTGTGTCCCCTCCCTGAGAGAGAGTGTGTCCCCTCTCTGGGACACACTGTACACCCTCCCTCACATAATGTACACCCTCCCTGACTGTGTATAATCAGATAATGTGTCCCCTCCCTCAGAGGGTGTCCCCTCCATAGGACAGAACGTGTACAGTGTTCCTTTCCTGTCTACCCTCCCTGGGACACACTGTACACCCTCCCACAGATAATGTACACTCTCCCTGACAGTGTGTATCATCAGATAATGTGTACCCTCCCTCAGTGTGTCCCCTCCCACAGAGGGTGTACCCTCCCTGAGAGCGTGTTCCCTCCCGAGGACAGAATGTGTACCTCACTATATACCCTCCCTCAGACCAGTGTATATGTTCCCTCAGACAGTGTGTACCTTCCCTCAGAAAGTGTGCCCTCCCTGAGAGTGTGTCTTTTCCCTAAGTGAGTGTATACCCTTGGAGAATGAGTCTCCTCCCTTAGACTGTGTACCCTACCTCAGAGTGTGTACACTCCCTCAGAGAGTATTTCCATCCTCAGGCAAAGTATGCCCCTCCCTCAGAGTATGTCCCCCCTCCTCAGAGTGTGCCCCTCCCTTAGAGTGTGCCCCCACCCTTAGAGTGTGTCCCCTCCCTCAGAGTGTGTCCTCTCCCTCAGAGTGTGTCCCCTCCCTCAGAGTGTGCCCCTCCCTCAGAGTGTGCCCCTCCCTCAGAGTGTGCCCCTCCCTTTGAGTGTGTCCCCTCCCTCAGAGTGCGTCCTCTCCCTCAGAGTGTGCCCCTCCCTCAGAGTGTGCCCCCCCTCAGAGTGTGCCCCCCCTCAGAGTGTGCCCCCCCTCAGAGTGTGCCCCCTCCCTCAGAGTGCGTCCTCTCCCTTAGAGTGTGCCCCCTCCTTTAGAGTGTGCCCCCCCTCAGAATGTGCCCCTCCCTTTGAGTGTGTCCCCTCCCTCAGAGTGCGTCCTCTCCCTCAGAGTGTGTCCCCTCCCTTAGAGTGTGCCCCCCCCAGAGTGTGCCCCTCCCTTTGAGTGTGTCCCCTCCCTCAGAGTGCGTCCCCTCCCTCAGAGTGCGTCCCCTCCCTCAGAGTGTGTCCCCTCCCTTAGAGTGTGCTCCCCCCCTCAGAGTGTGCCCCTCCCTTTGAGTGTGTCCCCTCCCTTAGAGTGTGCCCCCTCCCTTAGATTATGCCTCCTCCCTTAACCTTTTCCCCCCTCTCTTAGAGTGTGCCCCTTCCTTAGAGAGTGTATCATCCCTCAGAGTGTTTCCATCCTTAGGCAGAATGTGTCCCTCCTTCAGTGTATACCCTTCCTCAGAGAATGTACCTTCCTCAGACAATGTGTACACTTTCCCTTTCCCCGAGACAGTGTACCCTCCCTCAGAGTGTACACCCTCAATCAGCAAATGCATAACTCCATTCAAAGACCACCAGCTCCCCCCCCCTCCCCCCCACTCCTGCCCCAGGCTCAGGTGGAGAATGTGCTTCCACTGAGATCCAAAGCACTAGACAGTGAAGCTCAGAAATGAACGAAGGAGTGAGCATGAGGCTAAGCTTCAGTGGTGAAGAAGTGTGCAATCTTTGCGGGATAGAGAGGGTGTCGTAGTGAGGCAGAGCAGGGCAGCATGAAGGCACAGTGGTTAGCACTGCTGCCTCACAGCGCCAGGGGCCCGGGTTCAATTCCCGGCCTTGGGTGAGTGTCTGTGTGGAGTTTGCATGTTCTCCCCCTGTCTGCGTGGGTTTCCTCCGGGTGCTCCGGTTTCCTCCCACACTCCAAAGATGTGTCGGTTAGATGGATTGGCCATTCTAAATTGCCCCTAAGTATCCCAAGATGTGTAGGTTAGATGGATTAGCCATGGTAAATGTGTGGGGTTATGGGGACAGGGCGGGGGAGAGGGCCTGGGTGAGATACTCTGTCAGAGAGTCGGTGTAGACTCGATGGGCTGAATGGCCTCTTCCGCACTGTAGGGATTCTATTGTTCACAGAACATGTGCCTCTAACATAGAGCTTTCCCATACTGTTTGAGACTCTTTTCTATCTTGTTCGAATGGAGCCCTTCCAGCTCCTGAGGAGCCTTGGAAACTCTCTGATTAGAGTGGAACGGAATCCACTAAAGACAATCGGAAAGAAAAATGACAGCGATAAGGAGGCCTGGAATGAGCTTCTGAGACAAAGGCAGTGTTCTCTTATCTTTCAAGGTCCATCCACAATAAGCCCACTATGAAGGCAACTTCGCTCTAGCATCAAGGCAGAGTCAGTGGGAAGATATTTCTCATACTAACAGAAGGATTCAGTATCATGAAAAGAAACTTACGAGAGACACCAGCATGTGCATTACAGTGACAGAGATGATGATCTGGATCCAAATTGTACAAGTTAATGTTTTTTTTAATAGGCAAGGAAATACTAGCATGCATTAGGTTAGGTGGATTGACCATTCTAAATTGGCCCTTAGTGTCCGAAGATGTGTAGGTTAAGGGGAATTAGTGGGGATAGTTACAGTTACAGTTTATTTATTAGTCACAAGTAAGGCTTACATTAACACTGCAGTGAAGTTACTGTGAAATTATCAGGCTCCACTGGAGAGTCGGTGCAGACTCGATGGGCCGAATGGCCTGCTTCTACACTGTAGGATTCTATGGTATTTGTGATACTGTGAAAACCATCTGAAAGAAAGAAGGAATGTAAGGACACGAGTTCTCCAGTAGGCGTGTGAGAATGGACACATGTCGCATTGGATCTAATGTGGAACAGAGACAGCTGTGCATGTCACTCAGTAGGGAGAGGTACAAAGGGAGTTTCCCTTGCACTGTGCTTCAACCCCTGTCCATCTTTATGATCACCTATTCTTCCTCTGTCCCTACCTCACAACCACTGTGTGCCTCTGACTTCAACTTTGGACAAGCTTTCCTTGCTGGCTTTCCCAAGCTCCAAACCCTGAATTCATCCCAATTAACCCGGACCTTAGATACTCGGTGAACTCAGCAGACTCTCGATATGCCAACACTCTTTCAAAGTTCTCATCCTCATTTACACATCTCTCTATAACCCACGACCCCCATTCCATCCAACAGAAGCACCCTCAAACAGCCCAAATATCCCGGTTTTCATTTTTCCAACTCTGCACTACAGTTTGTGCTGCCCACTGCTTAATAACATACCATACAGCAAGATTTCCATTTACTACATTCCTGTGTTCGGGAATTCTCTTCCTAAATCCTTTGAGAATTTCCTTCCTAAATCCTTCAGGAAGTCCCTATCTAAATCCTTCAAGAATTTTCTTCCTAAATCCTTTGGGAACTTCCTTCCTAAATCCTTTGGGAACTTCCTTCCTAAATCCTTTGGGAATTTCCTTCCTAAGCCTTTTGAGAATTCCCTTCCTAAATCCTTTGGGAATTCCCTTCCTAAATCCTTTGACCATTTCCTTCCTAAATCCTTCAAGAATTTCCTTCCTAAATCCTTTGGGAACACCCTTCCTAAATCCTTTGGGAATTCCCTTCCTAAATCCTTTGGGAATTTTTTTCCTAAATCCTTTGGGAATTTTTTTCCTAAATCCTTTGGGAATTCCCTTCCTAAATCCTTTGGGAACGGCACTTTCAAAAGGCTTTTACATTGGGTGACTCTCTATAACTCTTATTAGATATCCTTTTACAAAGTGCAATGTGACGCTTCACTACATCAAAAGATATTCTCAGTGGAATTTGTTGACACTGCTCACTCCCCAGCATATTTTGTCTTTTTACTGGTTCTGTTTCTGTTTCAATCTGCACTAATGTGGCTGTGTTACATTCCAAAATAAACTACATGTGCAACCTGTCCTCTCCCCAAGGACAGGAGCTAGGATGTAACCAGCAGCTGCCAAACTACATAAATTGCCCACACACCAAACTGCAACAGCCAACTGTCTTAAATAAAGAAAGAGTGTCCTTCAACACTGGCACGACCAAAACCATCTAACTGGGCTCTCACTACCACCACCAGATTTTAACCCGTGGCCCCACGCTGCTCCTCGGCAATAACACAAAATCGACGAGATGCTCAAAGTCTGAAATTAAAAGCAAGGTCCATGGAGAGAGAAATGGGGTGGGGGGGGGGAGCGGTGGCAGGGATCATTCACCCCACCCCCATAGTGCGCCTTTCAGCAGTGGAGGTGGCTTGCTATTGTCCCTCTGTGGGATCTTCATAGAATCCTACAGTGCAGAAGGAGGCCATTCGGCCCATCGAGTCTGCACCAACCACAATCCCACCCAGGGTCTATCCCTATCCATATATCCCCATGCATTTACCCTAGCTAGCCCCCCTGACACTAAGGGGCAATTTAACATGGCCAATCTACTTAACCCGCACATCTTTGGACTGTGGGAGGAAACCGGAGCACCCGGAGGAAACCCACGCAGACATGGGGAGAATGTGCAAACTCCACACAGACAGTGACCCAAGCTGGGAATCAAACCCGGGTCCCTGACGCTGTGAGGCAGCAGTTCTGGTCCCGATGATGTCTATGACATCTTGCGTGGCTTACCTATCCTGCCACCAGGGAACCTGCCACTGCTGGTGGGAGGGGGTGGTTGCCCTTGGCAGAACTGGAAGATTTAAATTTTTTATTCGTGTCACAAGTAGGCTTACATTAACACTGCAATGAAGAGTTACTGTGAAATTCCCCTAGTCGCCACACTCCGGCGCCTGTTCGGATACACTGAGGGAGAATTTAGCATGACCAATGCACCTAACCAGCACGCCTTTCGGACTGTGGGAGAAACCGGAACACCCAGGGGAAACCCACGCAGACATGGGAGAACATGCAGACTCCACACAGTTACCCAAGCCGGGAATCAAACCCAGTTCCCTGGCGCTGTGAGGCAGCAGTGCTAACCACTGTGCCACTATGATTCCCCCTGCTGGGAAGGGCTGGAAAATCCCGTCCAGAGTTAAAGTTTCAGATCAATGACGGTTCTAACAAAAGGTCATCGACTTGAAACATCTGTCTCTCTCTCTCTCTCCACAGATGTTGCCAAGCCTACGGAACTATTTCCAGCATTTGCTGCTTTGATTTTGTCGACATGGCACAATTTTGATATCCTATTTGTTCCCAAGTTGAATTTCAAAACTCACTTATTTGGAATCTCCTCAATCCCATCTCGGTAATATTTCCAGATCTATCGGTCCCTCACCCTCAGCCCTAGCGACTGGAATCAAAACCTTTGGCTTGATTACTCTGACATTCTCCAGGTCAAGCTCAATATTTCTGCCACCACAAATCACAACTTGTCCAAAAGCCCATTGCCCAAATCCAACCCATGCTAATTCCCACTCCTCGCTTATCCAAGTCCCCACAAACCTGCACTAGCTCCGAATGCAATAATTTCAAAATCCTATCGCTCTCCAGCCTGTCCACGGCCTTTCCAAAATGTATTCTTCAGTCATGTAGCCTTGGAAAAGTTGGAACAATTATAAAACACTGGTTTGGCCTCAACTGGAGTACTGCGTCCAATTCTGGGCACCGCAGTGTAGCAAGGATGTGAAGGCTTTAGCGAGGGTACTGAAAAGATACATGAGAATGGTTCCAGGGATGAGGAACTTCAGTTATGTGGATAGATTGATGGTTATTCTCCTTGGGGAAGAGACAGTTGAGAGGAGATATGCTTGAGGGTTTCAAAAACATGGGAGGCGTGGACGGAGCAGGTAGCCATAAGTCACCTGACATCTGGTTTTGCAAGTTGACCAGTTTTTGGACGGTTCCAATGTGAATTACAATTCAGACAAGCTATGCCATCCGTCTATGGAATCTCACATCTGCTGATGTCAAGAACTATAAAAGACATATTACTATATTGAACCTCACATTTGCATTTCTAAAAGGCTACCTTATAGAGATCAAGCAGAGATGGAAATTCTACTAGGACAACAGCTGTATGAATAGCAAGATATTGACCCACTGGGGGGAGGATCAAGAACCAGGGGGCACCGATTGAAGATGAATGGCAAACGAACCAAAGCTGACGTGAAGTAAAATGTTTTCATGCAGCGAGTGTGAAGGGTCTGGAATGCACTACCTGTGAGTCCGGTGGAAGCAAAGTCCATTGTGGCTTTTGAAAGGAAATTAGAGAATTATCTATAAAAAGACAGGGGGGTGGCACTAGATGAGTTGCTCTTGCAGATAGCTGGCACAGGAGTGATGGGCTGAATAGCTACCATTTGTGCTATAACTACTCTATGATTCTATGAGGGATGGGGTGGCATGGTGGAATTGTTAC